>NW_017728997.1:43133747-43134037 GCF_001723915.1 Gavialis gangeticus | reverse complement strand
AAGCCAGGACTTCTTGCCTCGGCACATGTGCTCAGACGTGCACTTTGGTGTGGAGCAAATTGTGCCACTCGAAGCAAAATAACTCTGCCTGTCTTCTCCTGGATCTGCAGCCAAGGGGAGCTAGAGCTCAGCAGTATAAAAAGCTGCCCTGGCCAGAAGCTCAGGGCTACTTACCCTCAGGAGCTACTGAGGCCCAGCCACTTGGCATCTAGAGACACCAGCCCCCCATGCCAGCTGGACTGATAAAGCTGCCCTGACTTACAGTGGCCCTTGAACCCTCTACCCACTGC
>NW_017728997.1:43112668-43128747 GCF_001723915.1 Gavialis gangeticus | reverse complement strand
CACTCGCACTGTTCCAGCAGTATTCCCATTTCGTCCCCAGGCTTCAATGCAAGCACCGCTGTTGAAAGCTCTCGAGGGTCTTAATGTGGTGTTGATAGACAGTCCAGGTTTCACTGCAGTAGAAGAGGGTGGTCAGCATGAGAGCCTTGTAGACCAGAACCTTCAACGACTTTTGAAGGTCTCTACTTTCAAAGACACGTTGTTGCAGCTTGAAGAAGGTGTCACTGTCACGGCTGACCCAGTGCTAAACTACTTCATTGATGGTAGCCTTTTCAGAGAGGTGACTGCCGAGATAAGGAAAGTGCTCCATGTACTCCAGAGCCTCCCCACCTATGTAGATAGCATGAGGGATGTTCAGCTGGTCTGGGGAGGGTTGGTGGAGAACCTTCATCTTGGTGATGTTCAAGGACAGGCCAAGTCTGTTATACAATGCGTTGAAGAGATCTAAGGTTGCTTGCACATGCTGTGCAGAGTGAGCCATCACACATCAATCATTTGCAAATTGAAGGTCATGGAGGTCCTTGGTGGTGAGTTTCATTTTTTTCCCAGAAGCACCCAATATTGAAAGCTTCGTGTCTGGTTGATACTAGATACTGACGTCCAGTCACTACTGGATTCTTCCAGTTTAGCTTTAGGCTTAAGTACAATAAGGAAATTTTTCTGGTTTTTGGTTGATGATTTCCTGCTGTGAGATGGAAATTCATGCTGGTTTTTACAATTCTCTTGCCATTTTGATAATGGCAAGCATTGCTGAGTGGCTTACTGGTTATTTAATACATTTAAATATAATGGATGAGGGCTACTGCTAGAAGTATGATTTGGATTATTATTTATCTATATTCTTGTAGTGCCTCCCACAGGAATTAGGATGTCATTATGCTAGTCAGAGTCTAAACACTCTTTTCTTTTGTCCAAACAAAAGAAAAATGTTCAAATACCATTTCACCATCTTCCATTATCTGTGTTTGGCAGTAAGGATATTGCTTTCCATTTTGGAAACTGATCTTGCCTGTCTTCCACTGCTCTGCCTCTTTAAAATTGGATCCCTGCAGTGCAGTTTTCAAGCATCTACACCAATACCCACCAATTGCGTGGATCACCTATTAGATCCCATCGTGTTTTTACCTGCATGTGTAGGGGGGCCCTTACATATACAATACATTTTCTTATATAGAATATAGTCTGGTAACTTGAATATGGAGCAGGGACTCTCAAGAGAGCTAGAGTCAGTTCCCAGGTCTGCTTCTGACCTATCTTAAGCAAGGGATTTAGCCTCTTTCTGAGTTGAAAACCAGGAATAATAATGCTTATTCAGATTTAGAAAGTGTGTTGTGAAGTACAGATGGAAAAGCTTGTCAAAAATTCAAATTATTTTTACTAATTTGTGTTTGTAATGTTTACTTTAGTCATTTCCATCTGGGAGGAAAGCTGAATCTTCTAAAAATCTTTGTTCCTTTTAGGCTAGAAAAATATCTGTCTTTATTGTTAATGCCCTATTGTTATTTGTTAAATCACTTTGCTACAATCAACCCCTTTTCCAGTCTCTATTTGTTAATAACATGCTTAATTATCTCAGAAACACAATGACTAATTGTCATGAAAGTTCATCTTTAAAAAGGCTGCTTTGTAATTCTTGACTATGAACACTGTATGTATCTCAACAGGACTGAAATGAAACCATTATATAAATTCCTACCACCCCCCACCCTTTTTTTTAAACCACTACTTTTTCATCCAAGCTCAAAACTGGCCGTGTCTACATGAGATGCTGACTGCACAGTAGCTTATTACTACTGCATAGTAGCATTATGGGTGCATCCACACATGCAATCACGTGCGCTTGCAGCAGCTCAAATAGAAGCAGTGCAAATTTAAGCCAGGACTTCTTGCCTCGGCACATGTGCTCAGACGTGCACTTTGGTGTGGAGCAAATTGTGCCACTCGAAGCAAAATAACTCTGCCTGTCTTCTCCTGGATCTGCAGCCAAGGGGAGCTAGAGCTCAGCAGTATAAAAAGCTGCCCTGGCCAGAAGCTCAGGGCTACTTACCCTCAGGAGCTACTGAGGCCCAGCCACTTGGCATCTAGAGACACCAGCCCCCCATGCCAGCTGGACTGATAAAGCTGCCCTGACTTACAGTGGCCCTTGAACCCTCTACCCACTGCAGCAGTCTGGCAGCAAGGACTTCTGCCTGGCTGTGACCAACTGCCATCTGCAACAGAATCTGCCTCCTTGCACCTGTGGCCTCATGGCTGCACACCTACCAGATACAGAAAGAGACCACACGGCCACCTAAGCTTTGGTACGGGCCCTGCAGCAGAGCCTCTTGAACCTCTGGGCCAGCTGCCAGCGGGCAGTGGCTGCACAGCAGCATCACTACATCCAGATGGCCCAGTCTGGAACCAGAATCACCTGCCTAGCTTGGGGCTGTGAGTACCAGCTGACCCTCCTGGGGAGGAGCATACCCATGCTGCCAGCCCCTGCTGCAGCCCTCTGCCCCACTACTGCCATGTCAGAACCAACAGAGGGAGCAGCTTACAAGACCCTGTCGTCATTCCCTGCATGTACCACCACACCTGGGCCTGGGCTATCAGTAAACACTGGTGTGAATGTATAGTCCTCCCCACCTGGGATGGCACACACTGGATGCAGACCTTCTGGATGGCAACTAACATTGAGTGGCAAGACACTGTAATGCCTTCACCCTGGAGAAGTGTGTGCCCATAGCCATCATGAGGCTGGCCATGCTTGCCAGCTTCAGGTATGTGGCCCACTCCTTTGGGGTGGGGAAGTGTACCTCTGGCCAGGCTGTTTTGGATGTATGTGGGGCCATCCAGGACACCCTAGCCAACCAATTCATCCAGCTGGCTGACCCAGGGGAGATGGTGGCAGGGTTTAGGGCCCTTGGGTTCCCCAACTGTGATGGAGCAATCAACAGGACCCACATCCCTCATCTCTGCCTCCCTAGGGGAGGGTGGCAGTACATCAACCACCATGGCAGGAACTTGGTGGTACTTGAAGCTGTCATAGATCATTGTCGCCACTTCACCCACATTTACACCAGCTGGGCTGGGAGTGCCCATGACGCCTGTGTGCTGCACCACTTGCCACTTCCAGAACTAATGCAAGCACGGACCTTTGCCCCAGGGATCCAAGACCTGACCATTGGGGATGTCAGTATACCACCAGTGATCGTGGCAGATGCAGCATACCTGCTCTCCCTTGGCTAGTGTGTTCCTTCCCAGGACCTCTGGATGCTTGGCAGAAGAGGTACAATGAGGCCCTTTCCCACTGCCAGTGCACTGTCAAGCAGACATTCAGCTGTCTGAAAGGATGCTGGCGGAGCCTTGCCACCCGTCTGGAGGCAGTGCCACAACGCTTACCCTGCATTATCACCACAGCATGTGTCCTGCACAATGTGTGAGAGTCCTGTGGAGAGGTGTTTGAGCCCCAGTGGATGGAGGAGACCTGTCAAGTGTCACAGTGCACGCAGCAGCAGCTTCAGCAGAGCACAGTGTTGCAGATGAGCCAGGCACAGTGTCGCAGATGAGCACCCCCTCCAGCAGCAACACTTGGGAGCCAGAGTATGGGATGCCATCACCTCCGAGCTGCTGGTCCATCCACCCATCTGATTAGGGAATCATACCTCATTCATGCAAGTGTTGGAGTGATGTTGTAGCTATGATAGTCTAGGAAATATGTGAGGGGCAAGGATTACTGTGGGTGATAACTTTTATTGGACCAACTGCATGGCTGAGAAAGACACGCTTTTGAATGAAGTGCATTCTTGCATTCACTCTTACTCTTTAACTCATTTGAAAACATGTCTTAGTTTCCCAACCTTGCAGTTTGTCCAACCTTGCAGTTTGTCACCAGCACCAGGCCACCTGCTCAGGGGCGTCCATCCCTGTCCACAACCAGGACCTCAATAGCACACACAGTACAGCCATGTTGAAAACCAAGGCAATTCTATTCCCCTTCCCTCTCAACACAGAACTATCCAACTACCACTAGTGCATCAACCCTAACTGTGAAAGCAAATATAAATACTGTACCTGTGACCATGGGGAACAGGAGAGGGACCAGCAGCATAGGGAGGAGGGGCTTAGGGGTTAGCTGCCCTATGGCCCCAAGCTGAGCCTTGGGACCTGGGCCTACCACCACATGTGAATGGGCCATGAGGATGTGGACTAGGGCACAGCTACTCTGGGGAGGAGGGTGGATGCTCCTGTGGGGCAGCCACTGCAGGCTGGTTTAGGCCTGGGAGAGGGGGCATCAGGGGGCCCCATACCCCTTGATGCCCATAGTGGGCCTGTAGGACCTGCTGGGGGGGCAACCGTGGCACCATCCAGCCAACCTGACCCCAGTGGTGCCAGGGTCACAGGCTGGCCAGATGGCTGTGGTGGGGCTGGTGAACTCTGGGGGACAGCATCAGGAGCAGCTGGGGCAGGAATGGAAGCCGTAAGCTGGTCACTGACTCTGCGCTTGTGTGCTATCAGTGGAGGCCTGGAGTTGTCATGTCTCTTCCAGGCTCTCCATGACCAGTTGCCACTCCCCCTCAAGCAGGGTGACTAGGTCCTCCAAGGCCACCCTCCCAGCTTGCAACTCCCCAATGGCCATGTTAGACCCTTACTCCATGCAATGCCCAATAACTAGGGAGACAATGGATCAATGTCATTATGCATCACCTGCATACATTGCTCATCAACAGCTTTATTCAAAGTGGAGACAGCTTCAGACAAGCTCCCAGAAAAACTGGGAAGCAGCTACGAACATTAGTTTTTTCCATATTTATACACCTTGGTTTATGCTCATTAACATTTATCCCACCTTTGTCCCTCCTTTGTTCCACCCTTAGTCCTTCCCATTTTAAGTTCTGCCTCTGTTTACTGTTCATTTCATTAGCATGGAATTGCCTATGTATTTCACTTATTTACATCTCTTCTTGTTACGAGCACATGTCTAGGACCCTGACCCCACTTCTTTGGTAACTTGGGCAGACTTTGACCAAAGCCTGGAAGCTTCTGGAGGCTTCTTTACCAATCACCATTCACCTTTTCGCATATGTTTATTTTGGATTTTGTTACCAGTTATGTGTTGCCTTTCACATTCCAGTCTGTTTTTCAGTCCCAAGTTGTACCATCTCTACATTCCTAAGACTTCACCTCATTCATAGCACACAGACTTACACAGACTCACTTGAAAATGGTTGACGCAGTTAAGATGGTTAGTTAGCATAAGCAAATGGATGGATTAGCATAAGCATTCATAGACAAAATCGGCTTTACTTTCTAATGATACATAATGAGCTTACAACACTACTATATTGTTAGGAAAATGCCTGCCTAAGCATCTTGCATTGTTACTTTTAACATACTATTCTGCCTTGTGGTTAGCAGCTTTGCTAGGCCACAGGTTATAGCTTTTTATTCAGCTGCAAATCCAGTGCTTCCCAAGATACAAATACTGTCACCCTAACAGGCCACAGCATGGTCACTTGGGTCTGGAAGTCCTGAGCCTGCTGGTGGTGTAACTGCTCCTCCCAGACTGCCACCTCCTGCCAGCCCTCTCACTGGGTGCACCGCTCCCACCACAGGCGGTGCATCCAGATACCCCTGGTGCCTGGGAGACTTGGTGGGCTACTCGTGGGCACAGGGCAGTGGCGGGCAGTGGCCTCTCCTCTGGCAGGTGAGCTGTCTGGAGAAAGAACAAATGGATGGCCATCTTTAGATACAGCAACATGGCATGGTTCAGGAACATCGTCGTGAGGGTCCCTAAAATTAGCCTCACTCTTGGGCACATGCCCAGACCCATGTGGCCCTATCTGCCTGACAAGGGCCATGGCCATCCTGGGATCTGGCCATCCCCTTCCACTATGTACCTGGGGGTACCTTCCTAGGGACAAGTATCACAGCCAGCTCAGGCTATGGTGCCTAGCATCTCCCTACCAGGGAAGATCAGCATTCCAAGAGGGATAGGTCCTCAGGTAGTGGCCCCAGTGCTGTGGAGCTGGGGCTCCATGGGCTTGTGGGGTGAGTCCTACTCCTGCCCCCTACCCTTATCACCAGGGCCAGCTCCATCCAGCAGGGAGTGTGGGCAAGGTGGGGGGATTGTCTTGACACTGCTGGGAAGTAGGCCTCAGCATGGTTGATGGGGGCATGGTCAGGAGAGGAGAAAGATAGGGAGGTGTCAAGGATACACATGAGGCACATGCAGGCCTTGAAGAGGAGCGGGCAGGGGGAGAAGCTCAATTCCCTATGGCATATGTAGGACTTACCTAGTCTTGGTGACAGGTGGCTGAGTGGCAGAGCTGGATCCAGCCTCCGGGGGGAGTGAGGGATGGTGGCAAGGTTGCTGGGGTGTGCTCTCCACCAATGTAGGTGACACCCTGGGCTGCCCCTCCCCACTGCTATTGCTGTTCAGCAGGAGGAAGGGGTCCTCTCGCTTGGGACTTCCCTCAGGCATGGTGTGGTGGCACTGGCTGCACCTGGCAGTAGCTGCCCCTCAGTGCTCTTGCTCCTGACACTTGGCGATGGTAGGCCAGCAGGTCTAGAGGATAGCCCTGCTTCCAGGGACTCCAGCTGGGTCCCTGCACTGGCTTCCCCTCTTGCTGCCCTTTGCCCAGTGGCAAAGGATTAACAGGGGGGCTCGGTGGCTGTGGGCCCGAGAATGCAAACCAGTTGCTCAAACTCGGGCATGGTGGTGCATCCTGCTCCTGACCGCTGGTTGGCATCACGGACAGCCATAAATTGCCACCACAATGCCTTGGTCTTAGTGCAGCACTGCTACCATGTCTTCTGGTGTTCCCGCTCTGCCATCTGAGCAGCTATCACCCAATAGATATGTTCATTATGGTGACCTGCTCTAAATTGCCAGAGTGTGATCTCCTGGCCCCAAGTGGCCAGGAAGTTAGCCACCTCCTCTGCCCTCCAGGTGGGTCCCTGGTGCCAGTCTTGTCCAGGCTCCTGTGCCAAGGTTACACCAGTTGCCTCACTGGCAGAGTTCCTGAGGTTTCCTGTGTACAAATTTCAAAACCCCAGATTAACAAATCCCAATAGCATGCATTAGAAAGGAACCCCCCAAAACCTGTGAACCCCACTATATACACATGTATAAAGGACAGCAAGCAAGAGACAGCAAGAGAGAAAAAAAGCTGGGCAGTGCTTTAATGCCATCTGAACAATTTTATGTGGTGGGGGGTGGGTGGGGAGAGACAGCCACTCACATGCCCCTGCTCTCTCCCCCCAAACTGTGCAACTGCTGGCATCAGGCAGCCCCAGGATCCTCACAGCACTATCTGTCTGCTGCTATCAGAGTCCCCCAGTGGCTCCAGCTGCCACCTGAGCTCATCTGCTGCACATGGTACATGCCCACAGGGCCTGGCTGTGTCACTGTAAGGTTGGGGGGGGTTCTTGGCAGCAGGGTTAGGGCCCTCCTACACTCCTGCCCCTACCTCACAGAGCTCCGCAGCTGCCTGCAAAAGGCAGTCTCAGGACCATCTCTGCACTGGCTGGCAACTCTTGGCAGAGTTGGCCAGCAGCACCCCCGCATTTGTGTTTCACATTTACAAGTAGTGCATGCTGGCAGAGCCTGGCTTCACCACATGTAGGGTTGTGGGGGGTGTTGGGTGGGTATTGAGAGCCAATATGCACTGTATGTGGGGTTGGGGGCTTTTGGGTGGGGGGACACACTCCCTCCCCAACCCCTGCCACACACAGCCCCACAGCTGCCTGCAAAAGGGAACTGTGGGACCATCTGTGGTGAGTTATGGGTCTATACATGGCACAGGGTGCCAACCCAGCCCAATGCCTACCATGCTGCACTTAGCATGGTGGTTGCAAGCATAGGCCTGGTCCTGGTCCTGCCCGAGGTGATGGTATTGGATTGGGTCAGTACCCCGCACCACATGCAGTGGGGAAACAAGCAGTGGCAGGAGCCACTGGCTGACATTGCTGGGATCCGAGGGAGCAAGGTGGGTGTTGGGGAGGATGCCCACACTCCCACCCCAGAGAGCCCTGCAGCTGCCTGGGAGAGGAAGAGGAGGTCTGCACTCCCACCCCAGAGCCCCCAGCTGGCTTGCGGGGGGGCTCACATTCCTGCCACACAGAGTCTGGCATCTGCCTTCAAGAGGCAGCCACAGGACTGTCCCTGCACTGGCAGGCAGCTCCCACCACTGCTTGTTTCCCTGCTGCATGTGGCACAGGGTGCTGACCTGGCCCAATGCCCACACGTGGCAAGAACTGGCATGGTCCTGCTGGAGGTAGGGCATGAGGCTTGGACCAGATTGGCGCCTTCAGCCACATGCAGCAGCAATGCAAATGGCGGTGGGTGCCGTTGCTGACACTCCCAGGAGCCGCTGGCCAACACATGGACAGTCCCACAGCTGCCTTTTGGAGGCAGCTGTGGGACTCTGGCAGGGGCAGGAGTATGCCCCCTCCCCCCCACCCCACCAGACTCCTGCAGCTGCCTGCAGAAGGCAGCCACAGGACCCTTCATGCATTGGCCAGCAGCTCCTGACAATGTCAGCAGCGGCTCCCGCCACCACTTGTATCCCTGCTGCACATGGTGCAAGGTGCTGACCTGGCCTGATGCCCACCCTGGGTAAGAACTGGGAAGGGTCCTGCCCAAGGCGGGGCAGGTGGCATCGGGCCAGATCAGCACCTTCAGTTGATTTGCTGAATATTGTGCTGGTAGTAAATGTGAAAGTAATAAAGAATGAAATTACTTGAGCTTTCTTCTCAAAATACATAATTTCATAATTTGATTTTTAAAAGTCTTTCTGATAAAATAGTTACATAATCAATCAGTGTCCTGACTGTCGCTCCTCTGCCTGGGTCATGGCATCACTTGTGGCAAGGCAAGGAACAGCTGGCAGGGGAGATGACACTGAGAAGTTAGCCTATTCACAAATTCTACTAAAATGTTTGTCTTTTTCAAAAGTATCCCACCATCGGGAAACTTACCAATGTCCTGCACTCTCACTGTCACTGTTGGTCCCCAAACCCTGGCTGGTGGCTGGAATATTCAGAGTGGTGTAATCCTGGCAATGAGAGAGGAGGGGGGCAGCATATACACAGTCATGTGTACCAGAAGTACATGGGGTGGTCTTATCCCTAGCACCTGTGGAGTGGGTAAGGGAGGAGCATGAGTGGGTGTTCATGCCTGAGCAGTGGTGAACACATTCTATTCCCAATAGGGCTTCAGTAACACTGGGGGCAATTGAAAGGCATCATGTGTTTGTGGGTTCCTGCTGGTCCCTGTTCAGTTCGTTTATGCTAGATTATCTAAGGTATGCTCTACTGCCTTTCTAAAGGGCTAATGGCTGGTCATCAGTGACCATTACTTAAAGTCCTCTGAGGTGATAAATGTCCTCAGCTACCAGACATAAAAGGCATAGGTCATATGCAGGCCCCAAGATGGTTGTCACCAGTCTTGTGATTCATATTATGGGGTCCCTCCCAGTTTCCCCCACCCCATGGCAGAAAAATTCCCCCACCCTGCACAGGGAGTATCTTGAATACGCTAAACTGAATTAAGTTGCAACCAGTTCTCTGTTAAAAATAATCTGTACCATCTCTTGAAAATTACTTGTATTATTACTGACTTAATAATACATTTCAATGCACCAAAACAGTGAAAAAGGGAAAATTTTGATGCTCACCCCACTCCAGAGGTGGCAGAAGGGGGAGGGCTAGTGGGGCTCAGCCCTTTCAAATTCAGGCAGCAGGTATAGCCCCAGGGCAGCCCAGCTACTGGCTGCTGCAGCAGGGGGAGAGGGGCACACAAACTGAGATATCTTGCACAGCCAGGATCACAGCTGGCCCAGGCAGCAGGTAGGTTGCTTTCAGTCTAGTTTCTTTTTGACTGCCTTGGCTTGCAGGGGTGTGGAGTGGACAGATCAAGAACTCCACAGAGCAGGAGGGAGTGGGGCAAGGGTGAATCATCCACCCCTGTCCCTGTCCCTGTCCCACTCCCTCCTGCACTGTGGGGACTGCCCCATGACACTGCCACTATCAGAGCCTGGCAGCTTCTCCAGAGGCAGAGTGCTGGGGAGCCAAGGGGAGCAGGGAGTGGGGTACATGGCTCTCTGTACTTTGCACAAAGCAAGGGCGGGCTACAGCCATGAGCTGGGTCCTGCCTCTGCTTCCTGCCTCTGCACCTCGCTGCTGCTGCTGCTGCTTTGAAAGTGGCGTAGCATGGTGCCATGTGTGTCGCCCCCCCAATTTTTTTTCTCCCTCTACCTATGCCCCACCCTGCAAAGACATCTTGGTAAGATTAAAGATTTATACAAACCTATTGATTTATAATCAGGAGACCAGCACCCCAAAGGGAAATAGTAGCTGCTCATCCTGGTCTCAGGCAAGCCTGCTTGCCCTGGCACAGAGGCACAAACAATTCCCCCACCCCACACAGGGAAAAGGCCAAAGGGACTGACCACCCTGCAGAGACTGTCTTGTATAATTAAATATTTACACAAGCCAATTGATTTGTGGATTTTGAGGAGTATGCATGTATGAGGAGTGTATAGTATTATCATTAAAGATTTACACAAGCCTATTTATTTGTAATCAGGAAACCTGCACCTGAAAGGGAAATAGTAGCTGCTTGCCTCACTCTTGGGCAAGACTGCCTGCCCTGGCACACATGCAAAGAGACAAACAATTCCCCCACCCCACACAGGGAATAGGGAGCATCTTGAAGCAGCTAGACTAAATAAAGTTGCACGTACTTCTCTGTTAAAAACAAGCTGTAGCATCTCTTGAAAGTTATTCACATTATTGACTTAATACAGTTCAATATACCAAAACAGTGAAAATGGGAAATTGCTGCTGCTGCTTTGAAACTGGCATGGCATGATGCCATGTGTGTTGCCCCCCCACAATTTTTTTTCTCCCTCTACCTATGCCCCACCCTGCAAAGACAGTTTGGTATGATTGAAAATTTATACAAGCTTATTGATTTGTAATCAGGAAACCAGCACTGGAATGGGAAATAGTAGCTGCTCACCCTGCTCATGCACAAGCCTGCCTGCTATAGCACACAGGCACAGAGACAAACAATTCCCCCACCCTGCACAGGGAAAGGGACAAAAGGACTGACCATTCCACAAGGAGAGAGAAATTGAGGTAGCAGCTTGGATCATTGACTTATTAATGCTTTAAACAAGCAGTTTTTGATTAGTTAAAGTTATAGCATGCTGTGAAGATACATTAAGGCTGGGAGCACCAGAAGCAATTTATTGCTATTAATTAAGGTTAGAGTACATTGTGATCATACTTTACAAATAGGATGACCAGAAGCAATCTGCTCACTCATCAGAGCTCGACTGAGATGTGTCACTTGGAAGTGGTTGGATGCGTGAAAACCTTGTTGGGAGGGGTTGGTGAGGAAGCTGAGGGGTTGGAAGGTGATACTGTCCCGATCACCATCAGGACCAGAATGGTGATCAACATGCTGCCTAGGACCTGTAGATCCTGTTGGTCTTGTATATCACTTCTTTTTGTTTTTTGCTTAATCTTGAGAAGCACCCCAGTGACACTTCTCACAGACTGGCAAACCTGTCAGACGAGTTCCTTGATCCATTTTGTGCATTCATTTGGTCTCTTCATGATCTGATTGGTTCACACATTGGTCCTCCTAATTGTTCTCGGGGGAGGGGTAGCAATCAGAACTGTAACACAAAACATGTCATTGAGCAGTTCTCATTTTATGAAAATTAGAACTCTTGCTGAAGCATAGCTATCTCAACATTGCCAAAGCTTCCTGTGAGTGTCTGCATTCCTTGAGTTTTCCAGAGAGTGACAACTCAACACCATGATTGAATGGAACCTTAAAAAAGCAGCAGGCTAATAGCACCTGGTTGTGTGTTCTCCATTTTGACATATGACATCACCAGCGGCTTTTTAACACCATGGCAAAATCACGCTGGCACCCCCACCCAGTTCACTACACAAATAGACCTTCCAGATTATTAGGCAACATACCTTGTGCAGAGCTGGAGTTGCCAGGTCTCTCCTCTTGTTGCTCGGAGCCCATACACCACTCCAAACTTGAGTCGCTGACAGCAGTGTCTGTGGCTGGAGTGGTGGAAGAACTGCTGCCACTAGTAGAACATCCTGGGGGAGAAGTTGCCCTGGTGCTAGTGGTTGTGGATGTCCATCATTCTAACACATCGATAACTCAATGCCTGTATTCATAGTTGATTACATGCCTGACCAGTGTGCCCCTGACCTGTGTGCTAGTGATATCCCTATGGAATTTAGTGTGAAGCGAATTTGCCTTGACACAGCACTGCTCAGGTGTTTTGTTGTGGCCACATTCTGCCACTCTGCTGGAGATGTTGCATTATATGTGCCAGTTTACTTTCTGGCTGATCACAAATTGGCGAAGCACCTCTGGTTGTGTGAGTTCATGCACAAGGCTCTTAACTTCCCACATGGTCCACGCTACTCTAGTCTTTGCTGCTATTTGCTTGGTCTTGTGATGTTCCTCAGCCATCTCTACAGTGTGGGTGTACCCCCAAGTGTTTTGGGGCAGTAATTTATAGTTTTGAGTGACCTATCCTTGGAAAGGTCACACCCAGAAAAGCAATACACTTTGCAGGCATCAGCAGGAAAATTTGGTGTCAAATGCAGATGCTGCAAACACATATGATTGCTTTGTGCAAACACTACTGTGAATAGGCTTGTGTTTTCACTGCAAGGTGGACAGAAGAAATAGTACCCTGATATGATGAACTAGGATTAGTAATTCTCCTTGGGTTGAACCAGTCCCACTATGCTGTGCTGGGGTTGTGGTGGTGATGGTTGGCACTGAGTGCAGGGCAAGTGCTGCCATCAGCAGTGTCACTTCCCTTAAACAACCTTGCTTGGTAATGGTATTTCATAGACTCATGGATTGTTAGGGGCTAGAAGGGACCTCACAAGATCATCAGGTCCAGCCCCCCTGTACTAGGCAGGAAAGACAACTGGGGGTCAGGTGATCTCAGCAAGGTAACTGTCCAGTCCCCTTTTGAAGATTTCCAGGGTCGGTGAGTTAGTTCTGGAGGGAGTTTGTTCCACAATCTAGACACCCTGACTGTGAAAGTTTTTCCTAGAATTGAGCCTCAAGTGGTCTTCCAGGAGTTTGTATCCATTACTCCTGGCTTTCCTCAAGGGTGCCATGGTGACCAGTTGTTTACTGAGCTCTTGATGTACTTCCCTGATGTAGTGTTAAGCTGCTACCAAGACCCCTCTCAGCCTTCTCTTCTTTAGACTGAAGAGGCCCAAGTCCCCTCAGCCTCTCCTCGTATGGTCTGCCTTGCAAGTCTCTGATCATATGGGTGACTCTTCTCTGGACCCTCTCAAATTTTTCCACATCCTTGTTGAAGTGCAGCACCCAGAGCTGGACACAGTATTCCAGCTGCAGTCTCACTAGTGCTGAGTACAGTGGAAGAATCACTTCCTTGGTTTTACACGAGATGCATTAGTTGATGCATGCCAGAATCTTGTTTGCCCTGCTGGCTGCAGCATTGCACTGATGGCTCCTGTTCATGCGATCATCAACTATTACCCCTAGATCCCTTTCAGCCATGGTGCAAGTCAAATTGTCACCACCAAGCCTGTAGGTATGTTGGGGATCATTTGCCACCAAATGGAGCACTTTACACCTCTAAGTGTTGAACCTCATCTGGTTCTCATTTGTGCACCTCTCCAGTCTGTCCAGGTCTGCCTGTGTCTGCAGCCTATCTGACTACGCTTCCTCATAACTTGGTGTCATCAACAAACTTGGTCAGTGAGCTCTTCACCCCCGCATCCAAATCATTGATAAAGATGTTGAAAAGTACCGAACTGAGCATGGAACCTTGAGGGACACCACTGGCCACTTTTCAATAGGATGACACAGATCTGTTCACAAGAACTCTCTGGGTCCTACCTCACAACCAGTTTCCCACCCGCTGAACCGTCAAGCAGTTAAGCCCACAGTCTTCCAATTTTCCCATGAGGATATTGTGGGATACTAGATCAAAGGCCTTTTGGAAGTCTAGGTATGTAATGTCAACCTCCTCTCCCATGTTCAGGTGACAAGATACCTGGTCATAGAAGGAGATGAGATTGGTAAGACAGGACCTGCCCACAACAAAGCCATGCTGGCTGTCGTTCAGAATCCTACCCTCTATGAGTGGGTGTCACATATGACTCCAAGATCACTATGACTCCAAGATCCTTTTCCACTTCTGTGCTTCTGAGAGAGTCATTCCCCAGCCAGTGGGTGTACTGGATATTTTTACTCCCTAGGTGCAGTGCTATGTATTTGTCCTTGTTGTACTGCATCTTATTGTATTCTGCCCACTTCTCCAATCTGTCCAGGTCTGCCTGCAGTCATTCCCTACCCTCTGGAGTGTTCACTTCCCCCGACAATTTAGTATCATCCACAAACTTGAACAGAGTACACTTCATGCTCATATCCAAGTCACTGATGAAGACACTGAAGATTACAGGTCCAAGGATTGAGCCCTGCAGGATCTCACTACCCACATCTTTCTATGTCGATACTGACCTGTCTACTACCAATCTCTGAGTGCAACCCGCAAGCCAATTTGCCACCCACCAGACTGTGTAAGCAACTAAGTCACAGCATCTTAATTTATTTATGAGAATGGGATGAGATGCGTTATCGAAGGCCTGCCTAAAATCTGAGAAAATAACATCCACCTCTACTCCTGCAACTAAGCATTTTGTGACCTGGTCATAAAACAAAACCAGATTAGTCAGGCAAGATCTGCCTGCTGCAAATCCATGCTGGTTGCCCTGCAGCATTATTTTTCCTACTGGACCCACACAAATATATTCTTTAATAATCTTTTCAAAGACTTTTCCAAGGATGGAGGTGAGACTGATTGGGCTATAATTACTCAGATCCTCATTCCTCCTTTTCTTGAAAATAGGGACCACATTGGCCCTTTTCCAGTCCTCTGGGATCTGACCCAAGTGCCATGAGTGCTTGAACAGCCGTGCCAGCAGTTCTGCTATGACACCGGCCAGTTTCTTCAGTACCCTCGGAAGAAGCTCATCCGGGCCTGCTGACTTAAACACATCTAGTCCATCCAAGTGACTCTGCACCAAGTCAGCGTTGACTGTTGGTAGGCTGGTGTCCTTCTGATGCCCAACTAAGAACCCGTTAGGAGACTTATCTTGACCCTTGTTCAAGAATACTGAGTCAAAAAACACACTGAAAAGCTCAGCCTTGTCCCCCCTATCCGTCACTAATTGCTCTTGTTTATTCCATAGAGGTCCTATGCTGTCCTGCACCTTCTTTTTACTCCCTACATATTTAAAAAAAGATTTTTTGTTGTCTTTAATATATGTTGCTAGTCTTAGGTCTGTAGTTGCTTTGGCCTTTCTAACTGCCTCCCTGCAAGTGCGGGCTAAGTAGGTAAAGTCCTTGGTAGCTTTTCCCTGCTTCCACTGCCTGTATGCCTCTTTTTTTTGCCCTTAAGCTCCCCTGGATTTCTCTATTTAGCCATGACAGTTTTTTGCCCCTTTCTCTTGCACTGGGATCCTCTCCCTCTGTGCCCAAAGGATTTCTTCCTTCACAAATGACCACCCTTCCTGGACTCCCATCTCTCTAATACTCCTATCCTGCAGTGTGTCATTGACTAAACTCCTGAGCACACTGAAATTAGCCTTCCTAAAGTCAAGCACTTTTACGCTACTACTTATATCACCCACCCTACACCATATGGTGAATTCTGTTGAATGGTGGTCACTGTCCACAAGGTGATCACGAATCTGCAGCTCCCCTACCAGGGCATCCCCATAGCCAACACCAGGTCCAGTAGGGCATTCCCCTAGTGGGGTCATATGCCTCCTGCATTAGATGGAAGTCCTGTACGCAGGTTAAGAACCTACGTGAAAGTCATCCATGATGACCATGTCTCTTGCATGTGCAACTTCTGCCAGTTCTCAAGAGAACTCCAGATTGAGCTCCTCCCCCTGCTTTGGTGGCCGGTGGTAAATGCCTACAGTTAGGTCTCTCCCACCATGCCCCTCCCCCCTGCCTACAGTTAGATCTCTCTCACCACCCCCAGCGCCCTGAAGTT
>NW_017728997.1:43105710-43107668 GCF_001723915.1 Gavialis gangeticus | reverse complement strand
TGACCCAGAGGGTTTCAAGCAGCTTATCTTTGGAGCCAATGTCAGCCTCAAGAGAGGTGTACTTCTCCCTCACATAATGAGCTACACCTCCGCCTTTTTTCCATACTCAGTCCCTTCTGTGCAGAGTGTAGCCCTCTTTGGCTACATTCCAATCATGTGAGGCATCACACCAGGTCTCCGTGGTCCCTTCAAGGGCATATTGCCCCCTAGAGAGTAGAAGGGCTAGCTCCTCCTGCTTGTTCCCCATGCTCCTGGCATTAGTGTATATTGAGGCACCTGAGTCCCCCAACTTCCTGATTTCCTGATAAGCAGTGGGAGAACTGTTCCCTGAGCTCTCTCAAAGGTGGTTATCTTAGTGTCCTCCACAATGGAGCTTTCCTGTGCTACAGTCCCTGGATGTGCTGCACTTGGAGTTTCCCCATCCCCTGGCGATGATAATGGGAGGGGAGAAAGGGGATACCATGTATATTTTGTTGGGGAGAGGACCAGGAGATAGCAGCCAACAGTGAAGAGGTGGCTGAAAGGGAGACTGCGTATTGAACTCCAAGCCCCCCACAAAAAAACTGCATGTCTCTCAAGCCAAGCTGCTGACAACCTCCCCCCCAACCTCTGCCCACCCCAACAGCTGCCTCTCCTATGGCTTATGCTGGGTGCCTGGGCCCCACTGGAGGCTGCAAGTGAAGCCTAAACATTGGGTTCACCCTTTGGGTGCTGGAACCACTGTTTGGGTGCTGGTATTGGGGTGCAGTGCCCATGCCAGCCAGCAGTGCAGGGAGAGTGCTTGCCAAAAAGAGCACCCCCCCAACATTGGTGCCTAGCCTAAGGTGGCTTTGCCTAGCAGGGAACAATATCTTTTGGGCTGCAAATTAGGGGCTCCCCTGGAAAGCCCGAGAGCAGCCCCCATGATGGGAGTGTGTAAAGGGGATACCATGTACAGTTTGTTGGGGAGAGGACCAGGAGAGAGCAGCTGAGAGTGAAAAGGTGGCTGAAGGGGAGACTGTTTATTGAACTCCAAACCCCACCAAAACTGCATGTATCTCAAGCCAAGCCACCAACAATCCCCCCAACCAAAGACCCCCAAATAAATAAACCAACCAATCACAATTATATCCTAAACTGACCCCTGCTGTAACTTAGTACTGGGAGGTCAAGAGGGTAAAATTGTTATGAGGTATAGCGTCTTTTACTAGTAATAGCATATTAATCTATAATGAGACTTAAACCCGCTACATAACATATACATTATGCCATTCATCGTAGTGATTATGACAGTGAAAATAAAAACAGGAACATCTTTAGCTAGAAAAAGCTGATACCATGGACAAGCGCCCCTACCGTATGTCTTGTTCTTATTTATTTTAGGGCACAGAGTAGTCAAATCCTTACTCATTGAAGTGCACAAGTTTGGTTGTTTTAATCAGCTCACTGATTTCACTTCAACTTAAAACCAATGTCTTTGGTCCATAAAGCCAGAACAGAAAGGGTTCTAGAAACATAATCCTGTACTGCTTGACAAACAAGGAGATTGTTACTCATAAGGGAGTAGCATAATCTAATAGATATGGTGACCTAGAGAGAGAGTTGGGGGACTGAGTTCCTTTCCTGATTTTACTACTATCTTTGCACTATTTAAATTTGAGCTTCCTAGGGTATAAAATATCTCTTAGCATGCAGCTGTGCTCTGCCTACCACAGTGAAGCACTGAACTTGGTAGGTAGGGCTGTGCGAAGCTTTGGTAGCTGATTCAATTTGGAGGAAATTTAGCTGTATTTGGGGACCAAATCACTGAATCCAGATTGAATCAGGAGACCAAGTAAAAGCTCTGAATTGATTTGAAGCATCTAAATCATTTTGGAAAAGATTTGGCCAATATGGAGATTCAGCCATAGACTAAACAGGCAACTGACAGCTGCCTCCAGCTGATAAGTCTGTTGGGGTTGGGGGAGGGGGGAGGAAAG
>NW_017728997.1:43105259-43105548 GCF_001723915.1 Gavialis gangeticus | reverse complement strand
CAGGCACAGATCACTCCAGGCAGAAAAGGGCAAGCGGCGGCAGAGCATAGCCCCTGCTTCCACTGCTGCCACAGCCTCATCCTGCACCCCCCACACTGGTTGGCAAGCAGCAGCAGGGCAAAGCCCCCACTCCCAGCACTGATGTGGGCACAGTAGTGCTGGGAGTAGGGGTTTTGCCCTGCTGCCACCCAGAGCAAGCCATGCCTGCATCACGCCCCTCCCCCCCTGCACTGACTGAGCAGGCAGCAGCAGGGCAGAACCCCCACAGCTCTCCCATCCCAGCTTCCAG
>NW_017728997.1:43094670-43100259 GCF_001723915.1 Gavialis gangeticus | reverse complement strand
AGGCAGGCACAGCCAGAGGACCCATGAGAGAAGTCCCCATGGCTGCCCTGGCCAGCACCATCCACAGCCCAGCCCAGCCTTCTGGCACTTCAAAAAACAAAAAAAAAGTCCTGCAACTTACCAGCTGTAGCAGGGTGTGTGGAGGCTTTGGCTTCCCAATCTCCACCCCGCCACCCAGCCCTGCCCCTGATGGCCCCCCTATCCAGCGCTGCCTCCTGTCACTTAAAAAAAAACAAAACAAAACCCTGCACTCACCGGTTTTGTCATCAGCAGCCCCCAGATCCCAAGCAGTGCAGTGCCCTGCTGAGCTGTGCTGCACCTGCACCATGGGGCAGCTCCTGCATGGTTGCCAGGTGGGGGGGATCCCTGCTGCCCCCCACTGCCCTTCAGTGCATGGGAGGGCTCTGCCACAAGCTCCCAGAGGCCCCAATCACCACTTCTACAGCTGGTGAATGTGGGGCTTTTTAACTTTTTAAGTGCCAGGACTAGGCTGGAGCCGGGCAGGGCAGCTATAGGGGCTTCTCCTGTGGCTCCCCAGACCTAGGGAGAGGCAGACACAGCTGTAGGAGCTGCCTGGCTGTGCTGCCTCTCCCCAGTGGACCTGAATCTGTCCAAATCGGCCATGAATATTCCAAAGCTTATTTGGCAGAATCGATTCAGGACAGTGATCCGAATCTCCGAATCAAATCACTGTCTTCCGAATCAGCCTAATCCAAGTCCGAATCAAATACTTCCCTATTTGCACAGGCTTATTGGTAGGAGTCTCTGTGAAGTTCTGTAATGCAAAAATAGATAGCATTAGCAATGTGTGTAAAGAAACACGCAGTCTAAATGCTTCGTGGCAATGAACTGTTATAGGCTGTTAATTTTAAAGCTTTTATATAAAAGTTCAAAGAAGGTAAAAATAAACTATACTGATGAAAATTTGTAATGAATCTTATTAAAATGTGTACAATTTTATTGTACAGGTGTAAAAAAGAAATGGTTATTCAATATCAAAGTTCAAATTTAGCCTGCTGAAACTAAAAAAACCTCCATTTTTAAACACTTTTAATCTGATGAAAGAGTTAATAGAAGCAAATCTTTTTTTCATATGGCTTAGATAAGTCATTGCTAACATTATAACCAAGAATAGTTATTAGAATCAACAAATTGGGTAAAATTTGAGAAGTCATTTGTTCATTTCCTGTACATTATTGATAGCTCCCTTATTTGGCTTGGAATCTCCCAGATAATGCCTTTTGTAATAATATTCATATTGATTTTGCAGCTCTGTTATTAAAATAGCTATTCTTTACTTTTAACACTAATAGAAACTATAGTTAAGTTCTAAGCTGTGGCTGTTTGGTTTGAGTCACTACTGCTTGAGGACACAGCACATATGAAGCTAGTGAAAGGTGGGTTGGGGTGCCTTAACCCCTAGCTCCCACAACTGGGTGGGTTACCCCTTTGTTTGGAGGGCCTGGAGGGTGGACCTCTGGAGAGAGGGAAAAGGCCATAGACTCAGGCCTGTCTGGACTTCCCTTGACTGGTCAATGCTAGGGCCAGGACCAGAAGGTTCAAAGGGCCAGGGGCCCACTGCAAGGAACCCCCAAGAGCTGAGTGCCTGGGGTTCCGGCTGGCCTGGAGGTGGGCCAGGGCTAGTGAGCCAAAGTTCCTGGGGGGACCACACCCGAAGGGGAAGTAGTTCAGGGAGCTATGCTGCCCAGTATGAAGGCGGATGAGACCGCCTGAGGAGAGGAATCCAGGTGGTGTTCAGTTATGAGGATTCTGGGGCCCAGTGTGGGGGCTGGTGATAATGATAACATCAAGATGCCATCTGTGAGGCTTGGGATGTGGCGTAGGGGAGAAATGGAGCTGCAGATAGCACCCCAGGCATTGGGGCAGTAAATGGGCAGCCTCCCGCTTAATTACATTATTTAACTAATTAACAACAAGGCATGGTGGGCAAGAAGGTGGGTGGTTAGCCCAGAAACAGGTGGGTGGGCCACGGTTAAATCGACCCCGAGAAGGCTCATGTTACAATTGCATATATTTTACTTACAGGTGCATTTGACTAAGTATCTCATAATATCCTAGTGTAACATTTTTGCCTCCTGCCTATTATTTATTTCTTAGGGATTAGTTTAAAGCTCTGCAAATTTTTACTTTAAATCCTTAGTACTCTCTTTTCTGTGTTAGATAAAACAGAATTTTGCAATTAAAGTTAGGCTTAGAGGGAGCTAGTTGGATAATACACCTTGGCAATAAATACATATAGAGTCATACAGAGGTAGGGTGAGCATACATCCCAGGCACACTGGGACAGTCCCAGCTTCCATAGTTCAATCACAGCTGGTTGATCAAAAGAAGCACTAGTTGGAGCCAATTCTTACCCTCTTGACATTTTCTAACATGGTGCACTGGCATAACTCAGTGTCACCAGATGGAGTGGAGCCAAGTCACTGGTGTGACTCCTGGGAAGTGAGTTTACTTTCTGAGTTAGAAGAGCAGTAAGCAGATTAATATTCTTAAAGCACAATGGGTGCATCTGCATGTGCATTAATGCACGTTTCCTAATGCACGTTAAATTTAGTACTTCCGAAGTAAGGTGCTAAATAAATGCACATTAGGCTGTACCAGTAGTACCAAAATCACACATTTTTAAAGTTTAATGCGCAGTATTATTAAATAATTAATTTAATGTGCAGCAACCTATTTCACTTCTCATTAACATAATTGCACATTTTTTATGTGACATTTAATTCTCAGTAAAATAGGCTACTGATCGTTAAAGCACTCATGTAGATACCCTTGCTATGTATTTTTTTTAAGAGACTGAAGGTGCCTCTACATGTGCAGGGCAGGCATTTCCAAAGGCACTGTAACTTTTGTGCTTTATTTAAAGTGCATTAGGTACAGTGTCTTAAAAATGAATAGACATTCTACAGTTTGCTGCAAGTGTAGTGCCTTGCTATAGTTCCGTAGAATAGGAGGCAGCGGGCATGAGATGCTACACAATGCAGCCTGAGACTGTGCAGAAGTCTAAAATGACTTGGCAACAGGAATTACACAGCTTGGAGGAACCATGCTGTGCTGGGAGATGGCTGGGGGTAGCCAGGCTGGTGGGGCTTAGAGGGGCAGCACAGGGGAAGAGCCACCCAACTGAGGGGCTGCGTGCACCTGCAGGACATGTTGTGGCTGGCAAGAGGGAACTCAGAGTGGGGAAAGCTGGTGAAAGAGCTGTGTTAGCATTGCCCACTCATGCCCATTCCTTCACGTGGATTACCAACAAGTTAATTCACATCTTGCTTGTTAATCAGGATGGAGATCAGGGACACATATTGCAGGCATGCTTTGCCAATGGATCAGAGCCTCTCCCTTGTTTCTCCTGCCACCCAGAGTCCTTTGTGTTATCATTCCCTTCTCCCTGCATGAGAAATCTCCTAGCCAGGGTGTGTGCACTTCATTTATTTACCTGAATGCTTGGTCAAAAGAAGCTGGTGATCTTGAATTCTAATTACAATGAACATGTGTGTGTGCGTGTGTGCGTGTGTGTGTTTCTTCTTGCCTATGCCTGAGGTTACAGCCTCTGACTACTAGACAATATTTAAGTGACAGGCTACCTCATAGTAGCAATCATCAGTACAGATATGTGAGAACACAAGGCAAGGTATTTGCTCTCCACTGCAGGGATTGATTTGGGCTCCTGCTCTGCCAGTGGGCAAGGCTACTGTACAGTATAGAATTTCCAGCCTGTCAGCCCTAGTTGCAGCCATCGTCTTCCTCAGGGGATTTTATTGGTGTTGAATTAAAGGCTAGAATATTCTAGTTGGGGCTGGCCCTGCTTTGAGGAGGGGGTTGGACTGGGTGACCTGAGGTCCCTTCCAACCCTCATTTTCTATGATTCTGTGAAGTCTTGATGATTTCTCCATTTCATCTGTCCCAAAACTAAGCTGGTTCCAAAGGGGTTTGTCAGCCCATGACTAAATAGGGTTGCTTGACTTCAGTGCAGCTTCAATACGGACCCCACATTGGGAACTGGGAACCCTGGGCTGACACTTGCCGTGCTGTGAGACAGAGATGTGTACTGGGTTAGGTTGGCTTATAAGAACCCGGAGGGTCATGGGGGTGAGAGCACAGCACAGATCATCATATCAGTTAAGGGTGAGGCTTGTCTTTATTATTTGCCCACTTATGAATGCAAGGAATGGGAGGGCTGCAATTTACATTCCTCACAGCAATTAAATCCATGGGAAGCGGGGCTTCTAAATCAACCTGGCCCAGTGTAGCCCTGTTTGATTGTAAACAGCTCCCTCCTGATGAGTCATCAAATATCTGCGAAGGACTGACTGATGGAAGGTACTTATCTTCAGGCGGATAAGTACCCCTAGCATTCAGTGCTCTGGGTCATTCACGCTAGGGACAGACATTACACACATAAACCTAGTTAAGTGATGAGAAACTGGTTTAAATCTGCAACTGAACAGATGTTTAGTGCACATAAAACAGTTTGAAAATGGCTGAAACCTGTTTGAGATAAATCTGTTTGAATGTAGTATCAGACTTAATTGATTTGGGTCAAACTGGTTTGTGCAATGTCTGTCCCAGACCCCTTGCTAGTTTAAGTTAAACCAGACTCCCCTAGCATCCTGTCATGCTCTCTAAGATGGGCAGGGCTCTCTGCTTCACAGCAGAGCTGGCTCCTCCCCTCTGCTCCCTGGCAGGAGTTCCAGCAGAGACTGCAGGCTGCTCCCCACCTCCACCTCACCACTCCCTGCTAAACAGGAGTTCCCTGCTCCCCTCTGCCTTGTTGAGAAGTGCCTATGTATTAGGTAGGAGACCACATGCTGGCTGCAGTCTGTGCTGTGGCAGATGAGGCAAAGGCAGAATCAACAGGTAGCTCATAATGTCCCTCTGTTGTTTTCTTAATAAGCTGATAAATACTGAATTTGGGGTGATAAACACCGTATTATCAATTCCCTGCTGGGCTGTTCAGGAGATTGGGGGGGGAATACCTCTCTAATCAGAGCATCCTGCTGGGGCCTGGCCACCCTCCCCCTCAGCTCAACAATGTAGAAGGGAAGGGAGGGCTGCTCATAGTGCCCCCAGGCTTCTAACGTGAGCAACTGTAGGCATGTGCCTACATGTCTGGGATGTCTGTACAGTTACATTTCATAGATTTCATAGACATTAGGGCTGGAAGGAACCTCGGCAGATGTAGTCCAGCCCCCCATCCAAAGGGCAGGAAGTCAGCTGGGGTCTTAGGATCCCAGCAAGATAAGCATCCAATTTGCTCTTGAAGGTGTTCAATGTAGGTGCTGGAACCACCTCCAATAGCAGGCTGTTCCAGACCTTGGGGGCTCAGACAGTAAAGAAATTCTTCCTTATGTCCAGCCTGAAACGGTCTCGCAGTAGTTTATGACCATTCAACCTCGTCATCCGTTGGGGCGCTCTGCTGAACAAACGTTTCCCCAGATACTGGTGGTCACCCCTGATAAACTTATAGGTGGCCATCAGATCACCCCTGAGCCTGTGCTTTTCCAGGCTAAAGAGTCCCATGGCTCTCAGCCTGTTGTCATAAGATCTGTTTTCTTGACCTCTGATCAT
>NW_017728997.1:43086855-43089670 GCF_001723915.1 Gavialis gangeticus | reverse complement strand
AAGCCAATTTTCCAGCCAGTGGATTGTGGTGGACCCAAGGCCACAATTGGCCAGTTTCGCCAAAAGGTGATCATGGGATACCAAATTGAAGGCTTTTTTGAAGTCAAGATATATGACATCAATCTCTTCTCCCTTGTCCAGGTGATAGGTCACCTGGTCGTAGAAGGAAATGGGATTGGTTAAGCAAGACCTACCCGCAACAAACCCATGCTTGCTATCCCTTAGGATGTTGGCGTTGGCCAGTCCATTAAGGATGGCCTCTTTAATAAACTTTTCTAAGATATTCCCTGGGATAGAAGTCAGGTTGATGGGCCTATATTACAAACTGATTTAGTCTAGCCAGGTTAGACTAACCTGCAAAGATTGAATCAATTCAGGTTCAGACTTCTTGAATGTCTGTCCCTAGCTTCAGTGCTGTCTACCCTCCCCCTGCTCTCCCTTCCTGGGAATGCAGGGATGTGGGGAAAGAGGGTGGATTTTAACCCTTTCTCTGTGCACAGCCAGCCCCAGCTCAGGCTCTCAGCCACATGCCCTTAGCTCCCCCTGCTCCATGGCTTGCCACTGTACCCCCTGCCACTGACAGGATTCCTCTGCCCTGGAGGCAGGAGTGGTCTGGCAAAGGAATCCTGCCACCTATTGTTCTGCTTCTGCAATCTAGGAAAGGAGGTGATGTGGGGGGTGTCCCCCTGTGTATGTGTCCATGTGTCTATGTGCATGCATGTGCTTCTGCATGTGCTTGTGTGTCTGTGTCTGGATATCTGTCTGTGTGTGTGTGCCTTCTCATGACCATGTGTGTGGTTCTGAGCTCCCTAATGCCACGGCTCCTGGCCTATGGCTGGGAGCCCAAAAGCAGAGCAGGTGCAGCCTGTACAGGGTAGCTCCTGGATGTGCAGGTTGCTTTACCTCTGCTGAGAGAGGAGCCAAGCTGGCCTTCTTTCACTACCATGCTAGGACTCAGCATCTCCATGACTTCCTTCCTTTTCCATGCTTGAAGCCCTGTACCCCTCCTGGTGCTGTCTCCAAGGTGGCCTATTTGGTGCCAGCATGGAATACCCACTGCTCTCATGACCAGGAGCAAAACTGTCATTCAGCAAGAGGGCTGCCTGGTTCCCAGGGTGGCTGCTGGCCTCTGCTGTGATGCTGAGCTGGGCATGAGGAAACAGAGCTCTGCCAAGGCCTGGAGCAGGAGGACTGGATGCAGCCTGAGCTCAGGATCCTGCTTGCTGAGTGCCTGACCTCTGCTGTCTGCTGCTGGTTCCCACATGCTATGGACAGAGTACTCCAGGGCAGGGGACCAAAGGTGGTGTGGGTGCCAGGCCAGGCCATGTAGAGCTGCCACTTGCAGGGCTCTCAGCACCCATCCCCACAGACCTGCCCTCAGCCACCTTCCTCAGGGATTTGGAGCCACAGCTGCTTCTCTGGGGAGCCTGGGGAGGGGAGGTAGGTGTACAGGGAGGGCCCAAGGTGTGGACTGAGCTCCCTCTTTCCCCACAGTGACCTCTGGCACTCCAGCTTTTCTCATATCTTGCTCAGCGCAGCTGATTGGATTAGCTGCTGTTGCCGCTACTGCTTGTTGATTTTTCTGGCTCACAATCATTTTGCCTGTTCCTTACCTCTTCCCTGCCCCCACAGCCCATAATGAGCAACTTTTTGGTTCTGTTAGCTACACCTGGTGGTAGAAATTAGTAATTACTACTATGAAAAGCATCAGTTAAATAGATGTGAAATAAAGATGAACTAGGTAGGCTGAGACGCACTTTGCTAGTTTGCTTTATATTTAAAAAACATACAACGAGGTTTAATTAAAACAACTTCCACCTTTTTAAAAGCATTCTAAAGTCACTCGTGTATTAAGTGACAGTTTCAGAGCACTTTAAATGGCAAAAATCATTACATGTGTAGACATCCTGAGGAATCGTGCCCAATTTGCAGATTTCTATAAATGTGCAAATTATACTCTAGGATTACTGGTAGCACTAGAAGAAAAAAGATAAGCATAAAAATAGAGAACTAGTAGAGGTCTGGTGAAATAAAGACTATGTTTTTGGTCTGTGGGCAGACTTCTGTTCCCCTTTGTTCCTAAATGACTGCTTTCTAGCTGTGTTAATATAACTATGTGTACATGCCTATACTGGACACACAAGACATAAATGTAGCTGTCCAGAAACATAGGTCTAATGGGTGTTAGATGACAGAGGAAGAAGAGTAGTTTCCTATGACAAAGCACCAGCAGTAGCTTCTTGTCTAGGAAGCGAGAGACATGGGTTCTAGGCTCCCTCATCAAGCAGGGTTTTGATCCTGTGAGTACTCTCACTTCCTAGGATAGTGCTAACTACTATACCAGGGGAGGGGAGTTATTTCAGGTAGAGAGCCACTTACCAAGTTTTGGCAAGCTGTCAGGGGCTGAATGGGCAGCCCCACACCTTGATGGGTGCCCTACCCACTGGCCACCAACTTGTGACCTGAAGACCTGCCCCCTAACACCCAACCTGTGTCACCAGAAGTACCTCCCCTTGTCCCTGGAAGTACTCCTTTTACCAAGGGGGTTTGCCATCTCAGAACCAGAAAAATACCAAATTATTTTCTAAAAATAGAACATAAACAACATTCATTAATTTGATTTAAAAAACATATTTTTGTCCTGATTTACATGTGTTTGTGTAGTGTACATAAACATAATTGCACAATAGCTTAAAATGAAGTCTTACTCTTATATATTGTGGGAGGCTGTGGGTGATTGGGTATAGGTATGTGGGGTGTGGGGAGGGTACGTGTGTGGGGGGGTTGTGGGGAGATGGATAGGTGGGAGTGTGGG
>NW_017728997.1:43081767-43086729 GCF_001723915.1 Gavialis gangeticus | reverse complement strand
CTTTTTAAAAGCATTCTAAAGTCACTCGTGTATTAAGTGACAGTTTCAGAGCACTTTAAATGGCAAAAATCATTACATGTGTAGACATCCTGAGGAATCGTGCCCAATTTGCAGATTTCTATAAATGTGCAAATTATACTCTAGGATTACTGGTAGCACTAGAAGAAAAAAGATAAGCATAAAAATAGAGAACTAGTAGAGGTCTGGTGAAATAAAGACTATGTTTTTGGTCTGTGGGCAGACTTCTGTTCCCCTTTGTTCCTAAATGACTGCTTTCTAGCTGTGTTAATATAACTATGTGTACATGCCTATACTGGACACACAAGACATAAATGTAGCTGTCCAGAAACATAGGTCTAATGGGTGTTAGATGACAGAGGAAGAAGAGTAGTTTCCTATGACAAAGCACCAGCAGTAGCTTCTTGTCTAGGAAGCGAGAGACATGGGTTCTAGGCTCCCTCATCAAGCAGGGTTTTGATCCTGTGAGTACTCTCACTTCCTAGGATAGTGCTAACTACTATACCAGGGGAGGGGAGTTATTTCAGGTAGAGAGCCACTTACCAAGTTTTGGCAAGCTGTCAGGGGCTGAATGGGCAGCCCCACACCTTGATGGGTGCCCTACCCACTGGCCACCAACTTGTGACCTGAAGACCTGCCCCCTAACACCCAACCTGTGTCACCAGAAGTACCTCCCCTTGTCCCTGGAAGTACTCCTTTTACCAAGGGGGTTTGCCATCTCAGAACCAGAAAAATACCAAATTATTTTCTAAAAATAGAACATAAACAACATTCATTAATTTGATTTAAAAAACATATTTTTGTCCTGATTTACATGTGTTTGTGTAGTGTACATAAACATAATTGCACAATAGCTTAAAATGAAGTCTTACTCTTATATATTGTGGGAGGCTGTGGGTGATTGGGTATAGGTATGTGGGGTGTGGGGAGGGTACGTGTGTGGGGGGGTTGTGGGGAGATGGATAGGTGGGAGTGTGGGGGTGGGGTGAGGGACCATGTGGGGGGTGTGGATATGTGCAGTGTGAGTGGGTATGGGGTTTGTGGGGGCTGTGTGGGGGAGGGTCGCTGGGGTGTGGGAGGGGATGAGGGGTCTACATGTATGGCAGTGTGGGGGGGTGTATGTCTATGGTAGGGTGTAGACTTGCCCTATAAACACACACACACACACACACACACACATACAAACATTGCCCCTCTGCCACTGCACACACACACTTGCACTCTGTCCCTCTATCACTGTTCCCACACACACACATACTCTCTCACCTCCTCCTGGTCCCAGGGTTATGGTGCAGGCCTGTGCTTTTGAGGTCTGGTGATGCAGTCAGGGCCATGTGGTGCTAGAGCAGCCAGCAGGTGTGCATGGAAACAGTGAAAGCTGCAGCAGCAGAGGCTTCTTGTTGGGGCGGGAAGAAGTGGGAGGGGGCCGGAACGAAGTTGCTTCTGGGTCCTGCTGGCTTCCCCTGGGTGCTACTGCCCCTGGCTCCTGTCATCTTTGACAGGCAGTCAGGACCAGATAAATATATATTTTCTAAATTTTTTAGGGCCCCACAGGCTAGATAGAATGGCCTGGTGGGCCAGGTCCAGCCTGTGGCCAGATTTTGCCCATCCCTGCACTATACCAGTGGCTCTGTATTTCTCTGAGGTTTCTCTAGCACTCCTTTTGTGGCTGGTCCCCTTGATAGTTGGCAACACTATATGTAGGACCAGAAGGAAGAGAGCAAGGTAGAGGCCCATGTCTCAGTAGGATGGCTGCTCCCTTGGAAAGGTAGAGCACAAAGTTTCCAGACTTGATTTTTCTGTGCTGCTCTTTATTCAGTTAATATTAAATCCAAGAAGCAGTGGCTTATTTCCAAAAGGAGCATTGGGCAATGCCTAACTTGTGTGATGATAAGAACTGTGCAGAGAAGTCAGAGATGTATCTTCTGACACCCTATGGGGAAGACGGATGTAGAACCTGGGCCTATTGCTTTGTAAGTGCATAACTACTTAGTTATTTGGATAAAAACATAGGAGGATCCCCTTCACATTTTTTCCCTCAGACTTACGTTTGGGTGTGTACATGGCTGCATACCCGCCCATGTGGTCTGGGTAGCCTATTGTATATCCCTACATGACCACATTACAGGTGTAAGCACCAAAAATACTGAGGTATGTGTATAGTAAGCTGCCTTTTAGGCACATAAACAGAATCATAATGCCACTTTGTGCCCTGTGTGAACATCCTTTGTGAGGACATTTTGGAAACTAATAGTGCTGATTTAAGACTAGAATTTATAGTTGTTTACTAGATGGAACAAGAAGGATAAAATGTAATTGTATCTGTGAGCTGAATAATTTGTTTTTTGCTAAATTCTTTTTAAATAAGTTAGCTCTCTGGACACTTAGTGAGACTTAGCATGTGCTTATTTCTACTTAAAAACATCTGTTTTTCACTGCTCTGTCTGTGCATGTATAATACACCATAAACATAGCAATAAAGAATCCTTGCTGGACTTTTAATTTCCATGATGAATAATGGATTGCCTTTATAATGAACATTCTGAAGTTAAAACCACAGGGGCTGTTCAATTAAAATATTTATAATTCTTGCCTTTTTGTATCTTCACCCATTTTAATGGAAATGTCATGAACTGCTGTAATTAGGTGGCATGCTATAAGTAAAAAGAGTTTTGTTTTGTAATATGAGTCTTGGGGGTGTTAAAGGAATGGCATTTTATTAAAAATATGATTCTGTAAGATTCTTCATGCTCTATCTTATGGTTTTCTAAACAGCTATAAAACATTCCCTGTTTACTGACAGATGGCTCTGTAAATCATTTTCCTCCTCTTAAGATATTTTCATTATTAGTACTGATCTATTTTTGCTACTTATACTCCACTAGAAATCCTCTTCTGTTTATGCTGTTCCAATTGTTTGCCGTGGAGATGATTGTTATAACAAACAACATTTTCCATTAGGCCCTAATGACTATTTAACTGATGGATTTTTATCCATTATGCAGTAATTGTCCCGAATGTACAAAGAATAAACAGAATCATTAATTAGTTTCTTTTTTTTTTAACTAAAACAAATAATATAAAAAAATCAGTAAAACATATATTACTTTATTCACTCATCTAGGACATGTACTAAAGTCAAATAAGTACTTAAAGTAACGCACTAATTTACAATGAAAAATTCAAAAGTTTTCTAGACAATTTTTTTCTCCACACAGTTTGGAAACGGGCAAGGAAAAAAGACCTTTTAGAAACTGAAATCTTTTAAAGCTATTGTTGTATCAGAATAATATGCCATAATACCTTGTTGTAACATTTACTAAACATAACTGTGCTATTTGTAAATACATATAATCTCTTTTATGAAACCCTCTTAAAATGAGGCTGAATGGCATAGAAGTGCAAAAGCTTTATTTTGAAAAGTTGGGCTTTTAATGCAAAATATATTTTTTGCATATTTTCATACTTTATGTAAACACAGGAACCCAAGCATATCAAGAAAATCTTACATTTATCAAGCTACACAATGCAACATTAAATGCCCTCTTCCTAAGTCAGTAACATACAGATCATGAAGTCTGTTAGAGTTGACATCTCCATTAGCTGATTTCTTTTGCATAATTCTTACTGATTTATTTAATCAACTCTTAAATATTTCACCTCTTAATTTGAACCTCTTTGACACTTCAGATATTTTTGACTCACATTTTTTCTTCATTAAAAATGTCACAATAATCACTACCCCCAGATTGATAGTTTAAAGTGTAAGGAACAGGGTAGAAAATAATAAATGTGCAGAAAAGTTAATGATGTTGTATATGAATTAAAAAAAACCCAGAAAGCTTTTACCTGGAGGAAGTAAGGTTCTCATTTATATTTTTATCAATGTGTTCTGTATATAACCTTCAGTCCCCTTTTTTTATAGGACTTCATGACAACAGCTATTTCCTCATCCTTTGCTGACTTTGTTTCACCAATACCTCTTTAAACTCTTGTCCTGTGTTTTTTACCAAAGGATTCTTTGACTTCATCAAATTCTCTTTCTTCACCAAATTCTCTCTCAACATTGCAACAGTTTGTTTGCTTTTACTCTGAGACTGCAATGCTGTGTGAATGACTTTTTTTCAGTGACAGATGAAGTAAAAAATAAATAAAGGTCCAAGGAAATATTTTATTTCTTAACTTCCTACTATGTTGGAAATTTATTTTAGCTCTATTTCCATAACTAAGAATCAACATTGACTTGTGAATGGTTTTGGCTGACCCAGAACTGGATGTTTTATCAAATAAACTATTCACACCAAAATTTCACTATGGTCTACTCATGTATCTTAAAGAAAACAAGGATTATTTAAAAGAACAAGTGAGAAACAAATATAATATTAAATAAAATGAACCTTATGTAAATTCCAGGCTGAATAAGAACTCAGTTAGATTTGATATAAACTTGACAATAAAGAAGAGTCAGGTAAGACCCTGCCCACTCTCCCAGCCTGCTCAATGGCTGCCCCACCCAACCCCAGGGTCCTGGGAATTAAAAAAAAAAGAAGCCCTGCATTCACCGGCTGCTGCCAGGCAGGAGGGAGATCTCTGCTGCCCCACACTGTGTGGGAGGCTCTGCCATGAGCCCCCAGAAGCCCCAATGGGTGCTGCAGCAACCAGATGAGTGAGGAGCTTTTTTTTTTTAAAGTGCCGGGATGCTGGGGCTGGGTAGGGCAGCTATCAACAGGGCTGGGAGAGTGGGCGGGGGATGGGGGCTCGTGGCAGAACCCCACATGCGGTGCAGGGCAGTGAGAATCACCACCCCACCTGGCAGGAACTGGTGAGTGTGGGGCTTTTTTTTTTTTAAAGAGCCAGGATGCTGGGGCTGGGTGGGGCAGCCATTGACAGGTCTAGGAGAGCAGGCAGGGGTCAGGGCCCCTCAGGGGGGGCTGGGGGAGCAGG
>NW_017728997.1:43077631-43081727 GCF_001723915.1 Gavialis gangeticus | reverse complement strand
TGGGCCCCTCAGGGGGGGCTGGGGGAGCAGGCAGGGGATGGGGCCTGGCAGGGGTCCCACCATGATCCCCTCCCCCTCCTCCAGTCCCCCTGACCCACCCCCTACTTACCGGCATGGAATCCAGGTCCAGTTCCCTGCGACAGTGAACAGAGATTGTCTGAATCTCCCAAATCTCTCCAAAGCTCTCCAAATCTTTTCCAAACTGATTCAGAGAGCTTCCAATTGATCCAGACCTTTTTACTGGACATATGGTCACCAGATTGGGCAAAATCTCCTCTGAATCAAATCAGCACCTGAAGCTTAGCACAGCTCTACTGCTTAATAAGGCTAGGGACAGACATTCAAAAAGTCAGACCCTGAATTTATTTAGTTTTTGCAGGTTAGTCTAACCTGCCTAGGTTGAACTGATTTGTAACTGCACAGACACTCCCTCTGGACTGAGGAAATGCAAACACATGCCTGCAGTTGCTCAGGCCAGGAGCTGGGGGCACTAGAGTGTGCCCTCAGCTGCAGGGAAGCTGTGGGGGAGAGGAGTGTGGCCAGTCCAGCTGTACCTTGGAGTGAGCTGTCCAGAGAGGGGTTTAATGCCCCCCTCCCTCTTCCACTAAGCTGGGTCCACCAGGCACTCCGTCCTTGCTGCTGCAGTGGCAGGGCTGGGAGCAGCAGGAGGGGGGCCAGCATGGTCCCCTGAGGCAGAGGGGTCATGGAGGGTAGTTATTCCCCCCTCTTCCCCACTGCCCCAAGGGACTGCAGCCAGGCCTGCCTCCCCAAGCAGTGCCGCTGCCACTCACTCCCTGCTTGGGGCAAGTACTGGAATAAGCCCCCTTCCGCCCCTTCCACTGGATGCCATATGGAGGGGGGAATAACCCTGCTCCCTGCCTATGGGGTCCTTCCAACCGGCATCTGGCCATGTCCCTACCCAGCTGCTGTAACGATGAGGGGGCATGGCTCTTGATGGGGGGCATTAGCCCCTGTCATCATGTGCACTCTGGGAAACTGTGACAGGGACTGCTGCCCCTGTCATGGCCACTCCCCGCCAAATCCCTCCCCCCCACCACTCCAGTGACTGGGTGGGGGTGGGACTGGATGCTGGCCAGCAGGACCTTGTAGGTGATGGGCAGGGAGTGGGCTTATTCCCTCTCTGCTCATTGGGGACCGCAGTGGGGTCTGCCCACCTAAGCCACTGCTGGCTAGTGTCTGTTCTGTTACAGGTTTAAACCAGTTTCTGATCACTTAAGCCGGTTTATGTGCAATGTCTGTCCCTAGCCTAGTAAAGGGATGTGAGCATAGGGCTCATGTGCTCACTGTAGCCTGAGCTATGGAAAAGTTAGCTGCTGTTCTCATTATTGGCTACAGCCTGTGCATTGTTGTCACAATGAGCTTCAGATATTGAAACTTAAAACTAATACAGCCTGAATTAAATTCATGGGTTACTGTGGCCAGGTCCTTATTTAGGAAAAAGGGACAATGATTCCTTGTAAGATGGAGATGAAATTCATTGTTTTTGGAAACTGAATCTTTCAGGTCATTCAGGTCCCTGAGGCTTTGCACTTGAATGGTATGCCTTCCATGACAGGTAACAAAAGCTTCTGCAGCTCTTCAGTACATTTCCACTTTTCAATCAGCTCTTTGGTATTTTTTAGTCTGCCAAACAGCTTCACTTTAGTCTTACCTGGGTTTAGCTTGAGTCATCTTGTCTTTGTTTTCTGGCTTGTTTCTGGTACATCCTGGAGGTATAGTGGTTTTATCAATTAAATGAGATGACTGTTGGCAGCTAGTCCTCTTTATATCTCACTGTCTGTCCCAGATGAATATGGCAGAGAAATGGGGATAGTTTGGATCCCTGAAGGACCCTGCAGTTTGTAGCCAACAGAGAGAAGAAACAGTTACTCGCTGCCTCTGAGTTCTGCTGGAGTGGAGTGAAAGGAACACTGACTGTGGTGACTAGTATTTCTGCTGTCATGTAGGCATATTAGTAGCATCACAATATACTATAATTATAACTACATTACCCTGCCTTAGTGTTAAATCGGAATAAATTTATTTGCATTTCTATTGTTTACTGCACTAAAGGACTGCAGTTTCATTAGCATGCAAACTGAGATTGCACATAACTTCTTGACAAACTGTATTCAATCCATCAATGTGTTACTGTTTTGGATGATGATAATGTTTGGATTTATGAGACAGCATTTACTTTTAGGGTATTCTGCAGACCTTTTGGAGAAACTTGTGTTTCTTGCATCAACACTCCTACAGTCTTGGGTTATCATGACGTTTCCCATAACCCCCCTGAATATATTGTCTGACATCCCTATATGACATTTTAAAGGGATATTAGGATACACATTAGATTAAAGGAAAAAAATTCCAACCCTCCTTGTTGAAAAAGCTAGAAAGCATACACTCCAGCTGCAAGGTGATCGATTGATTTAGTAAATCATTTCAAAAGAAGCCAGAAGCAAATTGTTTGACTGACAGTGACTGAGAAGTGTTTTGAAGTAATGTATCAATAAAAATTCTATAAACACTTTTTAGGTCTCTGGTCAAAATACAAAAAAATTACCAACCTGTCCAGTATGCCATAGGCAATAAGACTTGCAGTTCTATTTTGCAAATATGATTTATATTAATTTACATGTTTTTGGGAACTTTCTTTAATCATTTTTTCATTTTCTTTTGTTCACAGGGTTACCTGGCACTGCTGCTGATCTAGACAAAAGAAAGCTTATTTTTGGGAAAAACTTTATACCTCCAAAGAAGCCAAAAACTTTCTTGCAGCTAGTCTGGGAAGCGCTACAGGATGTGACACTTATAATTTTGGAAATTGCAGCCATCATATCTTTGGGTCTCTCATTTTATCAGCCACCTGGAGAAGGGAATGAAGGTAAAAAAAACCTTACAGTATCAACCTTGTAAATTTCAGCTGGAGTGTTACTTTCATTGGTTAAATTATTTTTTTCCTTTTTTGTTTGTTCTAGTTCCTGTGACTTTTTCCTAACACCTGACCCTTATTCTGTAAATACCTAAACTTCCTTTTTTTACATAATTTGTTGCTGTAAGGTTGTACTCCAAAACATGTACTGACAAATTTAAAGAAAAATACTCCACAACTTTTAACAGTTATTTTATAATGGTTAGTTTCTGGATTTCCTCATCTTGGATGATCATTCTTAAGAACAGAGGAAAGTCTACAATCGGTTTACTTACCTGTTATGTCTTGCTGTCCACCATATGTTTTCAGCCATTGAAAGTTTACCCTAGCTGAAGACCTGTGTCATAATCATTAACACAGGTCTTCAGCTAGGGTAGCATTTTTAATGCTAATATTTTGAATCTTGTGACTAATAATCCTAGTTCAAAAGGAAAGACAGATGGTAGGTTGTGATGCTCTAGCTTAATTTACAAATTAGTTACTGCAGTATTCTTCTCTGATGCTTGTAGAACATTTTAAATCGTGTTTGTGTCTCTGGAGAATTCTCTAGCTTAATTCACATGCTTAAAATACTAGGTCTCCTCAACATTTGCAAGATTACCATTTTCGGCAAATGATCCAGGTTTTTTTTAGTTCTGTTTTAGACCTATAAAGCTGGATGAAACATGCTGTGTGAAATGATGTGAACAACTTGGCAAACACATGAAGAATGCCTTCATCTAAATAAAGCCTAGGAAAGCATTGTACTTGTTACACTGTCCCTTGTATACACTCCTTGAAGGCCCTTCCTTTCTTATTTTCCATTCAAAAAGCATGTACAAAGCATGTGTAGACAAACCATGCATAGTACATGCAGCATACATTTTCATAATTCATTGGGGTAATCCTTTGCCGATAGGATTCTTCGGCTATACTCAGGAATCTTTTCTGTGCACTATTAATCTGGTTTCACTGACATCATTAGCAGGCTTGCTACTAAATTGAGCACAATTTTAAATGAAAGTGTGTGTCTACATGTTCATTAATGTGCCTTAGATACTGTGCATTTAGTTTAGTACTTCTTTAATAAAATTCTAACTAAATGTGCAGTATCTAAAGCAACTTGGCAGTAGTGCTGGTGGACGGTTATTTAGTGATGCTTACTGTGTATTGGCTGAATAA
>NW_017728997.1:43074929-43077517 GCF_001723915.1 Gavialis gangeticus | reverse complement strand
GGTGTCTGGCTGGTAAGCCAGAGGGGTAAGGGGATTGAAGGGGAATGGGCAGGTGGAAGATTGAGGCCCCCACAGTGAGGGAGGAAATGGGGCTGGTGCAGGGCCAGGGCCAGGCATTACCCAGCTGGGGCAGGGTGGGGCACAGGATACAGCCATGGGTAACTTGTCCAGTGGCCACAGGGGGTGGTGAGGCTAGGGGAAGCTTCGGGCTGCTACATGTACCCCAGGGGAGACATGGGAGGGCATGTGCTTCCCGGATTTCTGCGTGGGACAAGAGCAGGCTGCCTACTGCAGGCTTAGGGCCAGGGGCTGTGCTGGCCTCTTCCTGGTGATGGGCCTAGGCTGGGGCTGCATTTGGGGTGGGCAGCAGCAGCACTAGGAGGGGGGGTATGGGGTGGCTACAATGAATTATGGGGTGGTTGTAGACCCCACTCTCTGCGTCACTACCTGCCCTGACCCTGCCCACCCCAAGTGCAGCTCCTGCCAGCCCCCGCCCCCCCACACACAGTGGAAAGAGGCCAGCACCGTCCCTGGCCCTAAGCCTGCACAAGGCACCTTGTTCTCACCTCACACACAAATCTGGGGGGCATATGCCCCCTGTGCCTCCCTCAGGGTTCATGCAGTGATCTGGAGCTGCTCCCAGTCTCTCCACTTCCCTGTTTCCCCCAGATTAGCCACCCACACCTCTGTCCCATGCCCCAACCCAATGGGAGCACCTGCCTCTGTCCCACCCATGGCCACATTCCCTCCCTGAACATGGAGGCCTTGATCAGCCTCCCCCCACACACCTCTTCCCTCCCCCACGCCTCTTCCCCCCAACAGACTTACCAGCTGAACACTCGTCTCCAAGCTACTGGGCTGCATTCTTGGCCATGTGCATGCATGTGGCTGTATGTATGCACATGGCGTTTATTGGTGACTTTATCAGCTATACCGACCAAACAAAGCCAATTGCTGGTAATGCCATTTTTCCTTTTATCAGTACTGATCCAATATAGACAGATATACTGGTGCATCTCTACTAATAACACTGAACAGTAGGTTATTGTGGTTTTTGCCATGACACACTACTGAATAGTGTTATCAGACCAATGTGCTGTAACCATCATGTGTAGACACGTACAAAGAGTCATTTCTTTCCTAACTGAAAAACCTTTGTAGATGTTTTTGTAGTCTCACACATTTTGGAACATGTTTTGCCATTGCCTTTTTGAAGGATGGATAACAAACAAGGATTCAATTGTGCAATTCTCTTACTCAGACAGTCATTTTTTTTCTAGGGTAAGGATTTATAGGACTGGTCTCTTTTTATTTTAATTTTTTTGGGTGGGGGGAAGGTCTTTGAACATAGGCTTCCTTGGCTGACCAGTGAAATCCAGAGCAGCCTAAGGGCAAAGAGGGGGGCATATAAGCAGTGGAAATGGGGAGAAATTACTAAAGAGGAGTATGCCTCCTCAGCTCACAGTTGTAGGGAGGCAGTTAGAAAGGCCAAAGCTACCTTGGAGCTGAGGATGGCATCCCAAGTTAAGGACAACAGAAGAATGTTTTTCAGATATATAGGGAGTAAAAGTCTTCCTAAACAAGGGGCAAGACAAGTTTCGCAATGGGATGATAGAGAGACAACATGCAGGGTGCCAGACTACCAAGCATTGACCCTGAGATGTTGCAGAATCACTTGGAAGGACTGGATGTGTTTAAGTCGGCAGGCCTGGATGAGCTCCATCCGAGGGTACTGAAGGCACTGGCTGATGTCATTGCACAGCCACTGGCAAAAATATGTGAGCACTTGTGGTGCACGGGCCAGGTCCTCGAGGACTGGAAAAGGGCCAACGTGGTCCCTATTTTCCAGAAGGGGAGGAAAGACAATCCAGGCAACTATAGGCCAGTCAGTCTCACCTCCATCCTTGGCAAAGTCTTTGAAAAGATTATTAGGGCTGATATATGTGAAAGCCCAGCAGGAAAAATTATGCTGAGGGGGAAACTAGCATGGGTTCGTAGCAGGTAGATCATGCCTGACTAATCTAGTCTCTTTTTATGACCAGATTACAAAACACCTGGATGCAGGAGTAGGGGTAGATATCATTTACTTAGACTTCAGGAAGGCCTTAGATATGGTATCCCACCCCATACTGGTGAACAAGTTAAGAGGCTGTGACTTGGATGATTACACAGTCCAGTGGGTGGCAAATTGGCTAGAGGGTCGTACCCACAGAGTGGTAGTGGATGGGTCATTATCGACTTGGAAGAACGTGGGCAGTGGGGTCCCACAGGGCTTGGTCCGTGGACCGATATTCTTCAATGTGACTTGGACAAGGGAGTGAAGTATACTCTGTCCAAGTTTGCGGATGATACAAAACTGGGGAGAACTGGACACCGGAGGGCAAGGAACAACTACAGGCAGACCTGGACAGGTTGGACAAATGGGAAGAAAACAATAGAATGCGATTTAAGAAGGAGAAATGCAAGGTGCTGCACCTAGGGCAGAAAAATGTCCAGCACACCTACTGCCTAGTAAATGACCTGCTCGGCAGCACAGAAGCAGAAAGAGATCTAGGAGTCCTAGTGGACTCCAAGATGAACATGAGTCA
>NW_017728997.1:43073387-43074388 GCF_001723915.1 Gavialis gangeticus | reverse complement strand
GTCATCTGAACCCAGCACTCTTTCCTGCCTATGCAGGGGATTGGACTCAATTATCTATTGAGGTCCCTTCTGACCCTAACATCTATGAGTCTATGAATACACTTACGTTACTGATTTTTTTGGTTGTGTGCCACTAAGTTATAAATTTTACCTCAATATTGCATTGAAAATAGTCCTTTTCCCATGAGAATCTATCACACGTGTGAGCTGGGATAGTATGAAAAAGTCAGCAACACAGCCTGGGAAAATGTGCTCATGCTTTATCATAACACAACGTTTCATTTAAATATCCTTTAAACCTTCTTCCTCCCCCAAGGTTTTTAGAAACATTTTTAAAAGAAAATTATACCCATGTTCTGCAGTGGGAAAATGTATCCTGTTAGAAATGCCTTTTACCATGTCCTTCAGGATCCACTCTATGGCTCCCTTTTTTCTCTTGACACTTACAAATGTAGGATATTTTTGTAGGGGACAAATAATTGTAGTGGGTTACGACCAACTGAAGACCTCAGGCTCCTGTAAACTTATGTAAAACTGGTTAGAATACAGGTGTCAAATGTATGGCCTGTGCCCCAGATGTGGCCCATGCAGCTACATGGCCAGCTCTGGAGTTGGTCTCTGGACCAGCTCCGTGTGCTTGCATATGGCATACTGGCTCTGGCCTCATGCACTGAATGTATTGTGTGGGCTGGACCTAGTGCTGTCCACCCAGCTTGTGCCCCGTGCTAGCCCCCTGCATTATATTTGGCTGGTCTATCCCACATACCATGTGCAGCATGCACCAGCCCTGGGGCTCACTGCACATGCAGCTGGGCTGTACATGAGCTGGATCTGGCACGGCGCACAGCAAAGAGGTCCAGGGTACAGGCTGCATGAGGCACCCTGCCAGACTGACCCTGCATGCAGCATATTGACTGTTGACCCTACGTGCAGCATGTTGGGCAGCAGATAGGGAAAAACCTTGGGTTGCCTGGTTGCCTGCCCTGCTTTCTATGCTCCAC
>NW_017728997.1:43063512-43068387 GCF_001723915.1 Gavialis gangeticus | reverse complement strand
TACGTGCAGCATGTTGGGCAGCAGATAGGGAAAAACCTTGGGTTGCCTGGTTGCCTGCCCTGCTTTCTATGCTCCACAGCTACTCTTGTTTTGAAGCTTGCATGATAAGAGGTGTGTTTTTCCAGGTACCCATCTGACTTGTCCCATGGACTTTCTGACCAATCTGTGGCCAACTGCGAAGCTAGTCTGCCACCCTGAAAAGTGTGACTGTATCTGTTCATAAAAAATGTCACATTTCTGATTTATTTTGGTGTGGGTGAACCAGCCTTAGTGGAAAAAGTTCCCTAGGTGAACTTACCCCTCCCCCCCACAGCATCTCCCTCTGATGTCCCCCCACCCCTGCCCCAGTCCTGCACATGAGCAGTGCTGCTGCATGCAGATGCAGGTGGGCAGGGGCACAGGACTGAGGAGGACTGAAGCAGGCAGCACCCTGCCCACACTGCCCATCCCAGCTCCTTCTGAGCCACAGCTTCAGGAACACTAGCATCTCAGGGACATCATTTCACAAGCTGTGGGCTGATAGTGCCACTCCTGCTTTGCATTGCCCCCTGGCAGCCTGCCAGGTTGGGCTGTGCCTAGGGGGCTGCTATGGTGGGGCAGGGATACATTTTGCCCTCACCTTAGCCCAGCACAGGGATGGGGCTAGGGCCAGGGCTGGGTCTAGGGCTGCCTGCAAGGGGAGCAACCCTGAGTGGAGCAGGGTGCTTACCTGCTTTAGAGGGGGCAGGGCAGGGCAGGGCAGGGCAGGGCAGGGCAGGGTAGGGTGGGCTGAGACAGGTGCATGGAGCAAAATGGAGCAGGGCCAACAGCCAGGAAGAGAGAGATTGTGAAGGGGAAGTCACAAAATTAGCAGTGCTCCCTGCACTGACAAGACTGGAAAAGACTTGGGGAGCAGCAGGAATGGGAGGCCATGCAGAAGGTAGCAGTGAAAACCCTGACTGAGGAGGCAGTGAGGCCCTGGAAAGGTTAATAAAAATCGTGGGAGGCTGGAGATAGCGTAAATGTTAAATAGCTTTTATTTAGTATTAATAAGTCATATGTCCAAAGAGAAGGCTGAAATCAAAGATGTTAACTCTATATGTGCTGCAGGTACTAGATGAGAAACAAATCTGAAGGAGGTCACCAGGAAAGCAAGATCTATTTGGCTAAAATAATCTTCCTGGAGAACTAAACCTTTAAGAGGCTCTGCCATGAGCTTTCTGGAACTAGTTGTATTGTACAGAAGGTTATATTTCCTAATGATGATCAGTTAGGTTGAAGACAATGAATGAGATAGACTTATGAGATTCAACAGCTCTGAGAGATTGCTGAACAACCCAGTCTTAACATTTAACTTGGCAAGAAGTTATGACATTGCAACATTCCCCAACATCCAAATAGTAAGGAAAAAGATTGAACTGCCAGAGCGCACGTCTTCATGAGACATGCACTGTGCAGCTGCCTAATTAGCTCTGCAGCAGTGCTGGATTTAGGCATAAGCTAAGTAAGCTTCAGCTGAGGGCCTCACAGTGTGAAAGGCCTCTAAACCAATCCCCGGGCTGTGAAGGGTCAGTTGCTGGACTGGAAGTGACTGCAGACTGGAAAACTGCAGCCCCGCACAGCTGGGCAGAGAGGCTGTGACTCCTCCTGCAAGGCCCATGGCAGCCACAGTTTAGGTTTGGGTTCACCCCCACACCTGGGGGCTGCAAGTATCTTTACGTGTGTCCCAGCCAGAAATTCCAATTGATGCGATCCACAATATTTTTGTCACGTGTCCCCAGGAGCTGGTACTGACTGGCCACGGATAATGGTGTGTGGCCCCACAAGCCAGAGGGCAGGGGAGATGCAGAGGGAATTTCCCGGAAGATGGGCAGTCAGGCCTGTCTGGGAAGAGGGTGAGAGCAGACCCACAGAGCAGGAAGTAGTCTCAAGGGACACAGAAATGGCCCACACCAAGGGTGGATTTTTCTTGACTGACTGAAAAAATATCCATCAGGTTCAAACCAGCTATAGTGAGCCTAGGTGGACCTTTGAACCAGGGATTGGAGCCAGGGGGCCCAGAGCTTCTCTTTTTAGCATTTGAGAGCCTGTACCACAGGCACTGTGAATGACAGCCTGTTCTTTTTTTTAATTTTTTTATTTAGTACTCCCAGGCTCATGAAAGACAGCTGGGGATGAAGAATCCCCATTGCATTTGAGTTATAACTAATCAGATTCTAATCCATGAACCTGGACTCTATAAAGCAATTTAGTCCAAGAGTCCTGGAATCAGGTGGGGAGAGACCAACCCACATGAGACTGGCCACCAGACGTAGAGTCTCACAAAGGGGGAGCCAGAGGTAGCAGTGAAGGGAGTGCAAGAAAAGAAGCGAGTAAGGTGATTGAAGAAGGATACCTATTTGGAGGAGACAGACACTGACAAGTTGTGGAGCAAGGAACTAAACTGAGCCAGGGAGGAATTGAGGTCCAGTGACTCCCACTCACCATCAACAGAGAATAACTATTCATCACCTGAGAGAAAAGGGGCAGGGCATAGGGCAGGTGGAGCCCTGCAGAAGACTAGTCCCCTATCAGATGACATACCATCCATCCTCCCAAAGACTATCATAATATCAAAACATGGCAGGTGAGAGGGGAGGAAGATGAGGCAGAGGTCCCAGTGATCATAACCTGGCAAAAGGAGGTGAGAGCACCCACACACCCACACGTTGTTTCAAATCAGGTAGAAACTTGGTCTCCCACATCTCATCTGACTGACCTGGCTGTTGGCTAGTAGGGCGATTCTTCCTCATATGTTTTTTTGAACGATCACGAAAACATCTGCTTAATCCTAAAGCAGAATTGAAAAAAAAAAAAGTTTGAAATCATTAATGAGACAAATAAACTGTTTCTTTAGGAAACCCAAACCAAATTAAAGGTTATTTCTGACAACTGGGCACTTGGATTCTGATTCATAAGATAGTATAGTCAAATCCACTTTCTTTAAGATTTGGAGAATCTACCCCTAATTAAAAGGGGATACTGCTATTTATCTTAGACATGAGCTTACATAGAAAAACTAAACTTATTTTTACCATTAATTATGTAAAAAGTGATATGTGAGGAAAAAAATTGTGCCAGATCTGTAGAGCATTAATAAAAGTTAGAAAAGATTTGCAGTGTACACAATATTTATGTAGAATACAGGACTCTTATTTCTTAGATATTTTCGTATTTCACTTTGAATTTTATAAAAATGGCAGTATTTGAGGAAATTTTAAAAGCATAAACTGGAATAATTCTCATGCTCACCAAGTCTGCTTTTTCACTATCAGTTTTTACAATTTGGCATATTTTTGCCACTGACTTACTGTTCCTAAAAACATGATGTTTTAGGGGTTGGCAACATTTTTTGGCTGGAGTGCCAAAATCACCCCAACCTCCACCCATACTTTGACTTGGTGTGCCAGAGATGGGGGAGCCACCAGGGGCCCATACCTCATTGCTGGCAGTAGCTGCATGCATGCCTCCAGGTGGACAGTGGGGGAGGGGCAGGGTTAGCACTGCCTCAACCCCTTTGCCACCATGTGCTGTGAACTGCATATGCACTTGCCACTGCCACACAGCTGGTGCCAGGGCTCCGAGCCCAGCACAGCTGTTTGCAGCCTTCAGGCTGCCTAACACAGCTGGTCCAGGCTCTGGGCACCAGCTCTGTGGCAGCTGCACATGTACCTCTGGGTGGGCGGCAGGGGAGAAGTCAGGGTTGCACTGTCCCAGCCCCTTCCCTGCCATGTGCTGCGATCCACACATGCACCCACCGCCACCATGAGGATGATGCTGGAGCTCTGGAGCCCAGCACAGCTGTTTGCAGTCCCCCAGCTGCCTTCCACAGCCATTCCAGGCTCTGAGCAGCTGTAGCAGGTGACTGGATGCTGGAAACAGCTGTGCTGGTCTTTGCAGCCCCAGCACTGGCTCCATGGTGTAGGCAGCTGCACACATGCCCCTGGGCAGATGGTGGGGAAGGAGCCAAAGTTGTGCTGCCTCAGGCCCCTTCCCAGCCATGCACCCAGAGGTGCAAGCACAGCTGCCACAGCCACAGAACTTGTGCTGGGGCTGCGGAGCCCCATGCAGCTCTTTGCAGCTGACCTGGGCTCTGGGCAGCTGCTTGGAGAAGCTGCCCAGAGTCTGAGTTGACTGTGGCTTCCTGAGGAAAATGGCTTTGCATGCCATGCTGTGGCATTAATTCACTTTAAAAAGTAGGTACAGAAAATATAACTCAAATACGATAACTAATTTTTTGTGAGTAACATAACTAAGAAGTTGTTTGGCATTTTTTCCTTAATTTTTTTTTGAGACACCAGAAACACTAAAGAAGAGCTTTGAGACAATAGGTCTAAAACCTAATATTAAGAATATAAACACATTTACAACTAGAAACTGAATTAGGCCCCTGAAAAAATAATCTAACAATTTCCAGCTCCAAATAGGCATGGGCTTGCTTTATTTTGGATTATCCAATGAAATAAATTATAGGTGCCCCTCTCTGGAAAGTTCTAATAAAAAGTAGACATGCAGAGATGCATGCTTTTTTCCCCCCATAGATTTCATAGACATTAGGGCTGGAAGGGACCTCGAAAGATCATCGAGTCCAGCCCCCCGCCCAAAGGGGAGGACGTCAGCTGGGGTCATAGGATCCCAGCAAGATAAGCATCCAATTTACTCTTGAAGGTGTTCAATGTAGGCAGGCTGTTCCAGACCTTGGGGGCTTGTACAGTAAAGAAATTCTTGCTTGTGTTCAGCCTGAAATGGTCCTGCAGTAGTTTATAACTATCCAACCTCATCATCTCTTAAGGCGCTCTGGTGAACAAATGTTCCCCGAGAAACTGGTGGTCACCCCTGATAAACTTATAGGTGGCC
>NW_017728997.1:43063293-43063501 GCF_001723915.1 Gavialis gangeticus | reverse complement strand
CAGTTAGCAACACTGAAGTCCTTGACTTCAGGAAAGCCGAGTTTGAAAAGCTCAGGAGGCTTGTCAGTGAGGCTGTAAGGGCCCTAAGGACAAGCTAATTCTATTCCGTCTGGGAGGAAAGGCAGCAAGAGGTCACAGCAGCTCCCCTGGCTCTCCAGGGATCTAGCAGACCTCTTGAGGCTAAAAAGAAAGGCCTACAAAGGATGGA
>NW_017728997.1:43049153-43063210 GCF_001723915.1 Gavialis gangeticus | reverse complement strand
GACAATAAAAAGTCCTTTTTCAGATATGTGGGGAGCTGGAGGAAAAGCAAGGGCAACATTGGACTCCTGCTGAACCAGATGGGGCAACTGACAATTGATGCCCAGGAAAAAGCCAACCTATTAAGTGGGTATTTTGCTTCAGTCTTTCACCAGTCCCATGGGATGCCCATGCCCGCTACGGGACAGAGGTCCGGCTGAGGGGGATCCCCTGCCCTCCATCAATGCTGACCTCATGAAGGAACACCTTGAGAGGCTGGATACCTTCAAGTCATCTGGCCCTGACAATCTACACCCCAGAGTACTCAAGGAGCTGGTGAGCATCATAGCCCAGCCCCTGGCACGGATCTCTGAGAACTCCTGGGGCTCTGGTGAAGTGCCCAAAGACTGGAAGAAGGCCAATGTGGTGCCTATCTTTAAGAAAGGGAGGAAAGTGGATCTGGCAAACTATAGGCCCATCAGCCTGACTTCTTTCCTAGGGAAGATCTTAGAAAAGTTTATTAAAGAGGCCATCCTTAATGGATTTATAGATAGGCCATCCTTAATTAACCTCCATTTAAGTTAAAGTGGAAATAATGTGATAAAAACAGAATATGATAGAGATTATAAGGGTAAATTATGCCAATCTTTAGATACAAAATGCAATTTATATCCCAATAAAAAACTAGAAAAACAGTATGAATAAATTTATCCTATTAACAAGTGCTTCTTTTTACCCACTTTTTTTTTTTTTTTTTACCAGAAATCCATGGTTCATCCTATTTCATTATAAGCATACATGGATTCTTGTATTTTTAAATGATATGAAATTGTACAAATTGAAATTGATTGGGGGAGCAGGGAGGGTCTGTGGTTTTGCAGGGCCCTCAGGAGGTTTGGTGGGGTTGGGGGTTGAGGGGGGCTCATGGGTTCCATTGGGCGGTTTGGGGGGAACAAGCGCTATTTTGAGCCCCCTCACTCTCCTGGCAAACCTATACCCCCATCGTTCCAACCCCTCCCCTGACCACTATTGCTTCCTTGGCTCCTGCCATCAGCCAACACTTGTAAAACCAGAACCCAAAGAAGTTTATGGGATGGATGGTTTGTGGAGGCTGGCTGGTCCGTGGGAAGGGGGCAAAGGACTAGAGGGCTAAAAATAGCCTGGTACCAGTGGGTAGGAAAGCACAGCTCTGAGATTGCGGCCAGTGACTTGGCTTTCCCAGGTCTGGGGCTTCACAGGTAACTGTAGTGAAATTCAATGCACCAGTCTAACCTAGATCAATTAAGTTTGAGTGTACATCAATCCAGGTCTATCTTAGGCTAAATTCCAACATTTTTAGACTGGTCTCTGTGCACAGAACTTCTGTACTGTTACGGGTTTAAACGGATTTCTGATCACTGAGGCTGGATCTAAGTGTAAGGTCTAAGTGTACCTGGGTGAACTAAGTTAGATTGGGTGGTATTACAGGGGCCCTGGTCTGGGCCACTTTCCCTGTGGCCCACCCACCTGTTCTGGTGCTAGCCACCCGCCTTCTCATGTGCCATGCCTAATAAACAACAATTTATTAATTGTTGTTTATTAAGCGGGAGGCTGCCCATTTCTTGCCATGATGCCAGGGGGCACTTTCTGTGGTTTTGTACCTCCCCTACACCACAGCCCATGCCTCGCAGATAGCATCCAGATGTTATCAGTCACACCAGCCCCACAGTAGGCTCCAGAATCCTCCTGGCAGGACCCTCCTTTGATCTCTCCTCTCAGGCGGCCTACACCACCTTCATTTAGGCTGCTGAGCTCCTTGTATCTGGCTTCCCTCTCGGGCTTGGTCCCCACTCAGGACCTTTGGCCACACAGGCCCTGGCCTCACCTCCAAGGCCAGGCAGGGTCCCAGGCCCACAACTCTGGGTGCCCCTCTCGGTGGGCACCTGGCCCTTTTGATCTTCTAGGTCCTGGCCCCAGTATGGACCAGTTGAGGGGACACTCTACCTCTGGCCTCACTAGCCCCACACTCTTTCTGGGTCCCCCCTCTTGGATGTGGGGAGATGGGGTGACTCACACCATGACTGGTGCTCCAGGGTCTCACTGGGGACTATTACTCCCCCCCTGGAGCAGCAGGTTATGGTGCTACCCTGAGATCTTAAATAATGCCCGCTCTACTCAGGGCTCCACAGTGCTCCATCTGCTCAGGGTCTCAGGACTTCCCTCCTCGGATGGGCTCAGGTGGCTGTAGTCATGCCTGGCCCCCTCTACCTCTGATGTCTTGACCCACCCAAAGGTGGAAGCTGGGATTAAGGTGCCCCAACCTGGTTTTCACCGCAGTGGTAACTGGCCTGGCATTTCCTGGGGGCTCCCGCACCACTGAGAGCCCCACCAGGTCACCCACTTCTGGCAGTTTTAGATCGTACCCAGGACCAGGAGCCTCCTATCTATCCTCAGCAGCTCCTCTCCTTACCTCCAGTTGATACCTGCAACTAGGCAATGTTGTTGCCTGCCTTTCAGCAGCAAAATGCCCTGTTCATATGAGCAACATTGGATCCAAAATGTCTGCCCTAATCAGGCACCTGCCAGCTGCTGGCTTTAGCCCCTTAAAGTGGCAAGCACAAACAGTGCCCTGTCACAGGTGGCCATTTTAAAATGATCTAACCTCTTCTTAACCCCCCTGAACATCTGCACTTAACCAAAATGTCTAATTTTTACTAAGGCAGACAAGGTTCTTTGGATGAATCTTATATCTTTTATTAGACCAATTTAAATAGTTGGAAAACAATTTTTAAGCAAGCTTTTGGGTTAAAAAACCCTTCGTCAGGCTAAGGAAATTTCAGTAGTTGGTATGTGTTCTTCCTGGATGGAATAAAAAGTAAAGAAGCCAGAGACTGGGCTGATAGGCTGATACAAGATGTGCAGTCAGTGAAGATGTAGATTGAGGAGTCAATGGGTGAGAGAGAGGCTGGGCGGTGGGGAGAGAATGGGGATGAATAGTGGAGAAGTACCTGGGGAGTCAGATGTCAGGCAGGTTACATGTCATAAATCCAATGTCTATATTTAGTCCATGATTTTTAGTATCCAGGAGGTTGATGAAATGGAATTCATAGGCTCGTCTCTGGGAAGTGTTTCACACATTTAAGTTAGCCTAATAAAAGATATCAGATTCACCCAAAGAATCTTGTCTGCCTATGTCCTTAGACCAACACGGCTACAACCTACACCCCTGTAATTTTTGCAAAAAGCATTTTTCTTCTATTAAAATGTTATAGCAAAGTGTGGGGCTTAAAAATAAAATATGGAATATTGCTGGTGAAAAGCTGATATTATTAGCTGAGTTACATGAATCTTTTCTATTCTTCCCTCACTGATTTTCCTTTTTAAATTAGTATAATAAATAGGTGAGAGTGCAAAGACATGGGGAAATGGTAAAAGAGAAGACACTAAAAATGCTAATGGAGACTGAAAATGCTTGCTCATGAAGGAAATAATTGAAAAAAATTCAAATCAGACATAGGAGACAAAAGTTCTTTATACACAATGAATATCCACGTGTATCTGATAGGAAGCATACAGGAGTTTTCATGAATTTTAATGTTCCTCTATTGATATGTTAACAGAATTCTCATTTGTCCCATGCTATCTGAAGCAAATACCAGATTGCTATTGAGCATAAAGGTTTTTAAATGTGCTAAAAAGTGTTAACTTTCCTCTGATATTTCAACATTTACCAGATTGGATGTCATTTTATTATCTTGAAATAGCCTGCTAGGTTCATTTCTTTTATGGCCATTGCTGGATATAGATTTTTTCACATTTTAAAAGCATTGAATAGAGCTGACTGGGAATTTTTCAGCAAAATGTTTTCTCATTGAAAAATGCTGATTTCTTGAAACTGAAACTATTGGTTTTGGTTAATGTCAAAATGGGATGTTTAACCAATTTTGGTCTGGGGCTACCTGCAGGCTGGATGACCTGTAAGTAGTAGTGGTAGCATTGGTGAGATGTAGGGGGTGCATGCATGCACGTGCACCCCCTGAGATTGGTGGTGCACCCCCTGAAAAGCGCCAATGCTTCCGGTGGCATATGTGGGTTGTCGCCAACTGCTGGTCGGTGCTCACAACCCCACTCCCCTCCCCACTCACTGCTGCCATGACCCCACCGGAACCACCACCACTGCTGTTGCCCCTGGGGGCATGCATTGTTCATGAGTGGCAGTATTAATATGACAGTATTAAATGGTGCCAGAGCTGCTGTTTCACTGTGATTCAGGAACCCAAAGAATTAACCCCAGTATCGTTCAGTGCCATCTATCTTAGTTGCAAGGGGCAGCTAAAACCTCCAATTTCAGAGGCAGATTAGGTGGGGAGGAATGGAGGAAGGGGGAGGCCTTCGTGTTAATTCAGTGGGTTCTGGAGCTGTACTGAAACAGCAGCTCTGGCAGTCACGGGAATTAACACAGCTACCACTGAGGTTCTGGCAGGTGATTAGTCCTGTGGGCCAAATCTAGCCCAAAGAAGTGGTTTTTTCAGCCAGCAAAAAGTCCTATGGGCCAAATGATCCACCTTCATGGGCCAGATCTGGACTGCAGGCCATATGATGGATACCCCTGTGCTAGATAAAAGGTTCATTTTACAGTGATGGCTCTCAGAATTGAGTAGAAATAAGAGCAAATGATTGTATCTTTCTGGTTGTAGCCAGGAGAGAACTTTTTAATGTAAATTTATCATGGGTAAAAATTCCCAGAAACTACATCTAGGAAATCAGGGTGATACTTACACCCATGATGAACTTATCTTTATAAGGCAGATAAGAGAATGAGGACCAGACATTGACTCCAGAGTGCAGTCTAGCAACATACTTCTGCCTTGAGGTTTGGATTTTCTAGGCACAATGGAATCAAAACAAATTAGGAGACTAGTGTAATCGTCATGGCTACTGTTAAATTGTTTAAGTAGGGGGGGAGGAACACTAACTTTCATTTTCTGATTAGCTGTTTTATGTAATAAATATGTATTTATGTTTTATGAAAATCAGCTAGTTATCATAAAAACTCTCAGGATGCCTTCTCTTGAGAAATCAATGAACACATCACATCTCTATACTGAGCTTTGATTCTGGTTGGGATACCTCTGTGGAAAGAGACATTCATTGCTGTGTTGCGTGTGAGGAAAATAGTTTTGCAAAGCTCTGGTAGTTACTATCTTAAAAGCAATGTCCTTCCAAAATTATCTTGGTTAAAACATCTTATTTCAAAGAGAAAGGGTTGGGGGAGGAACTTAAAATATTTGGAAGAAAGTAATTTGATTTTAAAATGAAACCATAATGATGCAATAGCACAAGTTGGCACTAGGCTGCTTCCCAGATTGCCCTGCCTTTGTCATCCTACTGGGTTCACTAATCAAAGAGGAAGAGAATGGCCTTGTTTATGTAGATTTATTGGGCAAAGTCTGTGTGAGACGGACAGTTCTCTGGATTGGATTGCATGTGTATGAAGTATTTGTTTCTACATGTTCATTTTTAATGTTTTATTTCTAGTTGTACTCAAGGAAAACTCACATTGAAATAAAATGCCTTGCTTGTAGTAAGGCAGACAACGTTCTTTGTGTAAATCTGATATATTTTATCAGACCACCTCAAATAGTTGGCAAAAATCTTCTTTGCAAGCTTTCGGGTATGTAGCAGGACACTGTGTGTGCCTGCCACTTTAAGGGCCTGGAGCTGGCAGCCAACAGGTGCCTAATGAGGGCAGCCATTTTAGATTCAGGGCTGACCATATAAACAAGACAGTTCTGGTGCTGGAGGCCAGGCAACAACATTGCCTGGCCAGACGGCCGCTGATATCATCTGGAGGTAAGGGAGGAGCTGTAGGGGATAGATAGGAGGCTCCTGGTCCTGAGTACGACCTAAAACTGCACCCTGCTGGGAGTGGGTGGCCTTGTAGGGCTCCCAGTGGCATGGAAGCCCCCAGGAAATGCCAGGCAAGTTACCACCCTGGTGAAAGGCAGGTTGGGGCGCCTTAACCCCTAGCTCCCATGACTGGGTGGGTTATCCCTTTGTTTGGAGGGCCCAGAGGGTGGACCCTCGGAGAATGAGAAAAAGGCCATAGACTCAGGCCTGTCTGAGCTTCCCCTGACTGGCCCTTGCTGGGGCCAGGACCGGAAGGGTTGAAGGGCCAGGGGCCCACTGCAAGGGACACCCAAGAGCTGAAGGCCTGGGGTCCCAACTGGCCTGGAGGTGGGCCAGGGCTAGATGAGCCAAAGGTGTCAGTGGGGGGACCACACTCGAAGGGGAACCAGCTCAGGGAGCTATGCTGCCTGGTATGATGGTGGAAGAGGCTGCCTGAGGAAGAGGAAAGCAGGTGGGGTTCAATAGGAGGATTCTGGGGCCCATTGTGGGGGCCAGTGATTAAAGGAACATCGTGATGCCATCTGTGAGGCTTGGGCTGCAGTGTAGGGGAGGAAAGGAGCTGCAGATAGCGCCCCCTGGCATTGGGGCAGTAAATGGGCAGCCTCCCGCTTAATTAACATCCATTAATTAATGACAGCAACAAGGTGTGGCGGGCAAGAACATGGGCAGTTAACCCAGAATCAGGTGGGCGGGCCACACAGAGATTGGCCCCGATCAGGCCCACTGTTATAGGGTACAAATACCCTTCATCAGGCTGAGGAAGCATCTGAAGTTGGTGTGTGCTGTTCCTGGTTGGAATGAACAGTAAAGAAGCCAGAGGTTGGTATGCAACATAGTGACAACCAATGCCCTTGCTTGTAGTAAAGCATTTATTCATTTTTATATTTTCCATTCTGTATTTTGCTGTGATTACTGAGTCTGAAGGTGGAAATGGTGGCACTGAGATTGTCTGCATAGTGCTTGCCATCTAGCTGTACGTAGGGAGTATTGGAAATCTTACAAAAGATGCTGGGTGAAATATGGCTCTGCTGAGATCAATGGCAAATCCCGCACTGACTTCACTTGAGACAGTATTTCACCTGCTGTTCTTGTGAAATCTACAGCCCACCTTTCACACTTAAAGAATTCAAGTAAGAATCCAGTTTTTGGCTCCTTGTCCAAACCAGACTGTTACATATTTTAAGGTTCATGTGTCATCAACCAAAATTAAATGCATTAAGTGCTGTCCAGGCTTACATGTACATTTTTTTTTATATACCAAGGGTAGAATTCTATTTCCCTTTCAGTATCTAAGTGAAAAATATTGGCACTTACATGCATATAGCTATTCAGGCTTCCAGCTTGGTGGACACATACACGGGCACATGGGGCATTTATACAGGTGCTCTGGGAGTTGAGGGCCGGGCTCTGGGAGCGAAGAGCCACTCTAATTAGAGCCCCTGGAGCATCTTGTGTTTTGGCATCCCTGCACTTAAAAATAGCGGCAGGGGTGCTTTAACTAAAGCTCATTTGATGAGTGAGTATCTCCTAATGGTGCTAAGTAACATGTGTTCAGGTATTGTGGGACTGCACCAGAGAGATAATACAAGCAGTCTTCACCACTTCCATTGCAGTGCCGAGTCTGGGACTGACAAACAGCTCTTTGTTAATCCCAGCCCTCCTACAACACTGGAGTCTTCCAAACAGCTTCCAGACATGTTAGCTTCCCAGATGTGTTATATCTAGATCATAGTACGCATTACTGTATGACTGCCCAGAAAACTTAATAAGCCATAGTAATGCTTACTATGATCTAAATATAAGACATGGTAAGGGGCCTGTGTGACAAGGCCAATAGGTCCTTGCTATATGTTACATATATCACACGATTAACTGCCTAATGGCTCAGTAAATTTAGACCAGCCACACATGCAAACTAATTATCACACCATAAAAATGACTATCTAGCAAAAAAAAAGGCAAGCAGCTACAAAGTTAGTACTTGAAAATAGCTGATTTCTACTTAGCTTTAATTTGAATGTGTAGCAGGGCTCACAAACTCAGAAGGAGGATAGTGGCTCTCTCATTTGAGCATGATTGGAAGAGCACAAGCTACAGCAGTGGGGGATGACATTTTTAGCAGGCATGCCAGAGCTTAACCTTGTACCCTCTCAATTGCTACTCTGTTCCTGTTCTCCTGCCCAAACTGCTGCTCTGCTTTCTGCTTCTTTCCCCATGTTCCCTGCCTGATTTGCTGCCCTGCTTTCTGATTCCTGCCCTATCATCTTTCTGCTGCCTGTCCCGTTCCCATTATTTCACATGCAAGGACTGTCCATGCTACTTTTGGCACCTGTGCTAGCTGCAGGTTAGCCACCCCTGAGCTGAAGAATCTGTAGGTCATTGCTACTGGAAGGGAGCTTAGATTCAAGCCTGTAACTCTGCTATTAGGCAGAAGTTTCCCCTGACATCTACTTTTTTCAACGGTTATTAAAAGCAAGAGTCAGCGGCTCAGTTTGAAGAGGAGTGCCCCAACCATTCAGCTACTTGGGTTAAATCACGGGACAGACCTTCTCCACCTCCAGCACTTTGTTTCTGGGACCTGCAGTCAGGTATATGCAGACATATGTGCAAATATTACATTCAGGAATAGAATTGCCATCTGCACATACGGGCCAATGCTGCCCTTAGACCATTAAAAACCCATCAGTTAGACAAGCAAAGGGAAATAGAATTCCACAGCAAATTCTGGAACTGAATTCAGCTCTTTGTTCTCTTTGTGTACTGTACAAGCACTTCGTGGCTTGGCCTCTGTATCTTAAAGAAGCAGTGAGTAAGCACTGAATCTGCAAATACCTTCCAAAGTCCATTTAAAAACAAAGGCAACATTTTCATTGCACTTGTGCATGGGTATATTACTAGATTAAACCTTAACAAACTTATAGCTCTAATGACACTTGGGAGACCTTATACTTCAAAGAAAGATTGAAGTATAGAAAATCTTAGCTGAGTTGGATAATTCTACTTCTCAAACCAAAGAGTAATTCTAAATATGGAAGATTTCTCTTTTTAATATCCTTCATTCTTCTTATAGCTAGTATGTATAGTTTCTTTTGATTTTGGATATTGCTCAACTTTCTTTCTGAATGCATTAATTATTCTAGCAAATGTCCACAGAAATTTGGTTTATTAGATTGAAAGAAAATTTAGTTCAGCTTTCAAAATATGATAAAAGATTAATTTAAAAAAATATTTTATCATGTCAATATTTAGACAGATTGCTGACAATAAACTTTCACTTTTTCCTTTTTAAATAGCTTATGATTCTGGACTGAGAAATAACTTGATTTGTGAATAAATTATTTTAAAAACCTGATGCTCTCTTAACACTAAAAAGAATACTTTTTTGCATGTATTAACTACTTCTGCAAAAACTACAATTTAAAAATTACCTTGAAGACATCCATTAATAAGCTTTTACTTATAATGAGCTCTTCCATCCTATCCCCTTTGGTGAAATTTCCATTGTAAAAGTGAATGTTTTTTCTAAGTAAGCACTTGAATTCGGATCTAAAGGCATACAGTTAGGAAATAGCTTCAATTCTGAATTAGCATGTGCTGAGATGCTTGCGGTATTACTTCCCCTTTCTTAATGTTCTTTGTGGTATCATGTTTGATGGGAAGGCTTTCAAAGGTTTGGCAGTATGGTTCAGATGTTTGGACTTAATTGGGAAAGAAATCTCATGTCTTTCACATGAAATTTCCATGATTTCCTGGTTACCACTTTGGAAATAACATGGCCCAATTCTTTAGATACTGGGCGTGTCTACACAAGACGCTTAATGTGCAGTAGCTTAATAATACTGTGAAGTAGTGGCTGGGCACAAAATGTGCTAATACACTACTTGCAGTAGTATTAGGTTGCTGTGCAGTAAGCATCACTAAAAGACCCATATGCTGGTGCTACTGCACTGTAACTGTAGTTACTGAACATTTATGTAGTATTTCATTAAGCAAGTGCCAAACTAAATATGCAGTAACTACTGCACATTAATGAATGTGTAGACGTGCCAACTGAGTATCTACAGTGCTCATTGAATTCAATAAGATTATTCAATGTTTTTCTGGACTTTGCCCTCTTAAAGCAACTGTTCTTAACATCATCTTGGGCTTTTGCTTCTGCCCAGAAAGAAGTGCAGAAAAAATAAATGTTGTTTAAAAAAAATGCATCAATCCTTTGATGCTTGGAAAGAAAAATATTCCAGTCTTTATTTCTTGGAACTGATTTGTTCTAATTGTTTAATTAATAGAAAATAGCTTTAACTTCCCTTTGTAGTTCTTATGTTAAAAAATAGTTTTACACAAAATATGAAAGAATGAAGGATTTAGCTGTTAGGATTATTTGCCCAACAAATGTCTAGGTAGTTCAGGTACTTATGTGCACTAAGTTTTATTTGGACCATGCACCATATTTCCCTGAATTGCACTTTATACATGCCTACACCTTGATTAAGCGTTTCATAGGGTTCCCCTTGAAACTTGTCAGTTTCCTTAAATAACTACAAGGGGTGTGTGAAACGGGCTGTATTTGATTTGGATTCAGCCGAAATCAGGGACAGTGATTTGATTCATTATTTTTTTTTATTATTATGTCTTTTTTGCCTTGGAAAAAATCGTTATTGTGTATTTTTTACATTGGAATCATAATGGTCTATTTTAGTTAAGTCCATTCCAATGCAGAGAAAAGGTCACAGAAGGGCTGGGAAACCCTCTTGGCTAAACAGGGAAATCACAGTCCTCTTAAGAAAGAAGAAAGAGGCTTATAAACAGTGGAAGCTCAGGGTGGACCCCAAGGAAGACTATTCCAGAATGGCCCACATTTGCAGGGAACAGATAAGACAGGCTTTAAGCAGCAACTGAAGTTAGATTAGCAATGGAAATCAAGGGCAGGTTTTGCCTTACCAACCTCATTTCCTTCTATGACCAGGTAACTTGCCACCTGGACATGAGACAGCAGGTTGACATTGCATACCTAGACTTCCAAAAGGCCTTTGATCTAGTATCGCACAATGTCCACGTGAGAAAATTGGAGGATTGTGGCCTTAACTCTAAGACAGTCAGGTGTATGAGAAACTGGCTGCAGGATAGGATCCAGAGAGTTGTAGTGAACGGATCTGTGTCACCCCGGCAAGAAGTGGGCAGTGGTGTCCTGCATGGGTCGGTGCTTGGTCCAGTACTTTTCCAACATCTTTATTAATGATTTGGATGTGGGGGTGAAGAGCTCACTGGGCAAGTTTGTGTGTCCCAGGGAGAATGAGAAGCGGGACCGGGAAGCCCCGCCCGCAGGGATCGACACAAGAAAAAACCCCAAAATGGAAAGGGAAAGATCAAACTTTTACTTACCCGCAGGAGGAGCAATGCGGGAATGCTGAGTAGAAAAGCCCGCGTGGTTCACAAGCCATACATTTATACAATTAAGGCTGGCAGGTGACGTCACAGGGCTGCACCAGCCAGCAAGGATAAAAGCGGCTGCTGGCAGTATGGCGGAGAGAGGGAGTGAGGAGGCAGAGGCTCTCCGCACTGGCAAGGGACGGAGCCAGTGCAGGCAGGGATTGCCTGGACAGCGAGCGGCAGCAGAGGCTGCAAGGGATCTCCCCAGCTGGGGCACTAGAATCGAGCCCCAAAAAGGGAAGAGCTTTGGGGGTGATGCATCCCTAAAACTGCCAGGGACACATGGCAGTGAAGCCACCGGACAATGGCACAACGAGCATGGTGACGTGGAGGGGGAGGCTGAAGCCGATTCCGAGGGATCAGAAGTCGCCCTGCACGATCACCCTCAGGTACCAGGTTGGGGAGCTAGGCTGGGGGCAGGAAGGATAAGGGGACTCCGTGGGACCAGCATCGGAGGAGGACTGCCAAGCACAGGCAGGAGGGCTTGCAGAGCCAGTCATTAGGACGCTGGACTGGAAGGTTCTTTGGGCTTTCTCCTGCATTTTCCTTTTTCTTCTTTTCTTCATTTTGTTTTCTTTACCCCTGCTCTACAGAGAGCTCAGATCAAGGACCTGTGGTGACTGAACATCCTTCCCCAAGGAAAAGGAGGAATATCATCTAGAGAGCATGCAAGGAACATCCATACCAGAGGGGGGCCATTTCAAGACTAGGCATCCCATCAGAGGTTGGTGTAAGGTTGGGGTGTAGGGGAGGTGGAGCCCCATGAACATCCCGTGAGCAGAGTGGTCCTTCCTGATGGGAACTTCGAGGCTGAACCCCATACTGACTTAACATTCAAAGACATGGCAAGAGGGTTCAGGGAAAGCCAGAGAGACAACACAAGTTTGTCGCAGGGAACCCACGAAGCGAGAGAATAGACATCCTCTACAGCGCGTGCCAAGGCGGCATGTGAGCAGACATTCGAGGAAAGGCAGGTATAAATTGGTGCATTGGCTGGGAAGGACGGTGAGGATCCAACCCCTAGGGGACCCCTCGCCATGCTGAGGGGACACCAGAAAGACAGATCCAGATTGGAAGGGAGCTATCCAAGATGCAGAAATCTGAGGTGAAAGCTCTAATAGGAGAATTCCATGATGTGTTCAAAGAAGAACCAGAACTGAGGAGTCTATCACTCCATACAAACACCCCCGAGTACCATAGTGTGAGAAAGATGGCGGCCGGTGTCTCAGCATCTTTCCGGCAAGATCCAAAATGAGATCAGCAAGATGATTAAATGGAATCATACGCCTTTCCCATAATCCATGGCGTAGCCTCCTGGTTCCGGTGCCGAAACCCGACGGCTCCTTACAATTGTGTATTGATTACCAGTGACTAAATGCCATAGCAATCTTTGATGCATTCCCCATGCCCCATGTCACAGAGCTGGTGGAAAGCATCGGCAATGCCCAGTATATCTCAACCTTAGACCTGGCAAAGGCATACTGGCAAATCCCAGTGGTGCACAGAGATTGACACAAAACTGTTTTCAGGACACCATGGAGACTATATGAATTCGTTCGTATGCCATTTGGGCTCCACGGGGTGGCTGCAGTGTTCCAGCGCCTGATGGATCAGATATTGGCCCCACATACTGAATGCACAATGGCTTACATCGATGATATAGTGGTATTCACCCAAAAGTGGGCACAGCACAAAAAAGCCTTATGAGCAGTGCTCACAGAACTAAGGAAAACGGGTCTGACAGCAAACCCGAAGAAGTGTGCACTATCCCAGAAACAGACTAAATACCTTGGCTTTCTGTCTGGACAAGGCACAATGCAGCCATTATGACAAAGTGGAAACTATCTGAAAATTTCAGGCGCCACGAACCTCCAAACAACTACGATCCTTTTTAGGTTTAACTAATTACTACAGGCGGTTTGTTCCCCGATTTGCCAAATTAGCGGCACCCCTCTCTGAAGCACACAAACAAGAGGCATAAAGTGGACAGATGAAATGAGACGGAATTTTGACCTATTAAAGAAGGCCTTGTGTGAAGAAGTAGTGATACATGCCCCTGACTTCCAAAAACCTTTTATTTTACAGACCGATGCCTCTGAAACAGTACTAGGGGCTATGTTAACCCAGGAAGACACCAGAATGGAGAGGCCAGTCAACTATGTCAGTAGAAAGCTACTGCCCACAGAAACAAGGTATGCCACCATAGAATGGGAATGTCTGGTGATCCACTGGGCTGTGGAGCTCTTCAAGTATTACCTGATGGGAAGAGAATTCACATTAGTAACAGATCATGCCCCCTTGAAGTGGCTAAGCTCAACCAAAACAGATAATGCCCGTATCACAAGATGGGACCCTAGTGCTCCAACCCTTTAAATTTCATAATACTACACTGCCCAGGGAAAAATAACATAACGGCAGACTTCCTATCTAGGTCCAGAGAGGACTCCAAAGAGGACGTCAGCTGACAACAAACTGAAGAAACAACCGTTGATGCAGGTAGAAACCTAACGCAATGGAATGAAATGCCCCAAGGCAGCTTGGTGGGGGGTTGTGTCCTGGGGAGAATAAGAAGCGGGACCGGGAAGCCCCACCTGCAGGGATCGGCACAGGAAAAAAACCGAAAATGGACAGGGAAAGACCAAACCTTAATTTACCCGCAGGAGGAGCAATGTCGGAATGCCGAGGAGAAAAGCTCGCGTGGTTCACAAGCCACACGCTTATACAATTAAGGTCAGTGGGTGATGTCACAGGGACGCACCAGCTG
>NW_017728997.1:43042085-43044153 GCF_001723915.1 Gavialis gangeticus | reverse complement strand
TACAGGGAAAGACCAAACCTTAATTTACCCGCAGGAGGAGCAATGTGGGAATGCCGAGGAGAAAAGCTCGCGTGGTTCACAAGCCACACGCTTATACAATTAAGGTCAGTGGGTGATGTCACAGGGACGCACCAGCTGGCAAGGGTAAAAGCGGCTGTTGGCAGTATGGTGGGGAGAGGACTGGAAGGTCCTTTGGGCTTTCTCCTGCGTTTTCCTTTTTTGTTGTTTTCTTTGTTTTGTTTTCTTTACCCCTGCCCGACAGGGGCATCCCACCAGCTCCAGGAACAGAACCGACCCACCCAAGGGGGCTCACATCGAGGATCTGGGGTGACCGAACTTCCTTCCCCAAGGAGCAGGAGGGATATCGTCTAGAGAGCATGCAAAGAACATCCATACCAGAGGGGGGCTGTTTCAAGACTAGGCATCCCATCAGAGGTTGGCGTAATGTTGGGGTGTAGGGAAAGTAGAGCCCCATGAACATCCTGCAAGCAGAGTGATCCTCCTTGAGGGGTACTTCGAGGCTGAACCCCACACTGACTTAACATTCAAAGACGTGGCAGGAGAGTTTGGGGAAAGTCAGAGGGACAACAGAAGTTCATCTCGGGGAACCCACGAAGCCAGAGAACGGACATCCTCTACAGCTCGTGCCAAGGTGGCACACAAGCGGGCATTCGAGGCAATGTGGGTGCATTGTCGATGACACCAAGTTATGGGGAAGGGTGGTCATGCTGGAAGATAGGCTACAGTCACAGGACCTCGACAGGCTAGCAAATTGGGCAGATCAGAACCTGATGAAGTTGATCATGGAGAAATGTAAAGTGCTCCACCTTGGGATGAGCAACCCCCAATACACCTACAGGCTTGGCAGCACCAAACTGACTAGCATCATGAATGAAACGGACCTGGAGGTAATAAATAGATCACAGTGTGAATATGAGCCAGCAGTGAGATGCTGTAGCTGGTAGGAGAAATAATACTCTGGCATGCGTCAAGCGATGCATGTCCAGCAAAGCCAAGGAGGTGATTCATTTGCTCTACTTAGCACTGGTGAGACTGAAGCTGAATTAGTCCATCCAGTTCTGGGCATCACACTTTAACAAGGATGCGGAAAGGCATGAGAGAGTCCAAAGAAGAGCCACCCGTATCATCAGGGTCTTGAAGGCAAGCCATATGAGGAAAGGCTGAGGGATCTGGGACTCTTCAGCCTGAGGAAGAGAAGGCTGAGAGGGGACCTGGTGGCAGCTTACTGCTACCCTAGGGGAGTTCATCAAGTGCTCGGTGAGCAACTGTTCACCAGGGCACCCAAGGGGAAAACCAGGAGTAATGGCCACAAACTCATGGAAGATTGATTCAGGCTCAACATTAGGAAAAACTTCTTCATAGTCAGGGTGTCCAGACTGTGGAATGAGCTCCCTCCAGAGGTGGTGCTTTCACCTATCCTGGAAATCTTCAAGAGGAGACTAGACAGTCACCTTGCTGGGGTCACCTGACCCCCATTTATCTTTCTTGCTTGGTCCAGGGGGCTGGACCTAATGATCTTCTGAGGTCCCCTCTGGCCTTACAGTCTATGAATCTATGTAATTAGTTTTTTAAATGGGATGCAGCTAAATTTAACAAAGATGTGGAGAGGTTCCTTGAATTTAAAAAAAAGATTGAGAACCACTGGTCTAACCCACTCTTAAAAAATTTCCAAAAATGGAAATTCCAGAATCTCTCCAGGTAATCTTATCCAATTCTTAACCACCCTCATAAGCCATATCATACTTAAATTTCCCTTGTTGCAATTCAAGTTTGTTATTACTTGCCCTATTCCCTAAAGCCAAAAAAGAGAATACTTTATCACCATCATCTGTATGACTTCTCTCTTGTAATTGAAGACTGCTATCTAATCCCCCATCAATCTTATTGTTTCCCAGCTAAATAATCTTCAGATCAGTTCTTCAGAACCTTTTCTCATAAGAAATATTTCCTGGAGCTCTGATACTTTTTCTCCTCTCTCTTATGCTCTTTCTGTTTTCTCCCTGTCTTTCTTGGTAAGGGGCCTCCAAGTTCTTGACCACCTGGGCAA
>NW_017728997.1:43038133-43040425 GCF_001723915.1 Gavialis gangeticus | reverse complement strand
ACTAGGTCCCTTCCGACCCTTAATCTATGAATCTATGATATGTGGTACCCCAACCTGAACAATAGTACTCCTCAACAGTGCCAAATCAAATGGAAGAAAAACTTCCCTTGACTTTCAATTGATCATTTTAATAATACAACCCAATATGCTATTGGTTTTTTGTGACAAGAGCACACTACTGACTCACATTTAGTTTATAATCCCTTATAAATCTCAAGATCCTTTTCTGCAGTAATATAGCCTACCTGTTTTTCCCCCAGTCTATAATTGTGCATGTTAGGAATGTTTCTCTCAAGGTCTGATGTTCCTCGAGTATTGGCTGTAATATTATAATGATCTTTTTATAGGTGTCAGTTTAGGATGGTAAGACAACCAGTGGGATGCAGTCAGTGGGCGGTTTATTTTCATATTGTATTAAGTTATCGTATAGTACCTGTTTGGATTATTCAAAGTTGTGGTCTATTTCTGTGCTGGAACATTCTTGCTAGATAAAGGAAGTGTTTAGGTTTGTGAATCCTGTGGCATAAAGTGCCTTTCTTCAGGTCTGGAATAAAAGCAAATGCAGCCTCAGCTAAATGTCAAATCAAGTGGCTGGAGAGAAATCTTACCTATGTCTATATTCCTGGCTTTCACACCATGTCCAAACCTTAGCCATCATCATTACCATCAACCAACTTCCTGCTGATCAACAAACACAAAGTGGTGAGCAAGCATGCTTTAAAAATAGATTCAAAACCTGTCAACACATCTTCACTGCCACTACAATCAATATTATCCACAATCCATCAGAATCCATGGATCCTACATATTTCTGTCATAGAATGTGGTATACATCAACTTAAATGTCCTCACAGAAACTATGTGCATGAAACTAAACCACTATGCCATAGATTGAACAATCACTGGGAAAGGAAATAAAGAACAGAGACACCTAGTCATGAGTGGAAGAAAACTTTTCACAAAAAGGTCACTCTATTTCTGACCTCACAGTCCTTATACTCAAAACTTATAAAACACCTTCAGAAAATGGGTCTGGGAACAAAAAGTTATAAATTTATTAGACAATAAACAACATGGAATGAATATAGATGATGGTTTGAGGACTCAACATGATGCACATGATAGTTTGATGGAGAGATGATTCATTATAATTTAACTTGTGTCTCTTCTAGCCTCTCATTAATCCACAGCTAATAAAGCTGAATTTCCTTGCTCTTTTACAGAATTAGGTTATTCCACTTTTCTAGCTTTGAAGCTACTTCTTATAACTTATATCTTCTCCTAGGTATAACCCCCTGCACTTCATTGAGTAGCTCTTTTATTTCACAAATTGAATTAAACACAAGACATTGTTTCATCTGGTATTTATCCTAGGCCATACTCATTTCTTTCTTAGTCCTGAAGAACACTTTGTGCCCAAAAGCCCAATTAATCTCAGTTATCCCAATTATATCATATTGCTGTGGTTCTTCCAGTTCTTCTGGCTCAGTCACCAAGCTTCATTGGTTAGTATACAAACATCTTAGTTTGTATACTAGAAAGTTGATTGTCTTCTAATATCTGTGAGAATACTGTTGCTTGTGAGAAAAAAAATCTGTGGAAAAGTTTAATTAACTTTGGTAACTTATTTTCCCATACTACCTGGCCTGTTTCCCCTAAACACTACTAGCTCTCTATACCCAGGATAGGGCCGGCTGCAAGGGTGCAGGCCTCATGTTGGAGTTCCTGTGCCAATCACTGCCCCCAGCACATTGGTCTAGTATACTGCCAGGTACCCAGAGCCTCCTTCCCTGGGATGGGCTTCCCTTGACTTGCTGCCATGTCTTGTTCATCAGAAGCCGCTGGCAGGAAGGGAGATTCCTCCAGAAATAGTGGAGAATTCTTCACCCTCGGGCTGACTCGGTACTAAGGCAGGTGACTTGGGGCTCCATGCTCTTTATACCCTAGCCACTCACCAACCAGGTCTAGTCACAATCAATGTTCCCTCTAGGAGTAGCGGTCCATCAGCGTGTTGCTTCAGCCCGTGAGCAGACTGCTTTGGTCTGAGTGCACCACTTTGGTTCTGCCTGCCCCTTTCGGTGTGGCATGGGACACTTACCGAAGGTAAGCTCCTCACTCCTCACCCAAGGCAGGCAGTGGGGGCTGGAGGCTGGGGGCCTGGGGGCTGGAACCTGGGGGCTGGAGGCTGGCACGGGCTCCGCTGGCTCCAGGGAACTGCTCCACTCCCCAACATCACCTCGGGGAGCTAGGAGGCACATGGCATCAGGGCTGGGGAGTGGAGTGCTTCCCCAG
>NW_017728997.1:43029830-43033133 GCF_001723915.1 Gavialis gangeticus | reverse complement strand
AGACTGCTTTGGTCTGAGTGCACCACTTTGGTTCTGCCTGCCCCTTTCGGTGTGGCATGGGACACTTACCGAAGGTAAGCTCCTCACTCCTCACCCAAGGCAGGCAGTGGGGGCTGGAGGCTGGGGGCCTGGGGGCTGGAACCTGGGGGCTGGAGGCTGGCACGGGCTCCGCTGGCTCCAGGGAACTGCTCCACTCCCCAACATCACCTCGGGGAGCTAGGAGGCACATGGCATCAGGGCTGGGGAGTGGAGTGCTTCCCCAGAGCCGGCAGAGCCTCACTCAGGGCAGGCAGCAGCTCCTCCCCGAGGTGAGGCAAAACAGGGATGGAAGCTGGGGCCGGGGGCTGGTGCAGGCTCTGCCAGCTCTGGGGAACTGCTCCACAGGCTCCACTGGCTTCAAGGAAGCACTTCACTCTCTAGACCTGATGTCACATGCCTTCTCACTCCCTGAGGTGATGTGGGGGAGCGGAGCAGTTCCCCGGAGCCAGAGCCAGGCTCCTGCCCCCCGCCTCGTGGAGGAGCTTACCTTCAGTAAGTGTTCCACGCCACAGCCCAGCTCCTCTCCCAGTTCACTGCCTTGAAAAGTTGGTGTGCGGCCAGACTTTTACTTGTGCGCGGCCACGCACATGCGCACCTTAGAGGGAACCTTGGTCACAGCCACCGTGATGTAATAGGCTGTTGCACTGAATGGTCTAACTCATTTTCACAGTTTCGTGAATAACAATGCTTACATCTGAACACTTTTAAAGTCTGTACCACCTGGGTGTCACCCATAAGTGTCCTAGTACTCGACCATTCCCCTAGGTCATAGTTGGTACAGCCAGGTGGGGCCTTCCCATGCCAGCTGTCACACTTAAATTGAGGATACTTGGCTCTTCTCTTCAGGCCTCTATGAGCCATGCCAAGACTCACCCACGTTGGCTTTCCCTTTTCAGAAAAGCAAACTAAAGGAAACCCTGGAGCACTTCATGTGGCACTGCATGGGGAAAAGGACGCATGCATTCGGTGTCCAGTGTTCACGCTCAGTTCTGAGGTGGGCCCGTGAATTGAACACATGTCTTTGGGGGCAGGAACCCCTCTGGGTTCCCTTTGGTCTGACTTAGCTGCAGCTCCCTGGCATCTCTGTTGGGCCCCGCTGGGTCAGGGGATGAGCTTCCTGTTGCCTGTGCAGCTTCTGCTCCCTCATGGCAGCTGACCCACACCAAAGCTCCAGACACCATTTTATGGTGTCATCATCAGCACACCTTCCAGACAGAGTTAGGTAAATGGAAGGCCAGACTATAAATTCAAGTTTCCTAGTCCATAGGGAATACGAAAGAAAAAACAAAATAAAAGGAATACAGGTTGAAGTCCTGCAACAGAGCAGGGACTCCTCAGTTTCCTGCACCAAAAGCTGCATGCATGATTACCTCCCTTTGTTTGGGGTTTCTTATGTGTACATCCAGTACAAGGAGCTCCTGGCCTTCAGAGAACAGGTACATTGTCTTGTGATCAGGGGGGCTGAACTGGCACAGCTGAAGGAGGCAGAAGGGTCATAAAGGAGGCTTTCAGGGACATTGTTGAGTGGTCCCAGCTCCCTTGTAGCAGCCCGCAAGCTGCTAGGAGGTATGAAAGTCTTCTGGGAAGGGTGGCATCAAGCTCAAAAGGAGAGGAACAATTCTTTAGATGGGACCTGTCCTCCAGCTAATGGCATGGTATCCTCTTGCACCGAGTTTACTCCTTCACTTCGGGGATCTTCTAGGGTAGGATGAAGCATGTGGTAGTAGTGGGAGATTCAGTCATTAGAAATGTATTTAGGTTCTCTGCAATGGCCCTGTCATCTTTTACAATTCCATTTAATGTCCTGATCATCCAACAGCCCAACTGACTTGCTGGCAGGTCTCCAGTTTCTAATGCCCTTAAAGACATTTTTATTGTTACCTTTTATGTTTCTAGCAAGCTTTGCCACAAATTCATTCTTAGCTTATTTGCTTATCTTTCTATAGTTTTTTTAATTACAGTTTTACATCTGATTTGCCAGACTTTGTGCTCTTTTTTTTTATTTTCCTCCTTGTGGTTTAACTTCCACCTTTTAAAAAAAGCCTATTTTCTTCTTATTGTCTCTGCAACTCTGCCATTAAACCAAGCTGGCTTTCTTTTGGTCCACTTTCCTTTTTTTTTTTTTCTTTTTGACTGCCAGAATACATTTGCTTTGTGCCTACAATATGCTTTTCTGAACCACCTCCCACATTGCTTGTAAGCTCTTCACCTCCTTAGGGGCTCCTTTTAACTTCTGTCTAACTAGTTTTCTCATTTTGGTATAGTCTCCCTTTTTAAAGTTATGGACTACTGTGGTAGATTTTCTTTTTACTTTTCTTTCTTCTCCCCTCCAACATGGAGGTCAAACCCAATTGCACTGTGGTCACATATTGCAGAACAGCTCAATAACACTTACCTATTGCACTGTATCCTGTGTGCTACTTAGGACTAGATCAAGAATGGCCTTTCCTCTTGTAGGTTCCAGGACTAATTGCTCTAGAAAACAGTCTTTTATAATGTCAAGGAATTTGATCTCTGCTTCCCAGCCTGAGGTTAGACTGACCCAGTCTTTTTCTGAATGATTGAAGTTGCCATTATTATAGTTTTCTGTTTTTGCAGCATTCTCTGCAGAACTCCCCAACATTTCTAGCTCACTGCTGCCATGCTGGTCTGAGAGTCAATAGTATATCCCCCCACATGTACCTTTTCTATTTAAACACAGTAACTCTCTTCCCAGTTTAAAAGTCTAACCTATTTGATTCAGTAAAGTCTTAGATGTAGAGTACCACTCCCTGCGAGTATGACCTATTTTATTAAAATTTTTATCCTGGTATTACAGCATCTCATTGGTTTTCCTCATTCTGGCATGTTTCTGTGGTACATTTGGATTTCCAAAAAGCTGTTAGCAAGATCCCTCATGAAAGGCTCTTAATGAAGTTAGGTCACTATGGGCGCGTCTACATGAGCACGCATGTGCCTCTTACCCTGCCTCAAACCCATTTGAGGCAGGGTAACAGGCATGTGTGGGAACAAAAAAATGTTCCCCGCACTGCCAACTTGCAGCGTGGGGAGAAAATTAGACTCCTGGATATCCAGGGGTCTAAAAAAATTGATGTTTAAAAAAGCAGAGCCCTGACCATGCCCTTAGGTAAGCAGAGGCTGGGTGCTTCATGGAGATGCTCTGGCTGCCAGAGCATCTCTATGGTTGGCCCTTGCCCTGGTGCTGAAACACGTGGCTGGCCCGGCCACATGTTTCAGCACCAGGGCTCCATTGCTGGTGAGTAA
>NW_017728997.1:43029456-43029734 GCF_001723915.1 Gavialis gangeticus | reverse complement strand
TAGCTGCAGTCTATCTGCGTCTGGCTGACTGGGACCCCAGCCATACAGCGAGGGTAGGGTGACAGCCCCAGTGTGCCCAGCCTGGGCCCTGCTGCCCCCCCTGCTGCCCTGTGCTGCCCCAGGGAGCTCTATCAGGAGGCCATGGAGCCTCACCACCCCTGCTTCTAAGGTAAGCAGAGGCGCTTTTTTCCCCATTTTTTCTGGGTTTTTTTCTGTTGTTTTTTTAAGTGATAGTGCCTGGAGTTGTGAGGGTAGCCATCAGGGGCCTGAGGGTGCAG
>NW_017728997.1:43019589-43029267 GCF_001723915.1 Gavialis gangeticus | reverse complement strand
TGCTGGGTGGGGCAACCATTGGGGGGGCTGCAGCAACTGGTGGGGGATGGGGCCAGGTGGGGCAGCAATTGGGCTGGGGTGGGGCAAACACATCAGCTTAGTGGTCATCATCCATCAAAAAGGCAAACAATATATTAAGGATGATTAAGAAGGGACTTGTAAACAAAATGGAAAGTATCATTATGCCCCTCTGTAAATCCATGGTAGGTCCACATCTTGAAATTTATGCCATATTTTGGTCCCCACAACTCAAAAAAGATATAGAATAGCAAGAGAAGGTATGGAGAAGGGCAACAGGGATGATATAGTAGTATGGAGGGGTTTCCATATGAGGAGAGGCTAAAGAGGCTAGGTCTATTCCATTTAGAAAAGAGACACTTGAAGGAAGACATGGTAAGGGTTTACATAATATTCAGCAGTGAAGAGAAAGTAAATAGGAATTTATTATTTACCATGTCGCACAATGAACTAGGGGTCATAAAATGTAACTAGTACATAGTATGTTTAAACCTAACAAAAGGAAGGGCTTTTTTCACTTGGCATGTAATTTAAGTGTGAGAGTCATTGCTAGAGGCTGACAGTTTAGCTAGATTCAAAAAGGGATTGGACAAATTCTTGGAAGAAAGGGGCACCTGTAGCTATAGAACATGAGAATTAGGGGTACAGCCTCTGAATCAAAACTTCCTAAACCTTAAATGCTGAAGGTTGCAAGTGGTAGAGGAACAGGGATAAAACCCCGGTCATACCCAGTTCACTTTCCTTTTCGGCATCCATTCCCTGCAACTGTGTGACATACGATACTGAGCAAGATGGACCTATCGTCTGATCTAGGAAATTGCAGTTCTTATGTCCTCATTTTCTAATTTCTGAAGATGAGGGGATGGTGGAGCATGATGTTTGACAGCTGCTTCACAGTGAGGCACTTCAAATTTGTCATTTTTAAGGTGGAATGGCCTGATTTGAATGCTTCAAATATTATCTCTCTCTCCATACCATTGAACGTCTCATGTTGATAAGCATAAGATTCGTTAGTCAACTTTCTTGGATAAGACCCTTAATTTGAAGAACATTGTTCTATTCACCAAATTATCTGTCATATTTTCCAGGGTTCATGAAAAATAAAAATTTTCTAATTACTTCTATTGAATTATCTTGTGTTGTAAGAAACACAATCTATTATTATAGTTTCCTTTTCTGCCTCTTGAAATATCAGTGGCATCAATGTCTAAAAAGGTTAACTCATACAGCAGAAACATAGTTAAAATATTGTGAAACTTGCTTAAGGTAGATGCTGTAAAAGCTGGAAACCTGCTTAAGTTGAAAAATTTCTTAGGTCATGGCATACGTTATAGGGGATTATATATATGTAGTCTGTTTAAATCAGAAACTGCCTCATGTCAAATCAGAATGGAAATTTGGGGCCACTTGTAGAATCATCCTGTATGTCACTGCAAGTAATTACCTATTTTGTCTGTGCATAGGTGGGGTGTGAGTGCAGAGCAGTAGAGCAGACCAGAGAAAACAGGGCAGTGGGGTTAAATAGAGAGCACTGAGCAGAGGGGCTGGGAAGTTCCCCTTATAACTGGAATTCTGTTTAAGCTGGCAGTTTTTCCCAATCCCATGTAATTCTGTTTTAGGTTTCACTGTTTGTGACTGTGCTTCTCCTAATGACTTGCTCTTTTTTAGAAGAGTATTGTTTTCTGAAAGCATCAGTCTGTGACTTTTGGGGTGAGTGAATAGATTTATAAAAAATTAGTTTTAGTTTTTTCTGTGTTCACAAGATGTGGGTAATCAGACTGAAAAAATGGTCAAATATATTACCATATTTACTTGCATACCACATATACCCTTCCCCCCAAAATCAGTCCTCTAAGATTGGGGTGCACATCTTAAGTAGGGAACCAAATTTTTCTTCTCTGGAATCAAAATGGAAGGATATTAGAACCCAGTGTCTGTTTGCTTTTGGCTGTCAGGATAGCTGTTTGTGTTTGACCACAGCAAGCAGAAGAGGCAGTCCTGTGTTAACTTTCTTACAGCTACAGCTATTGGCCGAGCACTGTAGTCTGAAGGAGCAATTGATTTGGCTCATAACGAATGAACTGTTGCACGTAGTCTGTAGTATCTTGATGAAGCTTGACGTATGGAAACAACCCTTTATTATTTACAGAAACTTGTATAAAAATATTTACAGTAAAGAAGTCTTAAAGTCTTGCCACTGCCCTTGAAAGAACTTGGCGTCTGGTCTCATTTCTGTCCTGCCATACCAGGATGTTCCTTCTGCCTCACCCACACTGTCTCTTGGGATGCCACACTTCCTGAAGGATTTGCTGTGTGTCACAGTCAGCTACGATTCTGGAAAAATAGTTTGTTTGTTTGTTTGTTGTTATTCTGACTTCCAAAAACAAAATGTATATCTTATTTGGGGGCATGTGGCAAGTGAGAAAATACAGTAATTATTTTAAAATGCTTACAAATTTATTTGCAAGTTTGTTTCTCTGAGTATTTCATAAGCTGTTCTTTGTGAATATCTAATGTTTGAATGTTGAAACTGTCTCTGCTAGTTAGTTACATAAGTTTCATCCTCGTTTCCTTTGCTTCATTAAACACCTTATGTAACAAAAAGAGCATAAACTGAAAATTTCTAGTATAACATTGAAGTAAGCATTCAAAAAGCACTGTTGGTGGCTCTTCAGGCATCGCAAATTTTAAATGTAATGTTGTATTCATATTTTTATTAGTAAAACTCTTCTGCTTTAATGACCAATATGTGTTTCATGCAAATCCAGTGCAGAGGCTGCCAATTTGACTGCTACTTTAAAACAAATGGTTTTTCATATTTGAGTGAATAATCGCACACAGTATGACCCCTTGTTCGCTTGGCTAGTTGTGTGTTTTTTTTCTCTGACTACAATTTCAGGATTTGCTTGGCTTTCCATGTGTTACCTGTTTTATTTCACCACATAGCTGTCTGACCAGCATGCCACCCTACTGAGCTTGTTTAGTAGGCTTACACACATTAAGCTGAATTGCAAACTGTGTGCATTCCAGAAGCTGCAGTTATGGGGCCAAGCATGTGCCATTTTAATATATGAAGCAAAACAGAATGTGACCTTTACTTTTTAAAGTTTCTATTGGAGACCTGACTAAGGAAATACAACTTTAGAGAAAGTGATTTAATGGAAGTTTTAAGTATAAGAGCTTTTGTCTGACAAAAACATCTTGATTGATCCACAAAATTACTTCTGGGGGCGTTATGATATTTTTCTGGGGAACTTAAATGCCACAAGGTGTTCTAAGTTGAAAAATAGAAATGTGTGGGTTGTACAGTTGCTAACAGGTATGCACTGAATATCAGGACAGAGGCAGGAATACAGAGGTTCTCAGATTCCTTAAAAGAAAGCTTTATCTGATTTGAAAATTACTATGTCTTAGTATGAAACTAAATGAATCTTAGCTATAATTGATATCCTAATTAAAGCAGGTTTTTTAACCCCCTTTAATAAATCATAGAAAAACTTCTAAAATTGTGTTTGGAAAGCATAATGCTGATGTGTCCTTCCTCTTGAGCTGAGCTCCCTTTTTCTATGGCTAAACTACTACCCAGTACCCAAGTTGGTTAGTTTAAGGCTAGTTCGGGGGGGGAGGGGAGGTTTGCATATGTGTGTGTGCGTGTGTGTGACACACACATGCACACACTGCAGTTATATGTACTATCTATAGTCAGCGCCTTTGAGTTCTTCACCACTCCTTGCTTCCTTGCTGTTTTCTCCTTGCACCGAATATGCTTTCATCCAGACCTTTGCTGACCTCTTTCTGCTCAGAGCTCCATCCTTGTTCACCTTTACCTTTGTGCACCATTTTCTATAATATCCTTTTGTTTGACCACTTTCTCCTGTTGTTTTTGGAGGTTAATCTAATTTTATGACTCTTCTTTTGTGTCTTTTAATGTATTTTTGAGGGCTGTACCACTTTTCAGAGAGGGTAGGATTGGGAGGCTGTGGATCTTTGCGGTAGGCCAATTCCTCCTTTTTGCTCATCTTATTTTGGATGGTTTCACCAATTCATATGGTTCCATGTTCTTTTGCTATAGGAAAACCTCAGATAAAAATATAAATACTTGACCTAAATTCCTTCTTCCAGTCTCACATCTCATTTTGAATGTACAATTCTGTATATTAAAAGTGAGTCCGTTTGGGAATTCCTTTGGGCACATTTTCTTTTATTAGTCTGGAATCATTACATTCTTAATGTGTCATATTTTCTTTGTTAAAATTATTACATTTTAGAAGTCAACTTTTCTGTTGTATCATAGAACTTTTTTCTGTTCAGATAGAATTCTTTTCTGATCTATCATAGAACTTATGATAAGTGTTGTCAGTTAAACTGATGTTCTACATGCATGACAGGTTTTAAGGATCTTTGTAGTGTGAATAAATCACATAGACAGCATGTACATGTAGTAATAGATATAGTAGTGACAGTTTTCAATCTGTGTCCTGTAATAATGAAATCCCAGACTATTAAGTCATATAATTTGCTATTTACACCCTGAAATTGTGTTACCTTTTGACAATGTACAAGAGATTTCATGGTTTACATTATCATTTGAGTCACTGTGCATACAAGTATTCACACATCTGCACATTCTACCTTGGCATGTATTTTCCTCTTTTCTGCAATTTATATTTTCCTCCCTCTGTTCTCTTGTGTGTGTAAGAAGCTCAATACGTATATGCCAGGGAAAACTTTTAATGAATTCTAATGTAATGTGTAGTTACTCATAAATGGCAAAACTTTGACAGGAAAAAATTATGCATAAATAAGGAATGATACTTTCCTGGCATTATAAATCCATAAAGTTCAGACACTGGTTACTCTTCTGCAGAGATCTAACTTAAAAGACAATTTGTGTAGCGATCTTCCCTTCATTTCTTGGCAAAAGAAACATTATCTTTGCCAGAGTTTCCATTTTGATTATGTAATTTGGAAGGATTTAAATTAAGATTTGCTTCATTCTGAACTAGTATAATCTCAAAAATGGTTGATTTTAGCAAGATAAAGGAAACAATTGGTCATATATTAACTACTTTCTGTGATATTAAATACTTTATTATGCCACCTTGTGCCCTACCATTCCCTAGGCTATCATATTTATTATTTATGCTACCATAAATCATCTGACATACTTTCTTCAATGATAATCTGAGAAATCAATTTTATTATTGCTTTATTAACTCTGATATGGATGTTTATAGGCCCTAGATAACTAAATTAGTATAAAACTTGTGGAAAATATTTTTTAAGTAAAATGGAAAAAGAAAAAAAAGTAAGTAAAGGAGAAGGTATTACTTGTGTTCCTAAAGTATGAACCAGAGAAAGCTACAAATACATGGAAATTACCACACCTGAGCTAGAAGCATACCTTAGATTGCTTATCATGACAAAATCAGGGGGGCTAGAATAATGAAAAAGTTAACATGCTATAACAAGTCCTCTACCAAAAATCTTAACCGAGTCTGTCAACTGGGTCTGTGCGAAATGCCTGTGTTTTGTTTAGGTTTTAGATTCAGTGTTTTGACAGGACAGCAATTCATTTTGGCATTTTGAATCACTGCTTTGTTTAGTTTTTTTCAACCAAAACTGTTTCAAGTTTAGACAGTTTCAACACTGTTTTGGCCATAATGGAGAATGACTAAAATGCCTATAATGTTGTCATTTCTTGCCTGATTCTGATAGCAGTTGCAGGAATGGTAGTTCCTTCTGAAGGCATGAAACCTGCCAAGTTTCAAGGAGATAGGTGCAGGGGTTTCTGGGAAACTGCATTTTGTCACAGAGTAGGATCCCTAGAGATGGCCGTGATACCCCTAGGACCCTGTGACAGCATCAGCTCGACCCTGCAGGCACCTTCTTTTCTTGCCTGCTGCCACATCTTGTTGAAAAAGATAATAGATAGGGAGGTTGCCCTTGAGCTTCAGCTCAGTCAGAGTCCTAATGGACCCCACTAAATCCTGTAGGTTCTTGGACCCCTTCCTGGGGCTCGCTCTAAGTAGGTGCCTCAAGGACCTTATGGGCTAGATGCATGGCTCCAACCACCCCTTACCACACCCGATGCCTCACAGATAATATATTGATATCATCCTTGTAATAAGGTCTTGGTCTCACTCTACCTTCTATTGTCACTTGGCTGTCTATGCCCCTATTGCTGCACCCTCACTGGTGCTGGAGTCTCTACACAACAAGGTAGTGTGGCCAAGTGAGGCCTTCCCCTACAGCCTCATCCCAGTCCATCACTTTAAATAACAACAAGTAAGCAGCACAGTAGCACTACCATCTTAGCAGCCTAACTGTCACAGAGCCTTTCTTTCCTTTACTGCAGGATCTTCTCCAGCAGCTGCCAGAGAACTCTCCCTGCTAGCCCCAGCCCTGGGGCTTAGATGAGCCCAGGTCCTTGCCTCCTTCTGGCCAGCTGACTGGGAACAGGTGCTAAGGGTACAGGTTGTAGCCGTGTTGGTCTAAGGACATGGCAACAAGGTTCTTTTGGTCAATCTTATATCTTTTAGTAGACCAACTGAATAGTTGGAGAAATATATCTTAGCAAGCTTTTGGGTTGAAAAACCCTTTGTTAGGCTGAGGAAGCATCTGCAGTTGGTGTGTGCACTTTTCCAGGATGGAAGGAATAGTAAAGAAGCCAAAGGCTGGCTTGCAATGTAGGCAAGAAAGCCAGTCAGTGAAAATGGAAATGGAGGAGTCAGAGAGTGAGAGACAGGCTGGGGTAAGGGGTAAGGGGGATGTAGCAGGTGAAAGTAGAGAGGTACCTTTGGAGTCACATGTGCAGCAGGTTGTAGTGTGTCATAATTCCAAAGTCTATATTGAGTCCATGAGTTTCTGTACCTAGAAGGCTGATGAAGTGTAGTTCATCAGACTCGTCTGTGAAAAGTGGTTTTCACTATCTTTTTTGCCTGCATTGCATGCCAGCCTCTGGCTTCTTTACTATTCCCCTCAATCCAGGAAAAGCATGCACACCAACTGCAGATGCTTCCTTAGCCTGATGAAGGGTTTTTCACCCTGAAAGCTTGCTAACTTTCTCCAGCTATTCAGCTGGTCTACTAAAAGACATCAGATTCACCCAAAGAACCTTCTCTGCTTGGTGTGTGATTATGCAGCTCCATAACTTCTCCACACTGCAGCCCATGCCTTGCAAATGGCATTTGAGGCAGCTAAGCTGAGCTCACCTGGAGCCTCGCATCTCCACTGAAACCAGCAAGCCTCAGGCCTCTCAAAGATATTGGGGGTCTGGGCTTTCCCCAGCCAGGACTGTGTGCATGTGGTGGCTGAAGGTTATAAGGCACCGCCTACCCACCTTTCATCAGGGAGGTCCTCGGTCCTGGCATTTCCTGGGGCTTCCCCATCACCGATAGTCCCACCAGGCCTCCCAAACCTGTCAGGGTGCACTTTTAGGTCATGCCTAGGACCTGGAGCCTCCTCCTTCCCCATAGCCCCATCCCATACCTCCAAGTTTGTCGTGGCACAGGAGCTCAGCAGAGTCATGTTCTTCCCCTGCTGACTGGTGATGCAGTGAGTGCTGCCTCCAGCTCTGAGAGCAGGGCATTAAATAGTTCGTAAAGCAGAAACCAAAAGGAAATAGGTGTAGATGGAGTGAGGAGGGTGGAACTCACTCTGTCTGTACCTGGAGCTTTGAGAACTCCAGCAGCAGGGGGTTCACTTTGAGGAAAACCAGCTGCTCCACCAAACCAGGATCCAAAGAGGTGCGGTGGGGTGTTACTACGTCACCAGCAAGGGTGAACACCCTCTCTCAGAACACTGATCGGTGAACAGGACAGGTGTTCCCAGGCAACCTTAGCCAGATCCTGCCACATTTGGCTGTAGCTTGCATGGTAGGTCAAGGGGTCACACAGCAGTGGCTCTGCATCCACAGTGAGATAGGCAGCCACCAAGGCCTGAGTCCTACCTGCCTGATGGTGGGGTCTGGTGCCTCTGGACCCCACCATGGAAGCCATGCCCTTGCCCCACATTGGCAGTGCCTCTGGTGGAGGAGGAGACTGGCTGGTGGATGGCTTGCTGGCATGGGACAGTGGATCCTCCTCTTCCATGTCCCCCTGCCTCCACTGTTCTGCCTCCCTGACTCTGTTCACCAGCACCTCTGTCCAGTGATCCAGGGTTTTCTTGCTGCATATGCTCCCCTTCATCCTTGCATCACACATGGTGGCCAGCACATGGACTGTACTGGACAGCAATGGATCAAGCTATTTTCTGATGCCCTCATTCAGCCACCTCACCAGTGCCTGCACGTCTGGTTACAGTGGCTTTCTCCAGCCAAGAACATTGATCCCCTGGAAGTTTTCCATTTGGTTCTGAAGTTCCCTTACTGAAGGGATCACCTGGCTAAGGAGGGCATTGACAGTGCTGAGGGTCTTGGTGGCTTCAAGGAAGGGCTGGAGGACCAGAAAGATCTGGGAGATGGTATCCCACTCAGCTCTGTTAAGGGAGGTGCTGGTCCCAATCTCTCCGAGCAAGGCCATATCATTAATGGCCTTCTGTTGCTCTACCACCCTCTTGAGTATCAGGTATGTGGAGTTCCAGTGAGTTTCCACATCCTGCATGATTTTGTGCTGTGGGATGTTTAGCTCTGCCTGTTTCTCCCCCAGCATCTTGCCCCCCTTGATGCTCCAGTGGAAGTAGCCTGCCATCTTCTTGAATTTGGAAATGAGCTTGCTGGTGGTGCTGGCACTGTCACCAGCAGCCCTGTCCCTCTCCAAGGTATCGCTGACAATGAGGTGGAACTTGTGACACACAGTGGATGCCAACAAAGTTGGCATCACAAACCTCCTTGACCACATTGGCCCCGTTGTTGATGACCATGAACCTATGGGTGAGCTTGCCCTGCCCAAAAAGCCACCCCTGCACCAAGCGGTTAATGTACCCCATGATCTCATAGATGTTAAGTTTGGAAGGGACCTCAATAGATCATCGAATCTGACCCCCTGCATAGACAGGAAAGAGTGCTGGGTTCAGATGACCCCAGCCAGATGCCCATCCAACCTCCTCTTGAAGACCCCTAGGGTAGGGGAGAGCACCACCTCCCTTGGGAGCCATTCTAGATTTTGGCCACTCTAACTGTGAAGAAGTTCTTCCTAATGTCCAGTTCTAAATCTACTCTCTGCTAGCTTATGGCCATTATTTCTTGTAACCCCCAGGGGTGCCTTGGTGAGTAGAGTCTCCTCACTAATTCCCTTCTGTGCCCCCATGATGAATTTATAGGCAGCCACAACATCACCTCTCAACCTTCTCTTGCGGAGGCTGAAGAGGTCCATGTGCCCTAGTCTCTGCATAGGGCTTGGCCTGCAAGCCCTTAACCATACGAGTGGCCCTTCTCTGGACCCTCTCCAGGTTATCCACATCCCTTTTGAAGTGTGGTGCCCAAAACTGCACGCAGTACTCCAACTGCGGTCTGACCAGTGCCCGATAGAGGGGAAGTATCACCTCCTTGGTTCTGTTTGTCATGCATCTACTGATGCATGATAAAGTGCCATTAGCTTTTCTGATGACTTCATCACACTGATGACTCATGTTCATCTTGAAGTCCACTAGGACTCCAAGATCCTTTTCTGCTCCTGTGCTGCCGAGCAGGTCATTTCCTAGGCAGTAGGGGTGCTGGAG
>NW_017728997.1:43013972-43014589 GCF_001723915.1 Gavialis gangeticus | reverse complement strand
AAGATCTGGGAGATGGTATCCCACTCAGCTCTGTTAAGGGAGGTGCTGGTCCCAATCTCTCCGAGCAAGGCCATATCATTAATGGCCTTCTGTTGCTCTACCACCCTCTTGAGTATCAGGTATGTGGAGTTCCAGTGAGTTTCCACATCCTGCATGATTTTGTGCTGTGGGATGTTTAGCTCTGCCTGTTTCTCCCCCAGCATCTTGCCCCCCTTGATGCTCCAGTGGAAGTAGCCTGCCATCTTCTTGAATTTGGAAATGAGCTTGCTGGTGGTGCTGGCACTGTCACCAGCAGCCCTGTCCCTCTCCAAGGTATCGCTGACAATGAGGTGGAACTTGTGACACACAGTGGATGCCAACAAAGTTGGCATCACAAACCTCCTTGACCACATTGGCCCCGTTGTTGATGACCATGAACCTATGGGTGAGCTTGCCCTGCCCAAAAAGCCACCCCTGCACCAAGCGGTTAATGTACCCCATGATCTCATAGATGTTAAGTTTGGAAGGGACCTCAATAGATCATCGAATCTGACCCCCTGCATAGACAGGAAAGAGTGCTGGGTTCAGATGACCCCAGCCAGATGCCCATCCAACCTCCTCTTGAAGACCCCTAGGGT
>NW_017728997.1:43007878-43008972 GCF_001723915.1 Gavialis gangeticus | reverse complement strand
ACTTTGCCAAGGATTGAGGTGAGACTGACTAGCCTATAGTTGCCTGGATCCTCCTTACTCCCCTTCTTGAAAGTAGGGAGCACATTGGCCCTTTTCCACTCCTCCAGGACCTGTCCCATGCGCCACGAGTGCTCAAATATTCTTGCCAGTGGCTGTGCAATGATATTGGCCAGTGCCTTCAATACCCTCGGATGGAGCTTATCCGGGCCTGCCAGCTTAAACACATCCAGTCCTTCCAAGTGACTCTGCAACATCTCAGGGTCAACGCTTGGTAGTCTGGTGCCCAGATGTTGCCTCTCTACCATGTGAGACTTGTCTTGCCCCTCATTTAGGAAGACTGAGGCAAAGAACTCATTGAGGAGTTCAACCTTTCCTCCCTGTCTGTCACCAATTGCTTTTGCCCATTCAGTAGTGGTCCTATTCCACCCTGGGCCTTCCTTTTACTCCCTATATATCTGAAAAACAATTTTTTGTTATCATTAACTTGGGATGCTGTCCTCAGGTCCATGGTAGCTTTGGCCTTTTTAACTGCCCCCCTACAACTGCAAGCTGAGAAGGCATACTCCTCTTTAGTAATCTGTCCCTGTTTCCACTGCTTATATGCCCCCCCTTTTTGCCCTTAGGCTGCTCTGGATTTCTCTGGTAAGCCAAGGAATCCTCTTGGCCCCTTTCCCCCTTTTCCCCCTTATCGGAATCGTCTCCCTCTGTGCCCGAAGGATTGTTTCCTTAAGGCACAGCCACTCTTCCTGGATTCCCATCTCGCCAAATCTCCTACTCTGCAGTGCGTCATTGACTAAACACCTGAGTTCACTGAAGTCAACCTTCCTGAAGTCTAGCACTTCCACCCTACTAGTTACCTTACCCACTCTACGCCTTATGATGGATTCTATTATTTGGTGGTCACTGTCCCCCAGGTGACCACTGATCTGTATCCCTATCATGTCATCCCCTGTTGCCAATACCAGGTCTCAGTTGCCATGTGGCACTCATCAATCACCTCAGCCTGAAGGAGAGCCCCCTGATGGCCTGACTGGTTGTGCCAGTGCCCTCTGAGGGAGAGGTAGGTGTGATCTCCACCCTGGCTGCTTTAAATG
>NW_017728997.1:42987440-42992494 GCF_001723915.1 Gavialis gangeticus | reverse complement strand
TGAGGGAGAGGTAGGTGTGATCTCCACCCTGGCTGCTTTAAATGTCCGAGGTGAAGTGTAAGGCCACCTGCAGACCTGCCTTGTGCAGCTCCTCCCTCAAGTACTCTGTCCATGCCTCATACAGGGAGGACACCACCATCCTGCTGAAAGTGGTGCATGTGGAAACTTTGTATGATGGGACCACCAGCACTATGAGCTGCCTGAACCCTGGCTGCTCAACAGAGGAGAAGGGCTGGCCATCCACAGCATGCATCTCCCCAGTGCTCTGGGTGACCTCGCTCACCTTGGGAACGCACTCCCCTGCATGCCCACCTTTCCCCCACTGTTCCAGGGTGGCTGCCTTTGTTTTGCAGGGACAGGGGTTTTGGAGCGAGAAGGGGACTTCTTTTTGGGTATGCTCCCACTGGTGCTATGCTAAGGAGGAGCAAGGGCAAGGCAGTGGTGCCTACGGAGATACATCAGCATCTCCATGGTGCTCGTGCATTTTGCTCCCTTGCCTCAGCTGGTTTTGTCTCGGCAGTGCAGGCAGGTAGCATGTGTGGGATCATCTGCCACCTCAAAATGATCCCAGGCCACACTACCCCATGACTTCTGGGGTGCAGGTTGGGCTCCTGGCTTATCCCCCTCCTCAGCAGTCAGAGGCACAACTACAGGAGGAGCTGAGCCAGCTGTCCCCACAGCCTCCTCCACAGTCCCTTCCAGGGAAGGGGACCTGGCTGTAGGGGAATTTTGAGGGGTGTGGAGCACAAACTCTGCTTCCCCCTCCTGCCCAACAGTTTCTTGTGCTATTAAGTTGAGGTCAACCTACTTCAAGATTGAGCTCCTCTAAGACTGGGAGTGGGAGGCTTGTGCTGGGACCTGCAATTGGGGTGGAGGAGACTGTGTTGCTGATGCTGCTTGTTGTCATGCTTCTGGTGCTGGGGTTTATTATCATAGCTGGTGTCAGAGGAGGTGTAGCTGTAGGCACTGCTGCAACCTCCTTGCTCCCAGTACCAGCAGAAGCCTCATGGCTGCTTGAAAAGAGGCTGTGTCTCAGCTTGGGTGTTGGGGAACTGATGCCTCTTCCTCTGTCCCCTCTCACTCCCCTCTCAGACTCAACAGCACTGGCCTTTCCAGAATGCTTCACGTTTTACTATGCTGGAAAAAAGTGTATGGCTGTGTGTAGTATGTATATATAGTATACATAGTATATGTAGTATGTAGTATATGTAGGTGGCTGTGTGTGCAATCTATCTAATCTATGCTGTGCTTTCCTGAACAGTACCCAGTGAATCACACTGTCAGGCAAAACACAGATTTCTTTCTCTTCAGGTAAAAAAAAAAAAAAAGAATTTCAAAGGAATGGATATAGGGGAAAAAATGATATAGAGATAACAATACTAGTATTAGAGTTAGGCTAGTATAGCTAAACTGTCAGTATAAGCTGTATCCTATCCTATCCTATCCTTTGGAAGTAAAAGACACACACCCTAGTTAGACAGTAGAGCCAGGAAGCAGCCAGAATCAGTGCTTTTCAGTTGCTTCTCTCTGGCGAGAGACAGGCTGACAAAGCCTGACAGCTTAGGCACTCACAGGGTTATATGCTGTTTAGAAAATGTTTAGGTCTGCCCTCCAGAGCACTAGGACTGGAAGGGGCCTCAGGGACAGTTGGCAGACACTGGCCAGCTACAGATGTCAGTCTGTTTTCCCCTCTCCCCCCTCCCTCTCCTTACTTTCCTTTTCCCTGCAAGCCCAGCTTTGAAACACCTTCAAAACATTGAAACATCTTCAAAACATTTTGAATTGTTTTGTTTCAGTCTAAATGTTTCAACATATCTCCCATTTCAGTTTAGATTCAGAGTTTCAAGCATTGAAATGCTTGAAACATTGCTGAAACGAAATGGCGGTTGAAATTTTGCACAGCTCTACTGTCAACCCATGGACATTATTCTGTGACTTGAAAAATAATAAATGCAGTGCCTGTTTTTTTTTAAAAAAAGAGTAATTGTGGCAGTTACATGTCTGTTAGCTTGACTGCAATCATATGTAAGATTTTATAAGTCATATTGAAAGAAAAAATAGTAAAAGATACGAAGGTAAATAGAAAATAGAACAAAACCAAACCTGGATTTATCCAAGGAGGATGGTGTCTGACTAATTTAATATCCTTCTATGACAAGTTACAGACTTCTTGGATAAGGGCAACGCAATGTACTTAAAACTTTTGACACTATCCCTTGTGGGAAATTAATGGCCAAATTCAAAAGGACAGGGGTCAATGTTACAATCCTGAGGCAAATAAAGAGTTGGCTCAAAGGGCTACTATAGCAGGTTGTGATTGGAGAGAGGTTACTAGTTGTATCCTTCAGAGGTCAGTTTTAGGACTTAGCACAAGATCACATTACTACAAACTGGCTACAAATTTATACTGGAAATTAGGGGAAGCTTTCTACCTCTCAGCAAGGTTAAGTTTTGGACAGGTTTTCTGGACCAAGTAATCATAGAATTAAAGGAAAGTAGGGCTAGAAGGAACCTCAGGAGGTCATCTAATTCAATCCCCTGCTCAAGGCAGGATCATTCCTATCTAAACATTTTTTTCTGTTCAGAAAGAACCTTCACATACTACTATCAGGCATAATACCCAAAACATCAAAAATACACTTTAATTTGCTACAGGTAAAGTGTGGGGGGGGGGGAGGGAGGGGCTTGGGGGCCCTGTCAATGTCCTGCCACTATAAGAAGAATAATTTGTTAAAATTTGCAGTCCTCCTATCATGTTATAAAGTAAGTTCCTTGTTCCCATGTCACATGGTAGATTTCTGGCAATTCCATGCTTCAAAGCTTTTGCTAGTCACCTGTAGAGCTGGGAAGGAAATGTTTCCCTTTCATGGATGCATATACCTTCTGATTTTTTCCCTCCTTCCCCTAAAGTATTGGGACATTGGCCACAGGTAGAGCTGAGTGTTTCCTTTTTTATTTTGGTGGGGATTGTGGCAGAAAGCCACTTCTGTTTCTCCCCAAAAACTCTGCTCTGTGATGATTTGGTTAGGATGGGCCCAGCAGAGAGTACACACCTTACCCTATCTCTTTAGGTAATCTGAGCTGGAAACATTCCTGAGGGAGGGGGGAAACCTGCTCCCTCTGCCTATGTAACTAGCATCACATACCTGGGTGAGGGGCTGGCTCCCTGGGGAGCTAGGAACTGCCAGTCTGCCCAGCAACTAGTGATGTATTTCAAATTGGTTGGCTGACAGCCAACAGGTGCTGGCCTCCATTGGACCAGGTAAATGAGGTCACAAGGGCTATATAAGTCAAGGACTGCCCAGGAAGAGGGGACAGAAGCCATGAGAGAGAGAAGAGCTGAAACATCTGAAACTTGCTCTCTCTCAAAACTCATGATCAAGGAACTGCCTGCCTCCAGAGGGAATCTCCAACTGCCTCTGGATGATACTTGTGAGTAATTTACCTGAGATCTAACTAGATATATAGCTTGCAGTAACTCAGATGCATGATCAAAGGCTACCCAGCCATGGGAGTTTGCTGTATGGGATTTCTCTGATATTGCTGTACCCTGTACCTTATTCCAAACCTACCCCTTGTAACCAATAAAGTTCTTCTTTGTACCTAGTGTGGGAGACTTATTGGGAGTGGGTCTAGATTATGCCTTGGGGTCCCCTTGGTTTGGCTGACTAAGGGAGACCACTACTTGAGCTTCTGACTGAGGGAAGCATCCCAAGTTCTTGAAGCAAATCAAGTACCCTTGAGGGCTACTAGGCCTGTGTTTCCCAGGGTGCACAGAGCCAGAATTAAGTCCAGCCCTTGGTGGTGGCAGTGGAACCGCCAGGCTAGTGGGTGTGCTCTAGGAAGGGGGTCGGCCAGATGTGAGGCGCCCCCAGGGAGGCACTTGGAGCCTGGAAGGTGGTCAGGTGCAGGAAGGTGGATGGCTTAATGCAGGAGCACCCCCTACTGGCCCGCCACAGGGATATGCTGATACTTCTGCAGATTCTTAGAGAACTGACAGGTTCCTGACTAGAGGGTATTGGTCTTCCCTTCATGGTCATATAAATCACCAAATTTGAAGCCAGGGGCTAGGTGCAGACATTCAAAAAGCCCAGGCCAGAGTCGATCTAAGTGACATGGTTTTCTGTAAGGGATGTAGTTTAGATCCATAGCAAATAGAACACACAGTCGCCCTTTGGTGCGGGGGGAGGGGAGGCCAAACCTTAAACTGGGTTCTGCCATTTTTAAACCAGTCTGTGCATGCTGTTCTTCTCTTCTGTTACAGGTATAGACTAGTTTTGTGCATTTAACTTCTGTTCTATTGTGGGTATACACCAGTTTCCAATTACTTATACCATTTTTGGCACTTACGTGCTATTTGTAATCCTATTCCAACTATAGAATGGACTCATGCACCACAGGATGTGTGCTACCAGTAAATGTATATGACTCCATATGTGTGTATGGTGTAGAGTAATTTGTTAAAGTTTAATATCTGTACCTGGCCGGAAAGGAATTTTCTCCCAAATTTGATTGGTATGGACTGTGAAGGATTTTGGCTTCCTTTGTAATGTGGGCCATGGTCCTCTTCCAAAGATCTTCTGAGCAGTCGCTTCTCTGTCATTGCAGTGGCAAGCATTGGCAGTGCTATCATCTCCCCTGCTTTTACCTATGGTATGTTGTATGGTGTTTTTTGTGTTTTTGGTGTTGGGCCTTTTAATTGTATGTGGGAGTTTGAAATTGTGCTTTTGGGATAACATAGGTAAATGATTATCTATGAATGCAGACTTGATGGCCAGGAGCCCCTTTCGGTACTGTGGTCCTCTGTGGTCTTGAAACTTACATTTCGATGTTTCTTGATGAAATAAAGTGCCTTTTCAAAAGCCTTTTTATACAGGAACTTAGCATAATATAATTAAATATCCTCTTTAAGATAGACCATTTCCTGCAGGGCAGGTGACATTTTAAATGTTCTGATCTGTAAGTCACTTATTCCAGTGGTTTTCAACCTTTTTTAAGCAGGGTACCTGTTCTGATGGGTACCTCTTCTTGTGGGTACCCCTTGTGGATGTGTG
>NW_017728997.1:42984837-42986164 GCF_001723915.1 Gavialis gangeticus | reverse complement strand
TATATATATATATATATATATATATATATGGCATTGTGTGTGTGTGTGTGTGTGCATGCGTGATATATGAATTAGTGATTTGTAACAGCACAGATTGCTTTAATCTGCTTAATTTAGGATTCAGCAAATGGATCAGACAGAAATCTGAATATCTCAGCCAGCTGTGACCCACTATGACACAGCCTTTTTTTGCTCTGTTCTTTGTCCCTAACATTGGAGCATTGATAGTAAAGAAGAGATTAGGGCTACGTACAAGTATTAAAAAATCTGAGGTGGAATCAATTTAAGTTGTACGGTTTTTCATAAGTGGTATAATCTAGATCAGTAGTGAATAGAACACATGTTCACCTATTGGTGGGTGGGGTGGGGAGGGGGGTGGAGAGAACAAATAGACCAGGTTCTGCCAGTTTTAAACCAGTTTATGTGTGATGAACTTCTGTTCTGTTATGGTTATAGACTGGTTTCTGATCACTTATACCAGTAAAAGTGTAATGTCTTGTACCTGGCTTAGATATAAAAAACTTATGCTCCCTTGGGTGTATTGGCACATGCCATTAATGTGCACCAATAAACTACAGAACTTATTGCTCCATAGTTTATTGCTCCCAGGAAGCTCCTGGGCATGCAGTTTACATGTGCACCCAGACTGCAACACATTGAGCCAGGTCACAGCAGCCCCAGCTGGCAGGGGTCATGGAGGTCAGCCTGCTATACTGAGGCTGCTCCAAGCAGCCTCAAAGTGCTGTGGAGGGGCTGGATGGGGCATGAGGGTGCTCCAGCTCAGGGCTAGCCAGCAGGCAGCCCTCTCACTGAGGCACCCTCATGCCCCAACCAGCTGGCTCAGCATCTACATGTGTGCTGCTGCACATGAAATAACTCTGCAGCAGGATAGAACTTGTATTTAGAAGTCCTACCCTGCTGTGGCATTTATTAGTTTTGTGTGCCCTAATAGGTGCACACGTATAGACACTGAGATGTCTACTGCACAGTTAATTAGTCAACTGCGCAGTAAATGTCTTGTGTAGTTGTGTCCTTTGTGGCTAAAACTAGTCTAAATCCAAATGTTGCTGGATTAATCAGTTGTTATTCTGTTTGCCAATAAAGTAAAATAGTTATTTTTATCTCCAGATCTTAGAAAATGCTCTAGAATGGTATCAGATGTTATTTCTTAAAATCACAAATAATTGCCTTGGATGTTGTTAGAGGACTTTATAAAACATAATGAGTTAGGGAATATAATCTTATATATTTACTTAGTTTAAACAATCATACACCTAATATACATTATAAGGGTATGCAAAGTGGGCCATATTGATTCAGATTCAAA
>NW_017728997.1:42978712-42979837 GCF_001723915.1 Gavialis gangeticus | reverse complement strand
GGATGTGTGGGGGGGGGGGGCTGATGGATGGCTGGGGAATGGGGGAGGGTCCAGTCATCAGCAACTCCCCTGGACAGACGGATGTGAACTTGGCATTGCGAAGAAGCAGGAGTACTTGGGTGTGGGGAAGTGGCACACAGCAGCAACGCGGAATGATGGAGGTGTCTGCAGCCCCACCCCCCTAACTGCCACTTCCCAAGTACCCCTGCTTCTCTGCACTGATGCTGTGTACCCCCTGGAGCCTTCACAAATACCCCCAGGGGTACACACAACCTCAATTGACAACCCCTGACTTATTCTATAAGTGCCCTGTGAAATGCCTACTTTTAGCTAATAAGCAGTTATTCCTTATTCTATTTCAGGTGTCCCAAATGCCAGTCATTGCCATAATGGTTACAGCAGTATTTAATCTCTGGTCTGTGTGCCAAATCTGGCCCTTGGGGCAGTATAATCCAGCCGATAGGATTCCCCAAGAATCTGGAAATTCAGTGAAAGGGGAGTGGTGAACGCATTAATTGTGCGTCTCCTCCATTGCTAAATTTCCAGATGATGTAGCCCTGTCCACTGGATAACACCAAAACGCAAAGTCTCTCTACAGCCAGATCCACTTTGAGGGACCAGGCTGGCATGCCAGAGTGTGTCCATGGACTAACCCCATGCACCAAGCCCATACTGAATCCAGCCTGCAGCCTGACCTTGCACCACTCATTTAACATCATGGGTGTCGATTCTGGCAATGGAATAGGTTCACATATTATGTGTAAGTGCCAAAAATGGTAGGGAAACTTCCACTGTGAAAAAACATTGTACTCTAAGTCATCAACTTTCCATGTGGTTTTGTCTTGCAAAATGAAAGTTTTTCACTTCCTTTTTCACCCACTTTGCCTCATGCTCACCACAGGTATCCCAAGTACACCAAGCACGCACATACATACACATCACAACACCCAACTTAGGAACTCACCTGTGTGTATGTGTAGGTGGGCGGTATGTGTGTAAATTAGTGAATACATATATGTGTGTGTGTGTGTGTGTGTGTATGTGTGTGTGTGTGTATATATATATATATATATATATATATATATATATGAATTATACATGAACACACACTACCATGAAATAGCA
>NW_017728997.1:42972486-42978339 GCF_001723915.1 Gavialis gangeticus | reverse complement strand
TATATATATATATATATATATATATATGGCATTGTGTGTGTGTGTGTGTGTGCATGCGTGATATATGAATTAGTGATTTGTAACAGCACAGATTGCTTTAATCTGCTTAATTTAGGATTCAGCAAATGGATCAGACAGAAATCTGAATATCTCAGCCAGCTGTGACCCACTATGACACAGCCTTTTTTTGCTCTGTTCTTTGTCCCTAACATTGGAGCATTGATAGTAAAGAAGAGATTAGGGCTACGTACAAGTATTAAAAAATCTGAGGTGGAATCAATTTAAGTTGTACGGTTTTTCATAAGTGGTATAATCTAGATCAGTAGTGAATAGAACACATGTTCACCTATTGGTGGGTGGGGTGGGGAGGGGGGTGGAGAGAACAAATAGACCAGGTTCTGCCAGTTTTAAACCAGTTTATGTGTGATGAACTTCTGTTCTGTTATGGTTATAGACTGGTTTCTGATCACTTATACCAGTAAAAGTGTAATGTCTTGTACCTGGCTTAGATATAAAAAACTTATGCTCCCTTGGGTGTATTGGCACATGCCATTAATGTGCACCAATAAACTACAGAACTTATTGCTCCATAGTTTATTGCTCCCAGGAAGCTCCTGGGCATGCAGTTTACATGTGCACCCAGACTGCAACACATTGAGCCAGGTCACAGCAGCCCCAGCTGGCAGGGGTCATGGAGGTCAGCCTGCTATACTGAGGCTGCTCCAAGCAGCCTCAAAGTGCTGTGGAGGGGCTGGATGGGGCATGAGGGTGCTCCAGCTCAGGGCTAGCCAGCAGGCAGCCCTCTCACTGAGGCACCCTCATGCCCCAACCAGCTGGCTCAGCATCTACATGTGTGCTGCTGCACATGAAATAACTCTGCAGCAGGATAGAACTTGTATTTAGAAGTCCTACCCTGCTGTGGCATTTATTAGTTTTGTGTGCCCTAATAGGTGCACACGTATAGACACTGAGATGTCTACTGCACAGTTAATTAGTCAACTGCGCAGTAAATGTCTTGTGTAGTTGTGTCCTTTGTGGCTAAAACTAGTCTAAATCCAAATGTTGCTGGATTAATCAGTTGTTATTCTGTTTGCCAATAAAGTAAAATAGTTATTTTTATCTCCAGATCTTAGAAAATGCTCTAGAATGGTATCAGATGTTATTTCTTAAAATCACAAATAATTGCCTTGGATGTTGTTAGAGGACTTTATAAAACATAATGAGTTAGGGAATATAATCTTATATATTTACTTAGTTTAAACAATCATACACCTAATATACATTATAAGGGTATGCAAAGTGGGCCATATTGATTCAGATTCAAATTCAGCCCAATTCAGGGGACAGTAGTTTGATTAGTTGATTTGGATCACTGTCCTGATTCGATTTGGCCGAATCTAAACCTGAAGATTCAATGCTAATTCAGAGAATCAGCGATTTAGCCATAAACACAGCTTTAAATGTTTTTTTCTGCATACCTCGAGGTACCAGGCATGGCTCGTGAAATGGTGGGGTGGATGGAGTGTCCCACAGGAGTGCAAGGGGCCCTCCTGCATACTCGGCAGTGGACCCAGAAGTGGACTGAAAGTACTTCCGGTCCACTTCTGGGTCCACCACCAAGCATGCAGAGGATCCCCCCCACACACTCCTTTGGCTCAGCGATCAGTCATGGAGGGACCCTGGGTGCCCCCCCAAACCCAGGAGGCACCAGTCGCCAAGCCAGGGGGTGGGGGAGGGTGGGTTCCCCGCATGCTCCAAGGCAGACCCGGAAGCTGACTGGAAGTGCTTCTGGTCCACTTCTGGATCTGCTGCTGAGTGCACTGAGGACCCCCCTGCACTTATATTGGATGCTTCATCTACCCCACTATGCCAGCCTTCATGAGCTGACTGGTACCTTGAGGTATGTAGAAAAAACATTTAAAGCTGTGTCTATGTCTGAATTATTGAATCTCTCTGAATCAATTCAGAGGTTTCCACTTTGATTCAAAGAGATTAAAGGGTCTCCTGATTCAATTCAGATTCAGAGATTTGGCCATTGAATGCAGTCAAATCCCTGCCAAATCGAATCAGTGACTGAAGCTTCTCACAGCCCTAGTACGTTATACTTAATATAAACAATATAAAAGAATTCATTTTTTTAATCAAATCACCTAATTCAGAATTCACTTGTGGACAAAAATATATCAAAGTCAAAATTTAAGCAGTTTTGTTCAACCCTGCGAATTGTATTTGCATAGTTTTAAAATAGCACAGGTTAAATACAGATTTTGCTTTTATTTATCTTGATATAAAAAGAGATAATATTTATGTGCTGTTAGAATATCAGTTAATTTGAGTCTAAAGGATAGAAGTAGTTAATTCTAAGTAAATAATTTAGCCATGAGAAAGAATCAAAGTGAGATGCAGACATTATGTTAGCCATCATACAAATGCATAGTAAAAGAGTTTCTTCTTCAAAAGGTTTAAAATCTAAATAGATGAGACAAAGGATAGAAGAAAGGAAGCATTATACCCACTTTGCAGATAAGAAAAAAGCAGAAAGAGAGAATTTGATTTGCACAGAGCATCACTGAGAACTGAATCTGTATCTCCTGGCTTGCAATATCATGCCTTAACCATAAAATCAAACTTCCACCCAAAGGTCCATGTACATGCTGATAACAGCGGAGCTGAATGAAGGTGCTGGTTCATATCTTATTATTTTCTGGTGTCACTGAAGCCTTGGGCTTATTTTACACACAATTATATTTAAAAAAAAATTCCTCCTCAGATTATGATACAGTTACCTCATTTGAATTTTGCTGTATATTTCAACAGCTTAGTGCTAGAAGCAATTTTAATTAACATCACCTCTGTACCACAAGTTCTGTATTAAAGCCCTGGCTTTGCATTGCCTCCATGATTTTAATCATATTGATGAAGAATGAATCCCATTATTCTTAAAGGATTATCAAAGTTATGTAAAATGAACTGCATCTGGAATTTTAAGTGATGTCATGTACTTTTTTTCAGAAAAAAAATGTTGCCCATGTTGAGGTAAAACTTTTTTCTAACTTTAATTTCCTATGTGAAGCAACGTCCGAAGTGGTAAAGTTACAATTTAATTTTAATCTACTCACAATACTATTTAAATGTTGTGTTCCTTTGTGGGGAAGTTACTAATTATAAATGGTCAATCTGGGATATGGGTAATGTTATAAAATAGATTTTTTCCCCTGATGTTCCTGGTTAGTTGAAGTTAGATTATGATCACTTAAAGTTTTTGTTCAAGGAATTTGCTTAACTGCATGAAAAAAAATATTTTCTGAACAAATTTGTCTTAGGTTAAACAAACTGCAATGCCTGCATCTCTGGTGGGTTAGCTCACATAAGAATGTAGAGATATGTTAACTAATGCTTCATAAAACCATCTTAGAGAACATATGGTCACTGGAGTCTACCTGATAACATTAAAGAAACAAGAACAGATATCAAGCTCCATATTAAATGTGCTATTTTTCAGTGTTTTTTCTACAGGGAGGTAAAAGAATTTAAATATAAGTTTGAAGTAACCCCATTTTTTTACCTTTAATCAATTTGCAACAGACACTTGTAAATCAAAGTATCTTAACATAGTAAATATCACCTGGATGCGAGATGTTCATAACTGGGATATGTTAAGCACAGACTCAAAACAATTTAATGGCGTTCACTGTTTTCCTTGTACCAATTATCCTTTCTTAATTTTAACTCATACCTTCCAGACAGAATTGATTACTATTACTCATAGTTCTCCACTCCTTGTTGTGACTGAATACATTTTTCCCCATCCTGGTGAATGCTTGCTCTCTATATTGATGGTATTTTTTGCCCTCATATTTTTTCTGTCTCAGTATTCTCAAAACCTGACTATTCTAGCACATCTCTTTCTGGAGCTCTGATAGTGTTTTGGAGAGACTCAGTAGGTATTTTATCTTTGTTATTTCAGATCTGTTTTGATTCTTGTTCTGTAATCTCAATAAATTAGACAATTGTTTTTAAGGCTGCACCTCCATTTATCTCCCTAGGGTGTGCTACTGCCGCAGCAGGAGGTGAAGATGAGGGTGAGGCAGAAGCTGGTTGGATCGAAGGTGCTGCCATCTTACTCTCTGTTATTTGTGTGGTACTTGTCACTGCTTTTAATGACTGGAGTAAAGAGAAGCAATTTCGTGGGCTTCAAAGTCGTATTGAGCAGGAACAGAAATTTACTGTAGTCCGAGGAGGACAAGTTATTCAGATCCCAGTTGCAGAGATCGTAGTTGGTGATATGGCACAGGTGAAATATGGTAAGTTTCACTCTGTAGAGTCCTACAACTACTTGTGTAATCTTCAGTCATTCAGTCAATACACTTTGTAGGTTGAAACAGGATATAGCATTGAATAAAACATAGGGGTTTTTAGCTGGGGTATTTAGGAAGGTGTTTGAGGAGCTGGATAGCTCAGTGGATGCTGGAGGATGGAGAGTGATTGGAATAAATGGATGACAAGAATTTCTAGGAGGAAAGCAGGATAGCTAGGGACTGACACAGAACTCTTTACTTGTGTTGCTTTCACTTCCTATTGATAATGAAGCTGGTGATGATTAGAGCCAGGCAGAGAAAGCTAATTCTGTTTCATGGAAGATTCCCATATTTTGAATGTGGTTGCATTTTTTATTAGGAATGGCAACACGAAGTTTTTATATCCTTTACAAAAAGGAGTAGAGCCCCAGAGCAACTGGCGAAATGGCTGCCCCAGAGCCAATAACCCTGGAAGTCTTAGGATATCTAGGTTCCCTCTAGCTGGTTGCCCTAGAGTCACTGAATGCTCTAGAAGCCCTCCAGATGGGTGCACTGGTATGTAAATAGAGTTCCAACAGGTTGGAAATCTGCCTGGGTTGTGTTGGTACTTTGGCATATTGGATTACCTTTATAAAAACATTCTTATTTGACCACCTTGGTAAATTCCAGTGAAACATCTATGCTATTGAGCCTGACTATGCCTTTTTCCTTCCATTGAGGCAGGAAGTCAAAGTGACTGCTTGGCTCTTTCTACCAGCTCCTGCTAGCAAGGGCCATGTCCACAACCCAGGCAAACAAGGGTTGAGCTTGGCTGTCAGAATGCAATATAAAGCTTCCAAGGGCTTGAGTTGCACATGAAATGCATGTGACTGGGCAGCCCTGTCAACAAGAAGTCTGAAAACAGGAGAAGAAATGCCATAGGCCCTATCAGACTGAGATGACCTCACCACCTGTTCTTGAATTACTAGAATGTATGAGAATAGCTTTCTCTTCCATCATCTAGGAGGAGATTTATCACTAAAAGGAAAAAAAATCCTATAATTTTAGTGGGATTAGAACTTTCAGTACATGCCTGTTAAAGACTGTGTTGAACATATTGGATGACAGTGGTGGCCCTCTACAGGATCTGTTTCTAAACAGTCAGAGCACCCAGAAATAAAAGGGTGAAGGTGAACTACCACAATGATTATTTTTATATAAATCCATTTATTAAATATTTAATTATTGTTGATTCTTATCATTGTTTAATAAGATTGAGCAGGTTAAAGAAAAAGAATAATCTCATAAACCCTTCTGGTTTTTCTATACCATGTTATTACTGACAGGTGATCTCCTACCTGCTGATGGGATTTTTATTCAAGGAAATGACCTTAAAATTGATGAAAGTTCTTTAACTGGAGAGTCAGACCAAGTCCGCAAATCTGTTGACAAAGACCCTATGTTGCTGTCAGGTAAGTCAGCATTTTGTTCCATCTGAAGTAGAGGTTTATGCACATCAGTTCCGTGTGTGTGTGTGTGTGTGTGTGTGTGTGTGTGTGTGTGTGTGTGTGTGTGT
>NW_017728997.1:42971984-42972351 GCF_001723915.1 Gavialis gangeticus | reverse complement strand
TTGTTGTGTGTGTGTGTGTGTGTGTGTGTGTGTGTGTGTGTGTGTGTGTGTGTGTGTGTGTGTGTGTGTGTGTGTGTGTGTGTGTGTGTGTGTTGTGGGTTTTTTTTGCTTCCCAGACATGGTCAGATTTGGAAATGGAAAGGTGGTATTAAAAATATTTTAAAAGTACTACTGATTTGGTATGTGCAGATTTAGGCAGAAATCTTGCATAGTTCCTGTACAATATGCATTATTTTTGTTTTCATGGGTGTCGCAGGGCACTGAAGTGCCTGCTTCTAGGGAAATGGTACAGGTACCAGTTGCCGGGGCAACCGCAGTTCGGTCACCTGACCGGAAGGGGGCAGGGCCTGGCCTATATAAATAGCCT
>NW_017728997.1:42960875-42966984 GCF_001723915.1 Gavialis gangeticus | reverse complement strand
CAGGATCATCCCCGAATGAAACAACCCAGCCATGTCTGTCTAACCTGCTTGTGAAAACTTACAAGGATGGAGATTCTGTAGTTTCTCTAGGAGCCAGTTTGCATGCATGACCACTCTCTTAGTCAAAGTTCCTACTAATCTCCAACCTAAATTTTCCCTGCTGCAGTTTGAGGCTGTTGCTCCTAGTCCTGTTCTACATGGCCCCAGGGAGAAGCCCATCTTCATTTTTCTGGGTCACCTCCCTTAATGTATTTGAAGACGGTTATCAACTCCCCCCTCAGTCTTCTCTAGGCTAAACAACCTTCCCAGCCTTCCCCTCATAATTTATGCTTCCCAGGTCCCTAATAGTTTTTGTTGCTCTGTGCTTGGCTCTTTCAAAAGTCCTGATGAAACACTGGAGGACCAGGTGAGGCTAATAGGGGTTGGAGGAGGCCTCATAGGAGCTCCCCAGTAGCGTGGGGGTTCCTGGTGCCAGAGAGGGCATAGCAGTTTGGATTGAGGGGCAGGTAAGGCTGAGGCCGCCTGAGCCGGATAGGGATCATGGACCCGAGAAGGGGGTCTGGGGGCCAGGCATGGCTACGGCCACCTGAGCCCCAATTGTGAGGAGCACCAGTGTGGGCACCAGCAAGAAGCCAGAGGGTGCTTGCGTTAAGCCCCGGAGAGGGCGAGAGTACTGGGAGAGGCCCCAGAGAGGGCGAGAGTACTGGGAGAAGGGTCCCGGTGGGGCCACAAGTAGAAGACAAGCCCAGAGGGCTTCCACAAGGGCGCAGGCAACAATAATTGACTCAACAATGTCCAGTACATCTGAGAGGGTTGGGGCATGGTATAAGGGGTGGTAGGAGCCACGCATAGCCCTGGGGCGGGAGTGCCCAGAATCATCTGTAGACGGGGTACTGGTGGGAGTACTCCAGGGGTACCGTGCCAAGGAGGGCAAAAGGCAGCCTCCCTTAATAACTCTTATCATCAAAGATGTGGCGGGCGAGAACAAGGGTGCATGGACACCTACTTGATATGGTAGGGGGCGCCAGGAGAGATCACGGCACTCCTAGGCCCCCGCCCTGTGACAATGGAGAATGTCACTTGGAGAATGAGACACTACTGCACAGTAGTTAATCCCTAACAATACTGCACAGTTCTAATCCCTAATAATACTGCAGAATAGTGTACTAGCACTGTTGGTGCTGTGATGCACACTGCACAATATTATCTGGCTACTGCGCAGTCAGTATCTCTTGTAAACGTGCCCACTGTGTATCTGTTTCTGATCATAATATTTAGATCTTGCATTGCCAAACAATAATAAGAAAATATTTATATAGGGAAAGTTAGGTATCAGTACTTAGACCAGTCATTGTCTATCAAGTCTTAATTCAAGAACTGATTAAGTATATTGCTATTGTTATAACAGTATTGAGTATTACAGTCATTTCAATTCATTGTATGCCAGTCTTAATTTAACAGCTGATAATATATACTGCTGTTCCTAAAAACATCTTAAATATTGGGTTCTGTGAAATAAATCTTAGTATACTTACTGAAATAAAATAGAGAAGACAACATAGATTGTATTAAGGAGAAAACAGTTAAACTAAGAAATCATCCTAGTTTATGTCCAAGCATTCTTAGTAACCTTCAAGGTGAATTCAAATTTTACATTATAGTCTCACTTTTAATATAATTATGCATACTGAATTGGTTATGTGAATTGGTTATGTGGAATACTATTTTTCCTTTGCTGGGTTATTGGCTGTGCTCATTCCCAAGATGGCAGGCTCCAGATTGCCCAGTACCAGAGCCCTTCCAGACATGAAGGTAAAAGAGTTATGGGATCTGTTGTATTAGCCACACTGTCACCTTTGCTGTAACACCATATGTACATGACAGAAGACCTGATTGTGGGACTGCACATCAGATCCCATCACATCTTATTGCCAGTGCAGGTGGAGGCCAGGATCACAATCCTAGGCTCCCCTTGCACTGGCAACTAGCAAGCTCCCATGGCTGGGAGCTCCCTCAGCTGGCAGGGCTCCCAGCCACAGGGGCACATCATACATCCCTGTGGCTGAGAGCCCAGGTCAGCTGATGGGATTCCCAGCTGCAGGGATGTAAAGTGTACCCTGACAGTCATGAGGCCCATTAGCTGTGTGGGCTCCCAGGAGCAGTGGTGCATGGTGGAACCTGCCCAGCAGGGAGCCTTGATCAGTTGGTGAGGATCTCAGCCACAGGGTCACCCCTGGTCATGTGTTCAGTTGATGGCATGATAGGAACCCGCCACAAAGTAATTACACATTTTTTTGTGGAATAACTTTGTGGCTTATTCCTCCTTGTATCACACCACTAATTGATTGCATGTGTGGCTGTCACAATTTAAAGTGTGATTAACTGGTTAATTACCTCTTAAATGTAATGTGGCAGGGGCCTGTGTTATTAAAACAGCAGTGAAAAAGTCAATCTATTAAAACCTGATACTTTCATTTTAAACTGAGCTCTTGACTTTTTCATGTGTGAAAAATGCTCCCTTTTGCATGTGGTTGTAAAACCCATCTTAATTCTTGTTTGTGGATCAGATTACTGTGCTGGAATTTATTAAGTATGTAGGAGATCTTGTGAAGGGGATTTTCCCTACTAGACCATTCCAAAATTCTAAACCTTGCAAGCAGCAACTGCTGAAGCTATTATTACTTAGAGGAGACTGTTACTGGTTATTAAAAATGCATGGCACTTTGTTAGAAGTGGGGTGCTCATCTTACCATCGTGGCCACATTTGACATCAGATAATTGCATCCACCTAGATTCTGCTTGCAATGTCTGCTGATTACAGAACTTTTCACCAGTTTCCCTATAAATTGCCATGTTGTTCACTGTGAAAAATTTAGCACATCTCCTCCCCCCTCCAGGGTTCCTGCCTTTATCTAGCAGATGAAGAAATCCATAGTATCAGTATTGTTGGCAGAACCAACAGCTGCACTTAGACTTTATGGCTGCTTGCAAATGTTAAAAAACCCCCAAAATGAAGCTTTACTCTAAACTTGGTACACTCCTGCACTAAGCCCAGCACATGCTCAGAAGAGCTAGCATGTTAGTGGGACCCAGCTTGCCCAGTGCCTGTATAGATTGGGCACCTTAGTGGGGTTTTTTGGTGCTTTTATCCAATAGCTACTTGTATCAGCTTTAGTTAAAGCATCCAAAAGGCCTGCTGAAGTGCCCAATCTGTACAGATGCTGCGGAGCCAGGTTGAAGGAGTAATGTGCAGTTTTGTCTGATAAAATGTGTGGGTTCTTTGTTTGTTTGGTGGGTTGTTTTTGTTTTGTTTTGTTTTGTTTTGTTTTGTTTTGTTTTGTTTTGGGGGGGGTGTTAAACATCTCCATGCAGCCAATGTTCCTTGACATTTCTGTTTTCAGGTGGCTATAACTTTTTGAAAGTTTAACTATGTTGAAGTTTCCTGTGACTGATGTCTGCTTCAAACTACATTTTATTTCCTTGTGTTTTTTCTTTTATTTTATTTTACTTTGTAAGAAAAATGGGTCAGTAGTTTTCTAAAAAATGAGATGAGGAGAAAAATGCATTTGTTTGGCCAGGTTAAAATATAAAAATCACTGTTCATTAGACACCATTATTTCCATGTTTTGGTACAACAACTTGAAATCTGCCAAAGAGCTTATCTGGTGCCAGGCCTATTTGTTTTGCTGTCTTTTAAAGAAAATGCCTACCTTACCCAAGTTTATAAGTTGTGGAAAAATCAGGTTGCACATGATCAGTAGACACACTAGAGTTTGGCCTCTAAATTCTCTGTAGATTACCTGTACTGAGTATACTCTATCTAGAAGTAAGCAGAACTTTCCCTTGCTGCCAGTTCCTGAGATCATAACATAATAGTACTGAATTCAATTCATAAATCATCTTTCTTGTACCCTCAATACTCTCTTTCTGGTTCCCAGGAAGTTGATAGGACTTCTGGGATCTAAGTATTGGGTCCTAACCATAACTGGAGGCAGAAAGCTAAACTAGATTTACCATTGGTTTGAATTGTCCTTGAAAATCCTGTACTCCAAGATAGTTTGATGTTAAGTCACTGAATAGATGAAGGATAGAATCCACTTTATATACCTAAATAGCAGTTCTTCAGTAGTATAAGGAGCATTTTTCAGGGGTATAGGTGGTAGCCGTGTTGGTCTAAGGACACAGGCACACAAGGTTCTTTGGTTAAATCTGATTTCTTTTATTAGACCAACTCAAATCACTGGAAAAATTCTTCTTTGTAAGCTTTCAGGCACAATCCCCTTCATCAGGCAGATGGTCTGTAGATGGTCTTTGCTCTTCCTGGATGGAGTAGTAAAGCTGCCAGAGGCCAGTACTTATGCAAGAAAACCAGTCAGTTAAAATGTAAATTGGGTTGTTCAATAGGTGAGAGACAGATGGGGAAGTAGCGGGGAGAAGGGGAATGAATGTAGCTGTAGTCAAAGGATGAGAGACAGGAGTGGGGTGGGGAGAGAATGAATATAGCTGGTAAAAAGGGGAATAGTTCAGATGTTTAGGGTGATTGCTGGTTCTGTGCAGATATGTATGTATGGATGTTACCAACCCATATTTCAAAATCCCCCACCAGGATGGCATTTGGACCTGCCTTACATATCTGCAAGAACAAGATTACAGCTCAGAGTACAGACGCAAATTTGCCATTCTGTTTCTGGTTTTGTAAGTCCAGGTATCTAGTATCAAGTGCCAGTAATGTTCTCATTTAACTGAGAACCTTTTATCAATTAAAATGGCGACTAACATGGGATTCTTGAGGGCAACTGATATAAAGTTTCCACCAGTGTACAAACTCTTGTATGTACAGGAATTAGATGATAGGTGTCACTTGGTGAATTACGCATTTGCTTGGTTACACACACACACGTACACACACTCTTGCAGAATTAGGGGAAAATTAAGGCATCCCTTTCCTAATGCCAAAAATCCCAAATATTTGTTTAAAAAAGGAAAAAGCAGAAGTATATGCTTTTATTGCCCAAATAGGTTAAGTTAGCTTGGGCTAAATGTTTTAAACAAGTTTGTGAAGCAAATTTGCTATAAGCGTGTTTTATATTCTTGTTTTTGTATATGAAAGACACTGGCTAACCATTTTAAGTTGACATTTTAAGCTCTGAACCAAAGACTAAGAAAGACAATTTTTAGTGTATCTGTCTTCTGACTCATCCACTGGTGATGAAGAAATATGTTTTCGGTCTTGTCATTACAAAAAATAGATACAAAACATTATTATTGAAATTCAGTCTCAGTTCAATGCCATTCAGGTTTAAGTCTTGTGAAAGACCAACTGAAGCAGGAAAGTATTAAGTGCCAGTCTGGCATCTAAAACTGTGTGTTTAATATGCAATCAAAGTTTCAGTGATATAATTATAGCTGTGAGGAATTTCAGTTCTTGATGTCCTTTTGAAATCACCTAGACAGTCATTTACTATACATGAGAAGCAGTTTTTACAGTGAAGTGCCTACTAAAATGATAACTTGTTTCCATCTGTATTTACATGTTTGGAAGTACCTTGGAAAACAAAGTTTTCATTTCCAAAAGACATCTGAAAGTACACTAAACAGTTTCTCTTCTCTAGTTTTATTGTGCTAATACTACGTATATCTCCATTTTTCTGAGAACATTAACATTAATTTAATGGAATATGTCCCATGAGCAGCAGCATCAAAAAGTCATTGTCTTGGCCACAGCACAGAGCTGTAGGACAGTTATCAAATCAAACTGTAGTCCCAAACTTCATATAATTTTTTTGTCAGTTATGCAAATCTTGCATACTATCACAGGGGATTATTTTCCATAATTAAGGCCTTATTTTTCAAGACACACACTTGGCTGCTGCTTCCTTCTTTCATAGTTTCATTGTTTGTAGGGTCAGAAGAGACCTGAGCAGATCATTGAGTCCGACCCCCTGCCATGGCAGGAAAGAGTACTGAGGTCAAATGACCCCAGCAAGGTGTTCATCTAGCCTCCTCTTAAAGACCCCCAGGGTAGGAGCCAGCACCACTTCTCTTGGAAGTTGGTTCCAGATCCTAGCCGCCCTGACTGTGAAGTAGCGCCTCCTGATATCTAGCCCAA
>NW_017728997.1:42949382-42960814 GCF_001723915.1 Gavialis gangeticus | reverse complement strand
CCCCCCACATCTTAGTGTCATCAGCAAATTTGAACAGGGTGTTTTTTACCCCCTCGTCCAAGTCACCGATGAAGATGTTGAACAGTGCGGGCCCGAGGACCAAGCCCTGCGGAACCCCACTGCCCACATCCCTCCGGGTGAAATAAGACCCATCCACCAGCACTCTCTGGGTGCAGCCCTCCAGCCAGTTGGTGACCTATTTGACTGTGTAGGTGTCAACACCACAGTCCTCCAATTCAATTTCAATATTGATCAGTCTGATTGAGACCTTTTATTATTAATGCAGGCATTTTGTATACTCAGGGGTGAACTCAATTTCCCCTTGTGGCTGCATCCACCTGGATATACCCCTTGGAAATGCTCCTTTGCAGTGCAGAAAACAACTGAACATGCATTATGTGGTGCTGCCCATACTGCACATCTACATTTGTCTGGACTTGGCCTGTGTGTCTAAATGGGAGCCATCTAGCTGTATATGTGATGCTTTTGCCATTTAATGTTCAGTGTGTGATTGTATTACTTTGGGGGGTAAAGGTGTAAGTGTGCATGCATAGACCAAACCTGTTCAATAGGATATTCAGAAAGGCCACACACTTCTGAACAAAAGCATGTTCAATAGACTATTTAGAAAGGCCACAGGTAGCTATGTGGCTACATGTATGTCCATTTTTTACTAAGACCTGAGTCCAAATCCCAAAACTGTAGGTGGCCAGAACCCCCTGGCTAGTACTGGATGCTGGGCTGTAGAAGATGTTGTCGTCTCACTAACTGAGTAGTTAGGGCACTCGTCTAGGAAACTGGATACCTGAGTTCTACCCTTTTATGGGCTTGTTGTTATCCATAAATATTTTAACCTGTATCTTTCTGACTTACCATCACATTGGCCTAACCACTGAGTTTCACAGTCCCCTCTCTAGTTCCCCTTCTAAAGCTAGCTCTCAGGGTAGCCAAGAGGGATATATGTGGGGTGGTGGATGGAAGGGACAGACGAGCAGTTTGAGTGTGTGTGGTTCAGTGAGATGGCTGCTGCACTAGAAGGGACCTGATTCCCGATAGGGCAGAGGGTTCCCCACTATACTGCTTTCCATTCAGAAATTATTAAATGCAAGAGTCAGTGGATCAGCTTTGAAATGTGTGCTGGAGAAGGAACTGGGTGGTGCCTGACCTATGGAATGGTGATTAGTCCACTGTGCTCAGAAGGCATAGAAGTTATGGGCAAAGCAGGCCTAGAACTAATGTCTGCTGCTTCCTGGTTAAGTCCTTTTGCTCTAGAATTCTACCTGTGGTAAATTTTACTATAATTAATCATTAATTAATAGCCATATCTGAGGAAGTACTTGAGTTAAACTTACAATATGTTGAATTTCATAAGGAAGGATGGAGGCATGTAGAATGTAGGGTAGTATGTCGACAAATTAATATTTTAGGGAGAAAATGCAGAAACATGTAGTACAAAATATTTCAGTTTCCTTAAGAAAAGTAAAGACCCCTACCTTCCTAAGCAGATCACCGACAATCTCAAGCAGCAGTATTTGTCTTCAGTACCAGCAGGGACATAGATATGAAAGGACAAGTTGTGGTACAAACTTTTTCCAACATCTGCAGTACTTGGTATAAATTCAAAGAGAAGTGATGTGTATCTATCTATGGAAGCAGATATTTCAGCATGAATCTGCTCATTTATTTGCAAATTAATAAGAAATACCCTCACAATGGGTAGAGATTTATATAAAATACCCAGTGAAGACAGCGCAAATTAACCAGACTTTCCAATATTCAAAAGAAATCCCCTGATTGAAGCTGATGTGTCCTTTAACTTTTGCATTTTTCACAAGAATCTGTTCACTTGACTGAGTCCTTAAAACCTACATGCAAAGTTTGATTGTGAAGCTAATCCTGCTATTATATACAAAAATATTTTGGCATACTAGGCAGTAGGTAATAACTAATTTTACATGCATCCTAGACTCAGTGTTATAACTTTTCTTCAGAAGTTTGTGTTAATTTAGTTAAAATATGAAATAATTACATAGAGTAACTCAGTTAATCTATTCTTAATTTTATATAAGAACTCCAGTTGAATTGGAAATGACACACTACTTTATCTGAACTTAACAGGGTGTATAAATGTTCATTTTTATCCACGTAAAGCAGGAATCCATAACAATGAATGTTCATTTATTTAAGAACAAATAAAATAAAATAAATCTTGTCCTGGTGCTTTTTAATTTCTGGGAATAAAAATGAGGCTAGATTAAGGAATTAGGTCACACTCTGCCTGGAGAAAAATAGTTCATATCCTGTCTCAATTCTCTGCCAGTAAATATTCCAGTCTGGACCCCATGCAAAGCAGGAACTTTTAGAATAAAGCATCCAACCTTAAAAACTCCAAATTAATATGAATATAATGAAATCACATGTACCTGATTTTTGCTCAACATTGTAGCCCATATATATTTAATTTGTTTTCTTATTTTGATAAAATCTGTATTTTCCCATTCTGAAAAACTCATTATTTATTAGTATCTTCAGAAGTCAGAGTTTTTCGAACATTGAATACAATGTATAAGTTTCCATACACAGAGTAGGAAAAGGGATTTTTAAATTGAAAAGTCACTCTTGAGAAAGGAAAGAAGTAAACACATTTGTTTCACATGTATGTGACATTAAGGATTTAGGATCTTATATTCACTGTGCAGATTATGTGAAAATATGAATTATTTTACAACCATACCTGGTCAAAGAGCTAGAGCCTAATTCTTTAATAAGATAAATAAGAGTTGGTTACTATGGGTGTGTCTACATGTGCCATTAATGCACAGCAATAAACTATGGAGCTTATTGCTCCACAGTTTATTGCTCCCAGGAAGCTCCTGGGCTTGCGGTTTACATGTCCACCTGGACCTCAGCACACTGAACCAGGTCACAGCAGCCCAGGCTAGAAGGAGGCTTAGGGGGTTGGTCTGCCAGCCCAGGGCTTTTCTGACCAGGCTCAAAGTATTGTGGAGGGACTGGCTGGGGCACAAGGATGCTTCAGCATGGGGCTTGCTGGCAGGCAGCCCCAGCACTAAAGCACCCTCATGCCATAGCCATCCATGTTGGCATGTACATATGCACGGCTGTGCACAAAAAAACCCAAAACACCTCTGCAGGAGGGTAGTACTTTTATTGCTGCAGAGTATATTATTTTTGTGTGCCCTAATAAGGGCACACATGGAGATGCTGAGGTGTTTAATGTACAGGTAATTTGTAAATAGAGCAGTAAATGCCTCGCATAGACATGCCCAGTTCCATTGAAATCAGTGCAGTTGCCCGTTAAAAGTGAAGGACAGTGTGTACCTTTGTTTGTCTGTTAGTCATTTATGACTTCGTCAAATGCCACAGGTTAGATGAACCTGCAGAATTGCTGGTACTCAATACCTGCTCCAAAATATTCTTCTATGTTGTGCATGTAGTTTAAAGATATTAACATGCTATTAGCATTACTTTAGGAAATGGCATGCCTCAAAAGCTTTGGCAAGGTTTAGTTTAGAGCAATGGTTTTCAACCTTTTTTTGTTTCTGGACCCTTAAATTGTTTTAAATGGAGGTGCAGACCCTTTCTGAAATTTCTAATAGGGTTGAGGACACCTTTGAATTGTAAATTTGGGTATTCACAAATCTTTTATTGATCATAGACATCTTTCTGGACCCCTTAGACATTGTCTGCATATCCCCAAGGGTCCATAGGCAGCAGGTTGAAAAACACTGGTTTAGAGAGACAACTAGATATTTGGGTATATATGATCTCAGAGCTGGAGAACTGAGCTTGAAATACTGCAATTTAAAGTTGAAATGAGTTCTAAATTAAAACACATTACGGGTGCATGCAAATGAGCGCTCATGTACATCTTGCCCCACCTCAAACCCCTATGAGGCGGGGCAAGAGGCACGTGAGGGAACGAAAAAAACAAATGTAGACCCCTGGATATCCAGGGGTCTAAAAAAACTGCTCTGCAATAGAGCGGAGCAAGGCACAGTTCAAGACTGTGCCTTGTGAGCCAGTCCTCCAAAAGAGATGCTCTGGTTTTGACCAGAGCATCTCTGGTGTTTCTGCTGCCCCTGGTGCTGTCAAAGGTAAGTTGGGGGCGGTCATGAGTCTGGGTGGGTGAGGGGTAGCAGGGGGATGTGGGGGAAACTCGGGGAGTCGCAGGGGGGGATGTCCCCGGGGCTGGGGGGAGTGAGGACCTGGCCCAGATCTCTGCAGCTCGCTAATCTGGCTTTGCACCGAAGCAGGTCGCACAGCTCTGGGAGCCACGCACAAGAGCCGTGCCTCCTGGAGCCCTGTGACCCACTTCATTGCAAAGCCAGATTAGCGAGCCACATGGGGCTGGGCCAGGTCCTCACCCCCCTGCAGGCACAGGGGGCAGAGGTGGGAGCCAGCCCTGGGGCCCAGCCCATGATGACAAGACCCAGCGTGGCACACAGTCCCTATGTTCTGTGCTGGGTCCTGCCACTGGGCCAGCCCCTTCCTAAAAGCATCAGGACCCGGCCCGGTGTGCAGGGACCATGCGGAGCCGAGCCAGGTCCTGCTGGCCCTGGGGCCATTCGTGCCACCCAGCTGCAGGGCAGCATGAGCAGCTGCAGGGCTGGCAGAACCCAGCTCGGCTCCGCATGGTCCCCGCATGCTGGGCCAGGCCAGGCACGAGCAGCCCCAGGGCTGGCAGGACCTGGCTCGGCTATGCACGGTCCCCACATGTTGGGCTAGGCCAGGCAGCACGAGCCACACACTGCTCATGCTGCCTGGCCTGGCTCAGCACGATGGACTGCGCAGAGCTGAGCTAGGTCCTGTCAGCTCTGGATCCAGCGGGGCCCCAGATGTGGGGACTGCGTGCCATGCCAGGTCCTGTCATCATGGGTCCTCCCCGGCCAGGCTGCCAAGGGGCCCCAGGACCCAGCTGAGTCTGGCACATGGTCCCCATGTGCCGCACCAGGCCCTGTCACCATGGGCACAGCCCGGCCAGGCTGCAGAGGGACCCCAGGGCCCGGCTGGGCCTGGCACACAGTCCTCACATGCTGTGCCAGGTCCTGCTGCCATAAGACCAGCCCGGCTGGGAAGCAGGAGCAGCCCCAGAGCTGGCAGGACCTGCCTGGGCTCAGCGCATGTTCCCCGCACTGCTGCTGTTAAAGGTTATTTATGGGCCCTGGGCGGGGGGGCTGGGACCCTGGGGGGTGCCCTCCAGGGTGCCTGGGACCCTGGGCAGGAGGGCTGGGGCCCTATGGGAGATGGGGGCTGTGGCCCTCCAGGGGGGAGCTGGGACCCTGGACAGGGGGAGTGTTCCATGTGCTGGGGGGTTGTACCATGTGGGGGCCAGGGAACCCACCCCTCCTGAGCAGTCCCTCCACAATGCCCCCCACACCCACAGTCCTTCCAGCAACTGTCCCACTCCTACCCACAGACCAACCCACATCCCTCCACACACACCCACTCGCCTTCCCCCACACCCCTTCTCACCCCCTTTCTGCAAACACCACATCCCCTCATCACACACCCATCATGTGTGAAGAAAACCAAAAGCACACAGCACATATAGGTATTTAGAATTTATTTTATCATGATGATAGAGACACTGGTAGGCTTCCAAATTGCTTTAATATTGTAAATATACCAATAAAGCATTACCCAACTTATCACTGTCTCTCTTTTTGTCTCTCTCTCTATAGATGTGTGTGTGTGTAGAGTGTTTTTTTGTTTTAATTGTGGAAAAACATGGATTTTGTGGTATTTTTAAAAATGGATTTGGGATGCTGATGCAGCAGTCCAGTTGGCACAAGGGGTAGTGTCCCCAGGTGTCAATTGGCTGGGCCCCAGAAGCTCCTGAAAGTGAGGAGCCCTGAGGTGCTTGCCAGGGCAGGTTTTGTATGGATGGGGCCAAGACAGGGCAGCTTTTTGTACTGCTGGGGACAGCACAGGTGCTGGCCCCAGGCTCTAGCTCTCCCTGGCTGCAGATGCAAGAGGAGCAAAGCAGGGTTATTTTGCCCCAACTGGCACGATTTGCTCCACAACAAAGTGCATGTCCAAGCATGTGTGCTGAGGCAAAAAGGCCTGGCTCAAATTTACACCGCTTCTATTTGAGCTGCTGCAAGCGCACCTGCTTGCATGCGTGGATGCGCCCTACATGTTTAAATATTTTTAATCCTATAAAAAGTTCTATTGAAGTCCTGAGTGAAGTTTCAAGTTGGTTCTTTTTTAAAATGAACCCCCAACCCTAATATGACTTCTAAACATTTTTTTTCAGTTCTGACACTGCAAACTTAGGCACAGTGTCAGCAAATATGAAGTGTGAAGATATTTAATTGACTTATAGTAGATTGGCAGTATAGATAATGCAGAACCACCATAAGGCAATGACATTCTGGACCTTCACAAATCCTTTTTGCATTGAGATTTTGAATATAGCCAACAGTTTTATAGTCCCTATTGTCAAGCAGCATCCATAACAACACCAACATTTGCACCTCTCTCTGCATGATAGTGTAATGTTTTGGTTTTACTGGAGTAATGTTATAGTGGCAGTGACACTTAGAGCTAGGTACACGTTTTGCTCTAACTTTCCTTTGTGATTTGGCTGGCATTTCCGTATATAGTATGTGTTGAAGTACATTTATCCAGGCCTCTAAGTTGACTAAGAAAAGAAAGTGAAGAAAAAAAATTGAAAAAGATGCTGATGCTGTATGTTTAAGAGTATTCTAAGATAAGAAAAACCCTTCTGCTTTAGTATGTCTTTTATAGTTCTCTGGGAACAAATTTTTTTCCCTTTCCTAAAAACAAGAAAGGTGATAACAGTTCTCAAGACAAAATGTGTTGCTGAGCAAGCAACTGTTAGGATCTACCTCTGACTCTCTTTCAAGTTTGCTTTGTTTAAATCGTGTTTATTTTCACAGTTTTAGGTATAAAAAGGTATGTTAACTTGTAGAGAGGAGGAGTTCTGTTTAGAACCCTCTCTGTGATCGTTTGTACGAGCACCAATGAACTCAGACTGGGTCTGTGAATTCTAATACCAAACACAACATGAAGTTTGATTTCTTCCACACATGTTTAGAAGTATGATCAACCATTCTGTTTTGTCATCTAGCCACTGTGGATAACATTCTGTTCTCACATTTCCCCAGGGACCAGGAGACTGACATTCTAGGTCCCTCTGCCCCTGAGGCAGTTTGAACCTGCATCTCTTGATTCACAAACAAGCTCATACAACTAAACTAGGCATTATTGTTTTCTTTCCATGCCTTCTCTTGAAATTGACCCAGTGCTGTTGAATTTAATAGCCATTGAATAAAAAGTACCAGGGAAGCTCCTGCCTGGGTGAGCCAGCTTCAAGCAGAAGGCATAAGTAGGGGTCTACTTAAATTGGAAAAAAACTTAATAGTTGTTTTGTGGTAGTTGTGGCATAAATAGTAAATTCTGCAGATGTGCTCCATTGGCCCTGTCTCCTCAGTGCTGATTAGCAGAGAGACCCTGGTGGGAGAATTAGGGGTGAGAAAGAAGCTGCCATCTTGTCTGCTGGCTGGCCTTCATTTGGCAGTGCTGATTGGTGAAGAGGCCCCAGTGAGGAAAGGAGGGACAAGGGGATGGCTGTCATCTTGCTGCTGCCCTTTGTGCTGGCCTGCCAACCAGCCCACCAAGGTGGGCTGCAAGGCTGACCTGCAGTGACAGTGAGGACCTCTGGCTTTCACTGGGGAGCCAGCATTTTATTTTTATTAGGGTGTTTTTTTAAGTTGGTTTCTTGAGCAATCCCAGATTTAGTGGTTTCTGCAAAAGCCATGGAATCACAACCTGAAAAATTATGAATTCCTTTTGGTAGTACTAAAGCATGGCACAGTAGCAGCCTGTACTATGCTGTATGCTGGGTGCATGGTTATTTTTAGCCGCTACTTCATCATAGCAGTGTGCTAATGAGGGAGTGCACTGCTCTGGTGAAGTAGCTGCTGGTCACTTGTAGATGCACGTGCTTGCTATGTCACCTTAGTGCATTGCTCTGGTGATGTAGTGTTACATGTAGACGTGCCCATTCATTTAAAAGGATTTACTCCTAGATCTTCCCCTATGGAAGCATCTTATCTGGGAATCTCATCCTTAGAGTAATAGGGAAGAACAGAAACCATTTCCTAGAATCTTTCCTGGAATAGAAAAAATTAATAAAGAAAGGAACAAGGGGGAGACTGCAACAAAAGGACCTTTTCCTGAGCAGGAGAATAAGACAGAATCTTTGAATTCTAGAGATATCTCTATCCATAATATCCAGCTGAAGCTACGGATCTCTTACTCCAACTGAAATGCCTGTTTCATCCAGCATTTAACCCTACATATCCATGATGAGCTCCTAGCTCATGTGACTGCCACTGATATGCAAGTACACAGTACAATATTCTGGGAGAAGGATAAAACCAAAGACCTTCACTCTTTGATGGATGCAGTGCTCCCTGCATTCTTGAAGCACATAATTAGTTTTTTAACCATATATGAAACTGTAAAGAATCTAATGAAGTAATTTAAAGTAGAAAATTTCCATTGCCCCAGTAATAGTCTGAGGAGAGGTTTTTAAGTACATAATTTTGAGTGGACTGTGAGAGAGAATACTGGTTTGGAGCAGCTGGAAAATTGAGATAGTCAAGATTTTAATCACGTTGGTATTCCATATGAATGGTCAGAAACAGAGGGCTGGACACTGTCACAAACACCATGATAGAGAAACAGTATGTCATTGGTAGAGACAAGTGAGACTGGATGCCTAAATGAGTTGCTCAGTATGATGTGTAGAGAAAATACAGTAAGAGAACTCAAGGCAGGGCCTGAAGACACTAAGAGAAAGAAGGAAAGAGAGAACCAGATTTATTTTAGGAGTTTTGGAGTTGATTGTTGGAGGTTCGTAGTAAGAGTGTCTGGAAATTATTGTGGGAAGTAGGTCAAATGATAAAAATAAGATAAATTGCCTTGTCCTTCTGCTGCTGAAAATGTGCTGCCACTATACCTCTACCTGTTTGCCTCTTTACTTCCAGTGATAAGAGTTCTAAACTAAGTTTAGTGTGTAGCTCTATCAATTTTCTGCAGTACTGAATATATTTAATTGTTATTTTATCAATTATACTCAGAAATGCTTATGGATAATAGCTTGTTCTCCTGTTCAGACAGGATTGACATAAAAAAGCAATCATTCATCTTGGTTCATTACTGCTGTTACTAAGTACAAATTTGTGTCTTGCCATACCAGCCCAAAGCATTACAAAACAAGGATTTCAGGGAATGCAATGCCTGGTATATTATGGCTGAGAGAGTTCTGAAAGAGTAACTTATCCTGGGGGGAATCAAACTACACAAGTCAACTAGCATTTCCAAATATGAACAACCTTCAGTACACTGAAAACATCACATTTATTATGTATGTCCTATAGTGCATTTTCATTGGCATTTGGTTTATTTCTACTGAAATAGTGTTCTGTGATGAGATACTTATGCTCAAATCAGGCTTAGTGATGACAGAACTCTCCATTGTGATGTGCTTGCCAAGCCAATCAATGCTACTGTCTAAATTTCTTTAATCTGCCAATTTACATCGGTGACATGATTGTAGTGACTGCAAAATAACATGGTTGTCTGTGGAAAGAATACAGCAACTCAGGTTATTGCTACAGTATAACTTTACAAATCCAGCATGCTCAGGATCAAGCATCTGCCAGAAATTTGAAAATGCTGGATTTTTTAAATCGTCGCGGCAGCCATTCACAGAGTGGGAGAGGGAGAAGGGTAGCAGCAGCCAGTCCCAGAGCAGTGGCTGCACATGGAGCAGTGCCGTGGGGTGGTGAATGGTAGCGGCAGCCACTGCATGCAAGTTTTCCCCTCCATGTCTGGGAGGCTGGGGGGAAGTGGCCACCGGTCCTGGAGCAGTGGGGGGGAAGTGCTGGATTTTTGATAATTACAGATTTTTTAAATCTGGATTTATGAGGTTTTACTGTGTAGCACTGTTCCCTAATGACTTCTGGCACCACTGATGTTGCATTCTAAAATCTCTACCTACTCTTAGTCTCAACTATTCACTATAAAATACAATACTTCTTGAATTTAAGCTCTCTGTTACCCAATGTCTAAAGATTTATGCAATGGTATTATGTTCCTTTTTTGATTTTAAGAACATGGGAGATGGATTTTAATTATTTATGTTTCTAAATATTATTTCTTGCATGGTGGGGGTGTTTGAAGATTACAAATGGCTGGAAGAAAATAGGGGAGTGGGAGAACTGTTTAAAACATGGTGGAGTTATGGAAAAAGTTGTGTAGCATCTTTTAATTACAAATCTTGGTAGAAGGAGAGTTTGATAGTATTATGTGAAAGAAAAGAGCATTTAAACCTATTAAAGTTGTCACAGCAACTGTAGATTTGCTACTTTAAGTATGTGTAGAAGGTCATTAATATTTAAATCACAACAGAAAGTAGCTTCCTTATCCTTGTCTATAAATCTGGATGAACAAAGAATAGGTGAATGTGTTTCTAATACTATTTTATCTGATTAAGAGAATTACATTCAAGAACAGTATTGCATCGTATATATTTTGTCAGGAATGGCTTGACATAAAAGATTTTCACTCTTTAAAACTTTAAAAATTAAAAGTGAACATTACTAAAGGGTTCAACTCAGTAAATCAGATTAAAAAGAGGAATAAGATTGTTTCCATGGTGGTTTGAGCTTGACAGCTTTGAAGGTCAACAGGATTTCCTGTGGGAAAATAAAATCTCAAGCATGAGAGAGGTAGCATATATATCTATATAGATATAATCTATAATGATAATAAGCTGTTTCTGTCTGTCCAGAGCACTCTGTCTCGGCAGCCAGTCACAATGCTTACTGAAACATCCAATCAGAGTGCTCCAGACAGACACAATAATCATGTTATTATTATAAATCCTGAGGCATTTCAGGCAGATATGCAGGCAAGTCAGAGCTGGAATGAAGCACCAGGCCCCGCTTGCTGTAGAGCAGGCAGGCTCCGCCAAAGGGTAAAAAAATTAAAAAGCAGTGAGGCTCGATCCTTTCCTTGTTTTTTCACTGGAGCCTGCCCACCTCTCCTGTGGCTAGGGGCAAGCTGCCAAAGGGCTCTGAGCTGCAGGGGGCCTCAGTGCTTCCCTTCATTGCAGCAGGGCCCTCTGGGACCTCCTGGGCAGGGTGCCAGCAGGTGGGTGCTGCCTGAGGGATACTGCTGTCACAGAGGGAGGCACTGGGATCCCCCGCAGCTCAGGGGCCCTGTGACCTACTTACAGCTCAATCCCTGGCCATGGGAGATGCAGGCAGGCTCCAGGAAAAAAATATATATATCAGGCCCCTCAGCGTCTTTTTTTTTTCCTCGATGGAGCCTACTCACATGAACTTGCATGTGGTTGCACAGTTCCTGAGCTGCGG
>NW_017728997.1:42937195-42949277 GCF_001723915.1 Gavialis gangeticus | reverse complement strand
GGGGGGGGGGGGGGGGGGGGGTGCTTCCCTTCAGGGTGGTGGTGCCCCCTGGGGCCACTCGAGTGGCGTTCTAGCTGTGTGGGTGCAGCCCAAGCTTGCAAGCAGCACTAGCCAGATCCAATGGTGTGCAGGGCTTGGGGAAGCTCGGGCTTGGCCGGCTTCTAGCACACTGTACACTGTTCCTGCTGCCTTCCTGCCACCTGGGACCACCCAGAAATGGGCTGACTGCCCCAGGAAGGTGGCAGGAGGGCAGTTAGGTGTCCTGGCAGCCAGAGAATGTGGAGGGAACAGTCTCTGGAAGCCCACAAAGCCCAAGCTTCCCTGAGCATGCCTGGGCTTCCAGCACCCCATGCACTGTCCCCACCACCTTTTCCGCAGAGGGCCCTTGTACACATAAGGAATATCACTGTAATTTGTTACACAGAAAACTAAACACATGGGATATGTTTTAGTTTGCTACATAAAAAAGTCCTTTAAATTGGCATACACCACCAAACATGTACACTGTTATGAAATATAATTGTAACTTGCCACCGAACATGTACACTGTTACTCAATTAAATCATTAAAAAAGACAAACCACTAGAAGGGGCAATTTCCTCCTGTGTGCAAGTGACCTCTTATTTTATGACTACAAACAAGTCACAAGGTCAGACTTCTGACAAAATATGTATTTATATTTCTAAGCCTGTGTTTATACATGGACAGATTTATGTATGCTGTTTGAGGGTGAGAAGTTTTGATTCCATTAAAGTATCCTGTCAAAGGATAACTAAAAATCCTGTATTTAAAAAAACACTTTTGCAATAAAAATTTAATTGCAAATGTTTTGCAGGTTTCAGCTAGTGTGTGTGTGTGTATATATATATACACACATACATACATACATACATACATACATACATACATACATACATATTACCTGTCATGCATGAGATCTGTGACTGCTTAATTCAGTTGATTTATATTACAATATTTTGGTAGTCTGCTTAGGAAATTTCCCAGTTCCACTGTCAATGCTGGGACCCCTTTGTAACTAAAACCTCTGGCATTGGAGTATTGTGGAAATATAGATCACGCATTATCAACATTTAAAGTGTTTTCATAATGGAAACAGTTTTAATGCAGTTGAAAAGCAAGTTAGAAAGGTAGATTTGAGAAGTAGGATTCCAAGACTTTAATCCAAGTTGTTCAGTATGACCTGGAGCAGTTCATTTAATTGCTATGTACCTTATTTCATCCATATAAAGATAGAATAATATACTATCTAATAGGGGTGTTGAGAAACTTACATTTGTGAGGAAACTTAAATGAAAAATACCATTTATAAATTAGTAAAAAGGCTATCCAAACTTAAGTTTTGGGATGAGGTCACACATGTGACAGTGATTACCTTTCTAAATATCAAGATTTATTAAAATAATAGAACACGGTGAACCAAAAAAATGGTTTCATTTCACCTTTTAAAAATAGGAAGATTACAAACATTGTGGTAAAAAAAAATATGTAAAGTGAGCAGGGTAAATACATTTTAAAACTCCAAGGACTTTTATCTCTCAGTGGTCAGTTTGTTCACTTAATAACTCTTATATACATTAATTTCTTCAAAATGAAAGGAAAAGAAAAATGTACTAGTCTCTTCTGATTCTTCCCAGTTTCTTGGAGTTTAGCTCCCTTTTGTTGGCTCTCAGGTCTCCCATCCTTGCATCCCTTGGGATGAAAACACATCCACCTGAGTCAGGGAAGTTGCATTCCCTGGCTAGGTACAGATATTCAAAAAGCCTGAAATGGAATTGATCAAAGTTTATATGGTTTTCTGTAAGTGGTGTAGTTTAGATTGGAAGTGAACAGAATGCACATTCACCCTTTGCAGGGGAGCAAATCTTAGACCAGGTTTCAACATTTTTAAACTAGTTTATGGTGGCCCTTGTACACGTTACACGTCTCCTGTTACCATGTTACACTTTTCCTGTTACCACCTTACAAAAATCCCCGTTAAGCTAGCTAAATTGCATCTGTGTATCCATGTTATCAGAAGATTTTATTGATTGGTTTTTTCCTTCATGGTAATTTAAAACACCTCCAACATGTTTTACTTTTACCTCCTAAATTTCTTCCCTGACGGTTATTTTTTTATCATTTTAAATGTGTAACGTGGATCTGACTTATGCCCCAAAATGTGATTTTCCTTGCTTTGCAACTATTGCAACCAGACCACATGGGTTCACTTGTAAATCCATGGAAGTTCAGCTAATTTCTCCTGCACTGATTTTCCAGATGCCGGGTACTCCTCTTCCAAAATTTTACTAATTATTTTATTGCTTATATTAGATTAATGAAAAATGAGATTTCCAAAAAAACATGTTTTACCTTTTCGCCTGCACCTTGCTTCTGGCTGTCTTTATCAGCCTCAGCCTCTTTCCAGGGTGAACAAATGGGGGGCAGTAAAGACCCTACAGGTTGGCCCAAAGGTCTGGGCCTCAAGGGCAAGGCCTGGGCTCATGGCCTGCAAGGCCTGCCCACACACTCTAGACAAAAAAACAAACAAACAAGGGACAAAGACATATATACATATTTACAGTTCTACAGTGGGGATGCCTACAGGGGCTGCTACAGGAGGGAGAAAAAAAAAAGCCTCAGACTGAAGCTGGAGACTGGGAAGGGGCTAAAACAGCCCCAAAATTGGCCCCATCGCAGGCAGAACAGCCCTGGGCTGAAGGCAAGCCCTAAGGCAGGAGAAGGTGGCAGGGATCAGTGTAAGGGGCTCTGGAGGAGGGAGGCAGCAGGAATCAAAGGGAGGGCACAGGCGGGAATGGGGGAGAGGTAGAGGCAAGCGAGGATGCCAAAGCCCAGGAGAAAAAAGTTCAGAAAGCAAGGAAAAGGGGCATAGAGGGGGTCCCCAAGCACAGGCGGGGAGGTGCAAAGTTAAGGTGGGGAGAGAAACTGGAGGTACAGGGAGCAGGGGGGAACATGCAGAAGGGACCTGAGCTGGAGGAGCTTAGAAGGGCTTCACCTGTCGGCGGTCATCTTGAAAGAAAGAAAGAAAGACTTTTGATGTTTTATAAAGGTTTATTAAGGGGAAAAGTGGGTAAAAATCCAACAGAAAAAATAAATAACTGCCCACACAGGGGCCAGGTATAACAGGCAGAACCTAGGGCTATGGGCTGCAAGCTCTGCCTTCACAGTCTAAAAAACCCAAAAATAGCTAGTCCAACAACAGTCTGCTCAGATCCCTGCCAGTACCCTGGGAAGGGGCAAACAGTATCACAGCATCAGGACTAAATGGATTCCTTCGATGCCGCAGAGCACCCCCTGAATAGCCCAGCATGCCTGGAAGGCTGATACTGTCTGCTGGAGGACTGCATGTCAAATTCCAGTGTCAGGCGTGCCCGAACCAAGAATTGAAAGTGTCTCAGGGCATGATCAGAGCTGGCTGCAGCAAGGCGGTTCCTGCAGCTCTTGAGGATGGCCATCTTAGCCTGACCAAGCAAACAGTTGGCCAAGCAGATGACACCCCCCTCTGCCACCCAGTACAGGAGAGAAAACAAATAGGTGGTCTCTGAGAACTCTAAGTCTAGCTCCTCAAGCAAGGTGCAAGGGCAGCAAAGAGTGGCAGCAGCCAGGGGCACCTGAGGAAGGCATGGAATAAATCCTCTTCTACCTCCCCTCGGCAAAAAGGACAGGCTACTGATGCAGTCGGGTCCATGTGGCGGACAAGAATGCTGGTGGCCAGTATCCCATGCAGGAACCCCCACTGGAGGTCACCAGTCCATTTGGGAATGGGTAGTTTATAAAGTGTGTGCCATGTAGGGTTAGCTGGTGTAAGTGCTGGTGCCACTAGGTGCTGGCTCCACCTTGTGTCAGGTTGAGTGGCAAGGACATGAGCATGGCAGACATAAACCACCCATGTATACAGAGCTTTCCAGGGAAGCACTTCAAAGCGAATCCTGGCATCGCTGTCAGGAGGCATGGGAAAAGTTAATAAAGTGCCAGGCTCACCACCCAGGTCACTATGCATGGCCGGGACAACAGGCAGTGGTAGAAAGGGCTCTCCAGAGACATCTCCAGCAGGGATGTCTCGCTGTGCCATCCTTGATGGCAGCCGCTGCCTCCATTGGGAGGGTGGCCCACACGTCCCTCAAGAGACGGGTGGTGCAGTGGACTGAATGCATGCCCAACTGGGCAGCCAGAGCTTTGGCTGACAGACAGTCCAACTGGTCCAGATTGAGAAGTTAGTCTAGCCAGACTTTACATGACTGGATGAGAGAGTCAGTGAGGCGATCAGACCTGAGGCCTGACAGTCTGTGCTGCAGGGCCAGGTTGTAGACAAGCGGCTCCTGCAGCAACTGTGGAAATTGCAGACATCTGGCTTGGGGTTGGAAGCAGAAGGCAGTCTGTCAGGCCCTCACCAGGCTGTGGTAGAAGGGTGGGAGGTTGCCTCAGTCCAGGAGGGCAGGATCCAGGAGAAAGAGTTCTCAGTCAAACCCAAGCTTCCCTTCCCGGCACAGAAACACACAGGCCAGCTGCTGCCAGGGAGGGCCGTCTTCACAATAAAAGTCTCTGGAGAGTCTGCAGGTGGAAAGCAGCTACTCTGCTTGCCAGGTCAACCAAGCCCTGGCCTCCCTCAGCCATAGGCAGATAGAGAACAGCTCAGGGGAGCCAATGGCGTCAGTCCCAGAAAAAGTCCTGTTCGAGTAATTCTGGTGGGGGGTCCACCATGGCACACTGGTGCCATAATGTTGTGCCTGCCAAATTGTTCACAATGAGGACACACCCACAGTAGGAGAGGCTAGGCAAGCACCAGCGCCACTGCTGCAGGCACACTTCCACACCTTGCTAAAGCCTTCCCAATTCCAGGCTGGGAAGACTGATGGGCCAAAGAACACTCCCAGAGCTTTAAGGCCTTCACGCTGCCAGGTGAGACCCCCGGGCAGGCCTGGTGGGGGACGACTGGTCCACACATTGAGGAATAGGGAGTTGCTCTTAAGCCAGTTAACGCAAGCTGAGGAAGCATGCTTATAAGCATGCTGACAGTCCACCAGCAACTGGACGTCATTCTGGGTGCTGAGGAGAATAGTCAGATCATCTGTGTATGTTAATTGGTGGACCGCCAACCAAACCAGAGGTCAATGGAAGAATGAGGCTGGTCAGATGCCATCGCAGCATGGGAAGCAGGGGCTCAATGGCCAGAACATACAGCATTCCTGAGAGAGGGCAGCCCTGGTGGATGCCCTTGTGAGCCAGGAATGGAGCGCAGAGCACGCTATTCACTTGCAAAAGATTGGAGATGCCTTGGTGCAATACCCGGAGGGCGGAGGTGAAGACCAGTCTGAAGCCAAAGGCCTCTAAGGTCTGAAAAAGGTAGTTGTGGCTAACCCTATCAAAGGCTTTCTCTTGGTCCAAGGAGACGAGCCTGACGTTCAATCCAAAGAGGTCCATGGCTGTCACCAGGTCACGAAGCAGGAACAGTTTATCTTGGATGGTCCTGGCCGGCATGCAGTAGCTCTGTTCAGACTGATGACAGAGGCTATGACAACATGCAGTCGATTGGCTAAGGCTTTCGCCATTATCTTGTAGTTGGCGCACAGAAGGGATACTGGCCACCAGTTCTTAATGCAGCTGAGGTCCCCTGTCTTTGGTAGCAGGGTTAGAACTGCCCCTGGTGACAGCTGACAGACAGGATTTTATCAGCAAAGCTCTCATGAAACATATGCAAGAGGCAGGGGCCAAGGAGGGGCCAGAACATCTTATAAAACTTCGCAGACAGACTGTGCCCATGGTGATGCTTCCCACTGCAATCATGAGTTCCTCCAGGGACAGCTTTTGCTCAAGTTCATCAGCCGCCGTTGGACACAGCTTGGGAAGGCCATTGTGTAAGCGCTTAGTGGACTTCGGGCAGAGAGGTTCAGCCTTATATAGGTCTTTATGGAAGGCTACAGTATGATGGTGGATCTCAACAGGATTCATGAGTATCTGCCTGTCTGGAATCTTGAGATGGTCAAGGATTTTCTTCAGGGCCCATTGCTTTGCCAAGGTGAAAAAGAACTGGGTCGGGGCATCAGCCTCTGCCATCTCTTGGCAGTGGGCACGAATCCTTGCACCTCAAGCTGCACCCTCCACCATTTCCCGCAGGTGCTTCTTCTGAAGCTTAAGGCTCTCAAGTAGTCCTCAGTAGGGCTGCCTCAAACTTTGCTACATCCTCCTTCACCCCCTGGACATGGTGGTTGCCAGCTGTGTGTATTGCTGGCAGAAAGCTCTGATCTGTGGCTTCTCCACATCCCACCATTGCTTCCCAGAGGAGACTGCGAAAACCACCTTTTCCTATGTCCATCAGAAAAAGGCAAAGCATTCACAGGAGTAAGCATCTTGCAGAAAGCTGGTGTTAAAGCACCAGTAGGGTGCCCAGGAATGCACTTTGCCAAGGACACTCAGCTCACAGCAAATAAGACTGTGATCTGAGAGTCTGGATGGAATAATGCAGCTGCCATGCAGGATCGGCAGGCAATGCCTGGTGATGTAGAAGTGGTCAAAGTGCGCCATGGCAATCCCACCAGCAGTTGCCTTTATCCAGGTGTACTGCCTGGCCTCAGCATGGAAATGGCGCCAGATGTCCATAACAACCCCTGCCTCCAAAGCTGTCCGCAGCCGCTGGGCTGAGGACAGATGTGGTTCTGGCCCGTTCTGGTAACACCATTTGTCAACCATGCAATTAAAGTGCCTGCCCAGGAGGACATCAGCTGCACTCCTCAAAAAGTCAGCCAGGGTCTCAAAGAAGGCTGTTTGTTCTCACCCAGCAGGGAGCATAGATGTTAATTAGGGGAGGTGATGTTGTGCCAATGTGATACGAGCAGTTAGCAGTCAGCGAGAGATGACTTCTTGGGTTACTGCCGAGTCAGGCATCAGCTGCAGCAATAAGAGGATTGCGACTCCTGCACTGAAAGAGGTGTCATGGCTTAGGAACTTATGGCCCTTCCAGGTGGCATGCCATTCGGCTTGACTAGCTGCATCAGTATGGGTTTCTTGCAGACAGGTGACGTCCAGCTGTTTTTCATGCAGGAAATCAAGAAGTGCCATCCACTTCACATTGGCATTGAGTGAACCAAAGGTTGAGGCAGCCATGTGTGAAGGGGGACAGACAAAGCCAAGGGAACAGAGAGGAACAGCAGAGAGGAGCAAGCACACAAGACAGGAAAAATATCAGGCCTACAGCTTGCCAGCTGGTGCTGTTCTCAACAAGCACCCAACATCGCCTGCAAGCTTGCTTAAGCGAGAAATATATCACTGCTTCCCCACAGTGGAGTGCAGGACTGCTGCTGTGGCCTTAGCAGACACCACAAATGTCTCCAGTTCTGGGAACCATTTTTATATACGTTGTGCAACTCTCTGGTGGTGCTTTGTCTGGTCAAGAAACTTAATGAGGCTTTCAACCGAGTAACTGACACAGGGAGGTTCCTCAGAAGTAGGAACAGGTTGTGCCTCTGGGGTGGGGATGCTCCCTATTGAGGGGGAACACCTTAGCTGAATCAGAGGATGTCACCTCCTGAGGCAGGACTTCTGTTAACTCATCCTCAGAGGCAGAGTTAAAATCTGACCCCAAGGAGGAGGAGCTGTACACATCAGGCACTGGGAGTCACCAAGTCCCAGGAGGAGCACTTGTCTCCTCACCAGGGTCCTCAGCATCTGGCCCTGTGGGAGCAGCATCCTCCAAGGAGGGCTGGGGAGGGATATCAGTCCCTGATGTCTTGGGTGGGGTGCTTTCATGGGTCAGGCACTCTTTCTCCTGGAACCACTTGCGGCTCCCAGAGGATCCAACCTCCATAACAACCTCTTCATCCTCAAGGAGCTGTGAGGTGGGGGGAGGGCCGTCAGACTCCACCACTACTTCCCCCGCCCCCAGGTCACCCTGGAGTACCATAGGGCCTGCAGAGGATGCCAAGGAGGCAGGAAGAGAGGAGGAGCCCTGCTTACTAACCTCAGCTCCCCTGGAGTGATGGGGAGGTCTTGAGGGGATAACAAGGCCATTTTAAAAGACTTCTTATTTTTCTGGGATTTGCCCTTCCCAGCAGGAGGGGCTAAATCCTCCCCTGAGTGGGGCAGGGAGGGAGAGCCAGGTCCACCACAGAGCCATCTGGCTCCGGTGAAACGGGGAGTGACTAGGAGGAAGGCCCTTCCCCACCACCCAACAGGGCTCTTGCACCAGAGCCAGATGAACCACCATCAGGGACAGCCACAGGTGGCTCTGCCGTGACCAGTTTCTTCTTTGGGCACTGGGTAACCAGGTGGGACCTGCTACTACAACAAAAACATGAGGTGTCCCCAGTTGTGAAGTAGATCTCATACCACTGCCCATCAATCATGAAGCATATGGACTGAGGGGAACACCAACCCTCCCTGTTAAGCAGCATGAACAGCTGCCTCTTAAAGGACAAGACATGCTGGAGTTCAGGGACCTTGCTGCCAAGCAGCAGTCTATGGATTGGCCCTGTAACCATGCCATAAGTGCACAAGCGGTTAGTAAGGTCATCATCTGATAGAAATAGAAGCACGTTTGAGACTACCACATGAACAGCCAGTGTGTCTAGAGGTGTTGTGAGGCAAAAAAACACCCCTGACTGACATACCTGCTACCACAACCTCATTCACTAAAGCAAGGAAGCTCAGGAAGATGATGGGGACTGAACTCACCTGGGCAGCATAGAGGACGTGTTTGCAGCCTATGAGAGCCCCCACAGCAGCAGCATAACTCTGCACTCCAATGGAGGAAGGGGCATGAAGCTGGAGACCAAAGCTCCAGTCCAGAGAGGCTGTGAACTGCTAGGAGCTGCCTTCAGCCATTCCAGCAAAAACAGAGTTAGCCCTGGAAGGAACCAGAGGGGTGGAGGATGGGCAGCCCTGTGTGTCAGGGAACAAAGAAGCTGGAAACAAACAAACAAACAAACTAACCCCAGGGGAGAGGAGAAAGCTAAGCAATGTGGCAGGGAAGGGAAAACAATAAGCAACAGAAAAGCTGCAGGGAGAGGGAGACTGGTCAGGCCACAGCTGGAGTACTGTGTCCAGTTCTGTGCGCCCTACTTCAGGAGGGATGTGGACAACATTGAGAGGGTCCAGAGGAGGGCCACCCGCATGATCTGGGGACAACAGGGAGACCCTACAATGAGAGACTGCAGGACCTGAACCTGTTCAGCCGTCACAAGAGAAGGCTGAGGGGGGACCTGGTGACTGTTTATAAACTCACTAGGGGGGACCAGAATGGTTTGGGAGAGACCTTGTTTCCCCTTGCGCCCCCTGGCACAACAAGGAATAACAGCCACAAGTTGTTGGAGAGTAGGTTTAGATTAGACATCTGTAAGAACTACTTCACTGTCAGGGTGGCTAAGATCTGGAACCAACTGCCAAGGGAAGTGGTGCTGGCTGCTACCCTGGGGGTCTTTAAGAAGAGGCTTGATGCCTACCTGGCTGGAGTCATTTGAGCCCAGTTTTTCTCCTGCCCAGGCGGGGGGGGTCGGACTTGAAGATCTACAAGGTCCCTTCCGACCCTACTTCTATGATTCTATGAGAGGGAGAGGGAGAGAAAACAAACAAAAAAACCTGTTGGGGGGGAGAAGGTTACTGTAGGACAGGGGTGTCCGACCTTTTTGAATGTGGGGCCGGATCATGAAATTTTTATCACCCAGTGGGCCGGTGAGCCATATTCAAAGACCTCACAGGAAGCAGTATCACATCAGCCCCCCAAAACAAAAGTACAGTGTTTACTTTCCCATTGCAGCACCTTGGGCCTTAGAAAACAGCTTGGAGGGCCGCATGGCGGCCCGTGGGCCATATGTTGGACAATCCTGCTGTAGGAGAAAGAGCTAAAAAAAGCAGGGAAAGGCAGGAAAATGTGATGAAAAGTCGGAGACTACAGTGGGAAGGGGGTCAGACTGTCTAGGGGAGGGAAACAAAACAAGAAAAGGAGAAAGGCTCACAAAATGGAGTTGTTCTCAGAGCTCTGAGCAGACACTCCTGTTGGTGGCTGTTTTGAAAGAAAGAAAGAAAGATTTTCTTTATCCTTCCTCATCATGCTCCTATGCCAGGTTTCACTTCCACCAAAAAAATTTGAAAAATTTGTGTTGTACGATGTTAGTGTCTCTGATTGCTAAATATGAGAATCCAAGTACTTGGACTTTCTTATCACAGGACAAAACTGTATTTAACAATTCCGTCCATTACATACGTACCGGAGTAATGAATCTCTATCCCCATGGATAACAGTCCTCCTCTGTCTGTGTTGCTGCATCTCTGCTGTCAGGGCTTTGAAGAGCTGTTGTGGGTATGACATTGAGCAGTTACCCCATTCCAAAAATTCAACTCCAAATCGCTGTCCTTTTGCAAGCTACCCCACCATCCACCAACTTACCACTGTCCTGATCTCTCCTTTGTCCCCAAAGCACAGATGTCCACAGCATTTCCACTGGCATTCCCACTGGTCCTGTTCTGGGAAGGTGGTTGTACTGCAGCATATACACAGTAGTGTGCATTACAATTTGAGGGAGTAAGGGGGAGGATCCATATTACCCACGGAGTGGGTAGAGAAGTACCCCAAGTGGCTGCTCATGCCTGATGATAAGGTTGGCACACTGGGCAGTGCAAAAGCATCTTGTAGCTGTCTGCCTTCCTGTTGTGCCCTGTACTTAATTTATGCTACATTATGTAGGGTGTTTCCCCTAGTGTCTTTGTAAAGGCCTAATGGTTGGTGATCTGCTTGATAAGTGCCCTCAGCCACAAGACACTAGCCTTGGTCATGCTGGCCCCAAGCTGGCTGTCACCAGCTTTGGGATTCATATTATAGGGTATCTTCCTGTATCACCCCACCCAGCGTCACAGAAGATTTTCACCCAGCCGTTTGTATGGAAAATAAAAATACAAGACACTTTTCGAAGTCCTTATGTGATACTTTATTTCTATCAGAGATTTCAAAAAAAATTCCTAAAGTAGGTAGACAGAAATGAGAGATATAGATTGTGAATGTAACCTGGGTCACACAGACCCCACACAGCCCCCGCGCAGCCCCCAGTACATTGAAGTGCAATCTGCTTTGTGAATACTGGGTTGGCAATACATGAGGGAGGGAGAAGCACACCCTGTGGAGTCCTAGAAAACTCTAGTTATGAGAACCTGCTCCCTCATGAGATGCCCTCCTCCTGCACCCTCCCCAGGTCACATCAGCATCCCCCTCCTCATCATCATCATCCCTGAAGCTCCTTGGGGCTCTCCTCTTGCAGCTACATGAGGCATGGCTTTCCTCTGCAAGAGATTGGAGAGTTTTTTTGGATGGGCTACTCTCAATGCTGCTCCCAGTACATCAGCATTCATGAAACTCTGTTACAAACTCCTGTCTGAACCTTTGATCCCCCCTTAAAATGAGATCAACCTTCTGATTTAATTCCTTAAAACACTGTACCATGTCATTACTAGTGCATTTCATAACTTCCAAATTGGCTTGCTCACTATGCTTTAACACATTGAACATGTTTCAATTCAAATGTCATTTCTGCACTGGACGTAGCCATGCTTTCAGACACATCTGTCAGTAGATGAAGAATTCTTTCCTTAGCTTCTTATTAATTTTTTGATAATTGCATTGACATTCAGCATTAGCACCTGCTTTTGAAGATGAAGATGAAGGAGCACCTGTCCACAGACAAAAAGAAAGCTTTCATCCGTTCTTGAACATTTGTAAAGAAAAGTGAGTCATTCTTAAATTATTTTAACAGGACTGCCACTTCAAGAATTACCACTGACAGCCTACTATCTCTCACCCAACCATCTTCTTAACGCTGTACCTCCAAAATATTTGTCCCAGCATCACAGCATGCACCCTGTTTCCCGGGCTGTGCATTAAAGTAAGATCCATGCCACTCCCCCCCAGCCATGCACCCGCCCCGCACCAAAAATCAGCTACCTTTGCAGGTGGCTGCGGCAGCCAGCTCCTGCTGCAATGGCCCTGCCAAGGGTGAGACCCTGGAGCTCCGCTGCCCCTGGAAGTGGCTACAGCCCTGCAGGCCCAAGCAGAGTGCCCAGGTGCAGCATCTGCCACAGGGAG
>NW_017728997.1:42931556-42932195 GCF_001723915.1 Gavialis gangeticus | reverse complement strand
CCCCCCCCCCCCCCAAATTTATATGAGTGTAAATCTTTAAAACCAAAAATCCAGAACACTACTAATACCAATACTGTTACTTACAAGTCTCCCTTTGTGAGGATAGTGTTTTTTCCATCTCAGGACTCTGCCGTTGCCTCCCTGACACAGTACTCCCTTTGGAACCTGTTGAGTCCTGAGACACAACAACAGTTGAGTCAGAGTTCTCTTCCTCATCATGAACAAAAGATTTAGTTCTTCTGAGCCTCTGTTGAGCCTCCTGGGTATCTGGTACCAAAATGCATTGAAGGCACACTTTAAGGCCTTGATCTTACTGTGACACTATTCCTAGTCGTTTTTGATGCCAAGTTGCTCTAGTTGTTCAGAAATAGAGACGTGAACAAATTTATTCCTGTGGCTTCCCAGTTGTGTCATGACGCTCCCCTCACTCCAAATGTCAATCAGTGCCTTACCTTCTGCATAAGTCCAGTTTGGTCCCTGTCCTTGCAAAGGATCCATCACATCTTCCAAAATTGGATGTTTGGGCACCTGGTGATCACTTCAGGGGAGAAAGCATGAAACTGTTCTAATGCATCAATGAAACCCATTTCCTTTAGATATGTGGGTAAAAACAAATACTTTCTGAGCAGTTTCTACATG
>NW_017728997.1:42922532-42926556 GCF_001723915.1 Gavialis gangeticus | reverse complement strand
CGCATGCGCGGTGCAAGTGCCCGCCCCCTCGGGGAAAGCACCTGGGGTGACGTCACAAGCTGCGAGAGGCGGGGCGGGGAATGGGGGTGGTAAGCCAGAAGATCTCTCTCATGTATGGGTCATGTATTGGTTTGGTCTAGAGTGTTCAAGCACACCAGCTACCATTTTTGGAATGTGGTAACATCTCAGCTCTTTAAAAAAATACAGACAACATGTGCTTGCAGGGAGCTTATTGTTTCAGTAGCTATTGACATATAAATGACAGGAGTGGTTTCATGCTAATCTAGGAGAGTGACTTTTGCAAACATTTGAGACAGAGGTCACTCAGTGGGCCAGAATCTTTGTCCTGCTAGCTGAAGACAATGTCTTCCTCGAATTCTGAGGAACTAAGGAGAAAGTGGAGGTTAATGTTGAAGGCTGTGCAGTATTCCCATTGCAGATGTATGGTTCTGCTGATGGGCTTCAGCAACTTGATGTACCTCTGGTCTGTTTTATTTAAACTCCTGAGGAGCCAACTTCACAGGTTTGCCCTGAAGAGAATGCTGTTAATTGAACTGAGGAAACTGCTCTCTCATCTCAGCAAACAGAAAGCGTGACTGCAAAACACTATAGCTGCTTTCTGGCCATACATTAAGGGCAAACCTTGTGAGATATGGTCACACAAAAGTAGCTCTGATTGGTGGAAAAAAATAGTCATGTCAACATGGAATGATGACCAGTGGCTGGAAATATGCAGAATGAGCAAGGAGATGTTCTTCCACATTGTTAGCTTGCTGAAATTGCACATCCAGCACCAGAGGACTATTGTGGAATCCCATCAGCCCAGAGAAGCATATTGCCATGGCCATCATGAAATTGGCCACTCCAACAAGCCTGTGTCATGTTGCAAATCAGTTTGGCATGGCTCCCTACACTTCTGGGAGGACCATCAGTGAGGTCTGCCAACGGCTACAGGACCTGGCAGCAAACAAATTCATATGCTTAAGTAACCCCCTCAAGGTCATGGAAGGATACCTCAAAATGAGCTTCTCTAACTGCGTGGGAGCACTTGACAGCACGTACATTCCCCTCCTAAGCTGGTCCCAGGACAACCATTCATTCATAAATGGAAGGGGTTTCCTTCTGTGATACTGCAAGCTGTAATGGACCACCAAGGCAGATTTACAGACATTTATGTAAGATAGACAGGAAGTGCCCATGATGCTCATGTGTTTCAAAACTCACCCCTCGCTGAGATGATGGGCAAGAGCCTATATGCCCCAGGTCTGGAAGAGGTTGTCATTCGGGGTGTTTCAGTGCCCACAGCCCCAGATACTAGCTGATACAGCTTTTCCACTGCTGCCTTGAGGGGGCCGTGGGGTGAGGGCAGAGGTGATGGGTCACAGGTTTTTTTGTGGTGGGAGGCAGGCAACCTAGGTAGACAAGCAGGTACCAAAATTGTTTGGGGAGTTGACTGGAGGGGATAATGTACCTAGAAAGCTGTTATAAAGCTCACAAGCTAATACACTAATTGATTAGTGTATTATTAGCTAATACACTAATTGATTAGACGATAGTCTGGTTCCTTCTTTCTCCCACACGCACCATAAACCACCCCTTCCCCTGCAGTGAAGACTTTGATTTTCTGACTACTATATGTGGTGACTGGTAGAGGAGGGGGGAAATTTCATTGAGCCTGGGCAGTTTTCTTTCTTCACCTCAGTGGTGGTATTAGCTCATCACAGTGGGGATGGGGGGCTAGGAGTAGGGTCATTGCAACTCCCCTACCCAAAATGACTTTGGGGGTAGCTGTCCTGGGCAAGGGGATCCCTGATACCCAAGGAATCTTGGTGATCCTCAGAACAGCCACTGCCCAAACCCACCGACCCATGCTGGTTCTCTACTTTGCAAAAAATCCTTTCTTTAATTGACATAATACAAATGAGAGATGACACAGAATTCTTTCTGTTTTACATGCAAAATTATGTAAGATTGTTTGCATTCATAGACAAACCATTTTTGAATTACAGTAGTATAAGTCCAAGAATTGACAATTAAGTTTTCTACGTACTTTTTTTTATTGATTTAACATAGAGAGAAAACGAAACAGCCTGTTCTCTGCAGTGAGAAAAGTAAGCATTTTTAGCACCCATTTTTCCTAAGCATGAAGAAGGTTTTTGGGAGGACAGCAGAGCACCATCAGTGAGGGTAACCAGTATGTTAAGCTTTACCTCTGCCAACTGCTCCCAGGAATGTTACCCTGCTTTTTGGGCTGGGGGGGGGGTGAAGGGGGAGGAGCTGAGCAGTGAGCAACAAGCTGCCAGCCCAGGTTGAATTCCTACATCAGTGGGATTGGCTGAGTGTGTGGGTGGGTGGTCAGTTGTATTGGAAGGCCCACCATGGAGTAGGCAAGCTGGGATGGCTGAAAAACGTTCTTATCTGTGAACAGAAAAACAAATTCCAAGGCATGGGGCAAGAAGCAGAGGGGTGGAGGGGGCACATTGGCCAGCACCAACCAGGAGTGCTAAGAGGGCACCCCCAGACATGGGAAACAGTGATAAGAGCATAAGCAGTATGTGTGGGGGGGTGTTGTGTCTGTGTGTCTGTTAGCACCATATAGAAAGCCCCATATAGAAAAATATGATTGAACAGTAGGCACCAGCAATGCTAGAAGACAAGAGTTCAAAGGCGGGGGGGCAGTATTTTACCTGAGAAGCCCCAGCTGTGTGGCAGAAGTGGGGGCAAGCAGCAATGGGAAAAGGCTCGGAGGGCCTGTCCAGGGAGGGGAGTTCTCTGAAAAACTGCACTGTAGCAAGAAGAGGGTATGTCGAACCAAATGAGACCCAAAATATGAGAGAGGCCATTTTCTCTGACATGTTACATCCGAAGTCCAAAACTTCATTCTACTTAATATGCTGTACCTACTGGACCCATCACCCATAAATGACAGTGCTCCTTTGTATGTGGATGGAGAGTACACTGAGCCCAAGTAAGGTAATAACAAGATAATAATGTTGCAGAGCACCATCAGTGAGGGTAACCAGTACAGTAAGCTGTACCCTCTGCCAGCTTCTCCCAGGAATGCTACCCTGGGCCAACTGTTCCCAGGAGTGTTAATACATTATGATCTGGAGAAGCTGGGATTCCACTGGTATTCAAGTGGTGAAGCATAAGCTTTAGAGTGGGTTTTATACACGAGTGTGTGTGTGTGTGTGTGTGTGAATCTTCAGCAGAAGCTACTTTGCTTGATGAAAATTGCCAACAAGCTGCCCAGCTTGAACTCTTACATCAATGGGATTGGCTGAGTGTGTGTGGAGGGAGGGGGAGATGTGGCCATGGGCAAAGGAGCAGGGTGAACAGGCTCATGTAGGTGTGTATGGAATATGGAATAAGGATGTGTGTGTGTGTGTGTGTGTGAATGTGTGAGTTTAGGTTGTAGGTGAGTTCTTAGTGCTGTGCTATGAAAGACTTTCTATTTGACATTTTCTAATAAAATGAAAAGTCTATTCTTTAAGTGTGACTAGGCTTTTTAGGCTAAATATTTATATAGAAGAAAGGTTTGCAAAGTACTCCTTTCAAAATGCGTGGTTGAATTCAGGGAGGGAGCTATTTAGACAACAAGCTGTACAGCTTGAAATCCTACATCAACTGTACTGCCTGGTTTCATCTGGAAGATGGCAAAACCCCTCTGCATCTTGCCTGTGAATGGCTGTGGTCAGAGATTGTCTTCATCCTCCTAGGCAATGGGGAAGGAGAGCTTTTTTTGCCTGACAGCCTCATCCTAGGCAGCAAGCAGCAACAGGAAAAGGCTAGGAGGGCCTGTCCAGGGAGAGGAATTCTGGGAAAAACTGCAAGAGTGAGAGAGGAGAGGGTATGTTGGCCAACACCCACCAGTGGTACTGAGAGTGAGCCCTGAGTGAGACCCCAGCCAGCTGGCTGAAAAACTTTTTTATTTGTGAAGAGGAAAAGAGCACCCAGAGTGAGGGTAAGTAGTTAGGTTAAAGAATACCAATAATCAATATTCCCACAAATACACCTTCATGGT
>NW_017728997.1:42916996-42917532 GCF_001723915.1 Gavialis gangeticus | reverse complement strand
ATGATGTTCTTCAGGAAGCCTAATCAGTGTGCAGGACCTGTATTTGGGACACAGTATTCATAGAAGAGAGACAAACCATGGGGCAGGAGTGGGGGAGGGAGGTGTTTTGCTTGAGAAGCCTAGTCATGATGAAAGCACCAGCAAGGGGTGGTAAGACCTAGGCCCCCAGCCAGCCACGGGGAAAGCAGCAGGGGGAAGGAACAGGTTAAGAAGGCCCTGTGGCAAGAGTGAGGAAGGCCTACCATGGAGTGGGGAAGCTAGGATGCCATTGGTAGTGAAGCGGTGAAGCATTATGCTTTGCTTTGTGGCATGCAAAAAGCAAGTTATTTGGTAATAGTGTAATTGTTAACAATAGTGTATGTAATAGTGTATGGAGGTCAGAGGGCATGTGGGTCAGCACCAAGCAGGGGTGCTATGACACAGCCCTGAGGGAGGCCCCAGCCATGGGGAAAGCAGCACGGGGAAGAGGCTAGGAGGAGGGCCTGTCCGGGGGGGTGGGGGGGAAGGGCATGTGCTTAGAGGCCCCAGTACCCCCT
>NW_017728997.1:42905678-42916753 GCF_001723915.1 Gavialis gangeticus | reverse complement strand
GGGGGGGGGAGGGGGGTGCTGGGGGAGGGGGTTGGGGGGGGGGCTGGCCGGGGGGGGTGGGGGGGAAGGGCATGTGCTTAGAGGCCCCAGTACACCCTGTATGACCACACTTATGACCCAAGCCATGAGGCAGGAAGGAGGGAGGTTTTTTGCCCAAGAAGCCCAGGGAGGCAGAGGTGGTAAGCAAAGTGCAAGCCCCAAGCTGTGGGGAAAGAGGGAGCTAGGTAGAAAGTGACATCAGGGCTTGTTCATTCCCTGGGCCATGGCCAGTAACCAGGAAGAAGGGTGTGTGGTTGTTGTTGTTGTTGTTGTGTGTGTCAGTCTGCAGCATGAGGAAGAGGGAGTGAGGCCCTTTCCTGGTACAGTTACAGTCTTGAAAGATCCTTGGGATGAATTAAAAGAAAGTTATGGATATTCTTTAATGAGCTCAGATAGTGAAAGAGAGTAATTGAACACCCATTTTCTCTGATACGTTACAAATCACTTTACATGGTGTTTTAGAAGAAAGTAATAATATGAAACAAAATAAAATCCCAAACATTAAGACATTGGTGAAAAATGAGAATTTAAACAACACAAAGAGCATAGTCACTTCTGCAGGACTGAATGGTATCAATACAAAGATTCACTGTCATATTGAAGAAACTCAAGAAAAAGGATTACTAAGGGAAATGGACCCTGCAGATTTTTAAGGGACCTGTGAACAGGGCATTTTCTCTAGGCTGTCTCTTTTGGAAGACAGGCAAAAGAGTTACTCGGTGAATGGGATATGTATACCAGAGGTGTGGAGAGTACAGACAGATTCTACCCCTCTATGACCCCTGAGAAAAGGAAGAAAAAAAATGGAAAGGTAGTTCCTATTGAAATACTTATGAAACACTGGAACAAAACAGATAGGGAATTAGGGAAAGATAACATATCTGATAGCTCCCTAACAGTGGGTTCTAATAGAAAGGAGTGTGATTCCAGATGTTCAGGAGGAAACCGTACCTATAATATTAGTCATTCTCCAGAATTGTTTTGACACCAGAGAATGCCAAAAAATGTTAAGGCTGAAGATACTAAAAGAATGCCAATGGAAGGGACGTCTATATATCTATCAGTCAATAAGACAGAGTGTATCCCAGGTGACAAAAAGCCCCACAAAGCATCTTGTCTCCTCCCTGCTCCCTCCTCTCCATTTGGGCAGCCATACCCCCATAGTTTGCATAAAGCACCCCTGCAGGGCAGGTCAAGAGGAAGGGCTGTTGCCCAAACACCACTGAGCATTCATTGACTGATTGATTGAATTTGTTTACATTAAAGTTGATTTAAAATTGGTAAATCACACTAATGGTCATAGGGGTTGATGTCATTAAAGATGCAGGGAAGAGGGAGCTAATAATAAGACCCACTATACAGGAGGGAAGAGAGTGATGAAGGCCTTTGCTTTTGCTGAGGCTGCAGTGACAGTCTGAAGGTTGCAGCAATATCTGCGTTCAAATCTTCCACTGTGGAGGGCTTGTTCATTTGTTGAGGCATGGTTAGTACACAGGAATGAGTACTTTTTGCTCATCACTCCAGTTGCTACAGGAAGGCCGCAGGTACTAAATCCTGAGAGGGGAAGACAGACTGTATGTATGAATGGATTATGTATGAGGGATTAGGGTGACTGTATGTATGAATGAATGCATGTATGTATGCATGTGTCATTTATGACTATTACTATTATTACTAGTATGATTATTAATTTATTCCTTAGCATGCACAGAATTTCTTGGGATAATTGTTTTCACAAGATACAAAAGAGCACAATCATTAGGAAATAGGAATCAGGGCCAGGCGGGGGTCTAGCACCTCAGATCTTTGGGCAGCCACTAGAGGAAGGCAGACAGCAAGGAAGGGAGGGAGGCTGAGAAAGTCGGACACATGAGATATTACAATTATCACCGTTATGAAAATACAGTACCCTAAGACCAAAACTTCATTTGACTTATTTTACTGTACCTGCTAGACCCAGCACCCATAAATGATAGTGCTCATTTGTATGTGGATGGAGAATACACTGAGCCTAAATAAGGTAATAACATTTTAGTAAAAAAATAAATAAAAATAAATGGCTACATAAACAGAGAGAAACAAACAAAAAGAAACATTACATACATGATCTTTGAAAAGAGCTAATGAAGTATATTTCAGTAAGTAGCTGCTTGGACTAGGTTGACCAAGCTTTAGTTGCTGATGTATTCACAGAATACGAGGACTTGTCTACATCATGGCAGAGAGAGGTTAATGGTGAATTCCCACATGCTTTTTTCAGTAAAATCACCATATTAAGAGTAGCGAAGAGGCACCTGGCAGTGACATTGCCAGCATTTTTACTGGAGATGGAAGTGGCGTCAGGCAAGTATCTGAGGCTTCTGTTTTTCTCTTCTACCTGCTGTGCACAGCAGGAGAAGCATATGAAACATAGCATTCAGGAACTAGAAATAGGATGGAGGAGGAAGTTAAGAGCATAAGACTTTGTATTGTAAAAGCACCATGCAGCCCTGAAATAGTGGTACCTCTGCTGTATGCAAGCAGGGGCAGGGGGGAGTGGGGGAGGCAGGAGGGGTGAGAAGGGACATAGGGTATATCCCCCACCCCGCCTTGAAACCTTGCCCTGTGACTGCAGGACTTCATATTGTGGGATAGCTTGCACCAACATTCACAGCAATTAAATCCTATTTACATGAAAATGTAAGTAAACAATGCAAGCCACCTTCCCTCAGGGCACAGCCAAGGGTCTCACTTACCTAGGCGTTGCTTGTGGAGCAGCTCAGGGTGTCCCGTTTCAAGGATTCCAAAAGCAGTCTCATCCTGCAGTAGAACGCTGCACTGACATCAGCAACTAGCACTGTTGTCAAAACGGTCGAACCAGTTATGCCACCAGGGGCAAGTGTCCCACTGGACTGAGTCCCATTCTCTGTTTGTGGATACAGCATATGCACCCCGATCCCTGTCCACAAATTTATAGACCCACAGGGGGGCAGCCTCCCCCCCACAGCGGCCTTATTCTAGTGTTAAAAAACCAGACAGTGTGGCACCGGCATGGAAAGTGCTTGAAAACTCCTGTGGGCTGCAAAAGTGTGCAAAAAGCACAGCCCCAAAAACCCACCAAAACAGAACTCTTCCCTGTGCAAAACATAGCAGGAAAAAAAAATGCTGGAGACAGCTTTGTAAAGTGGGTACATGGGAGATGCAATGCTTGTGTGGGAGATGCAACACTTTTGTAGCCCTAAGGTTCTCTACACCCAGTGCAAAAAGCATGCAGAAAAAGAGGGAGGTAAAAGTGCTGTTTCAACAAGCACCAAAAAAAACGAGGGAATCAGGGCAAGGCAGAAGGCAGGCAGCCTCTGGGGTGCTTTTGCACAAAAAGATTTTACCCACCAAACCCCCCAAAAAAGTGAGGGGAAGAAGAGGGTGAAGCCCTTTGGGAGGACTCTCCTTGGGCATTTCTTGTCCTAAAAAGCCACCTGGCAGTAAGTAGAACTGAAAAGGCAGGCAGGTAAAATTGTTCTGACGTGCCCCCTAGTGCATTTTACTAGCTATGTCATAATAAACCATTATGTGGTAAGTCACATCCACTTTACTCATTTAGTCATCATAAACTAAGAAAATTAAACCACAAACATTTTTAGAGGATAAATGCCAATTACGTGGACAAATGCCCCGTGGGGCAAACTTCTGTTCTGATATGGATATAGACTGGTTCTGCGTGCCAAACTTATGCTTTGTTACAGGTATAGGTAGACCTGTTTCAGAGCACTTACACTGATAAAAGTCAAATATCTGTACCTGTCCCCTATGTTTATTAAACATGGTTGCCATAGTAAATCCAATGTTTATCTAACACCTGTAGGTTGGCAGTAACCAGTGATGAGAGTATCATTAAAGCAGCATATTGTTTGGTCAGAAGGCACTTAAGAGAAAACTATAAGCTAAATGTGTGCACAGTCTATAGTATTGCTTTATCAGGTGCATATTCACCTCCCACATGAGAAATGTGGTTAGTCTAAGATTGTTATAGACCCTCCATGGGCTCTAGATGACAGACTTTTCACTTAATTTACAAACCAGTTCTCTCTACCTGTTCAGGAAGTGTTTTTGAAAGCTACTTAGTGCTTTTGACAAATCCTATTGTCTTTCAGATGTGTTTCAAGATGTCCTTAATTGGAAAGCTACTGCATTTCCTGTTTGTCCCTCCAATAGCCCTTATCAAATTAAGGCATTTTAAGCATATAGTAAGCATTCCAATACATCATGTAAGATACAGAGTCTATCTCAGTAACTAGAGTACATATCAGTAGTCTTACATTACTACATAGTAGTACCACATACATGACATAAGTGTGACTCCTGCCTATCCCCAATGGACACGAATGGTGCAGCCTAACTAATACTATTCATTTATGCAGAAAGGAGCAAAATAAACCACAGTCTCAGTGCCACAATCTTTCCATTCCAAAAAGGGTGGTTTTGAGGGATTAAAAAAAATCCTAAAATTCATCTGCATGTAATCTTTTTTTCTAAATCTTTCCACTTCTATAAAATATTTGGATGTGAATAAGGCCTGCGTAGTATATTAATTAGTCTGACACATTCCAATTTAAATAGTATGAATGTGACCATCTACTTATTAATTATGTTCATTTTGGGGGCACAGGGAAAATACTAGAAAAAGAAAGTAAAATGTGTTGTGATAAGTATGTAGCATTGATGTATAGTTACTAGATATTCCACAAATCCAAAGTCACATTATTAAAAACTGGGCAGTCATTACCATACAAACAGAAAAAGGAATAAAAATCGTAAACAGAAATGACAAGAAGGATTAGAAAATTGCAGGCAAGATTAGTAACTTGCTGTTTGGTTTTCATTCTTTTGTACATATCCAGGTAAATGATTTAAACAATAGCAGCCCTGTCTGGTCTTTAAACCTTTTATCCAATCATTAGCTGACTAATGATTTAAGATTAAGACTTTATCACCACATTAAATGACTGAGTTGGCAAAGTTTGGTACTTTCCTTTGCACATTTACTGTTATACTCTGATGACTAACCAGCCTTTTTCTCATTATTTTGTAAAACTGCCTAAAAAGTACAGCATAACATAATCTTGTTTTTTCCCTCCAAACTTTTTTAGCAACACTCAATGTAAAACTGGAGTCTAATGTTAATTTGATTATAGATCTTTTATATTAAAATTTACAACTCTTTTTTTTTCTCCAAATAGAAAATTCATTATTTGTACCACTTCTTGGGAAGTTTCACTTTATTTATAGATTTTCTTGTTATAATGCTCAGAATCATTGTTCCTCTGCTATACATCTAAAAGTCTTTCAAAGAGAGCTGCAGTTACCTATTCATGTATTATTGAGTTAATTTCTAGATGGAAAATTATACATTGAACAGTTTCCTAATACAGCAAAATCTTTGTTATCCGGCACCCATGGGGAATCAGGGGTGCCGGATAACAAAATATGCCTGTTTATCAGTACTCTGAGATATGTAGTTAAGCATTTGTTAACTACAAAGACAAGGATTGATTCTTTGGTGGGTGTCATCAGTGGAATTACCCCAGGTTTATTGCAGTGTAACTAAGAACAGAATCGGGTCCACTGACTGCTCTGGCAGAATCTGTGCCTACTCAGACTTTAGAAACATTTTTATGAGTATTAATACACATATATTAACTTCTACTTTTTATATTAACTTCTCATTTTTAGGTACCCATGTCATGGAGGGATCTGGGAGAATGCTTGTCACTGCTGTGGGTGTGAATTCTCAGACGGGCATCATCTTTACTCTGTTAGGTGCTGGTGGAGAAGAAGAAGAAAAGAAAGATAAGAAAGGTAACCTCCCTAGAACACATGTAGGTGCTCCCAAATTATTTTCATAGACTCTTCAGAAATGAAAATTGCTTCAGTTTTTGAGAACTGAAAAAGTATTTAAAAGTACTTTTCTATATAAATTTTCTCATGCATGTTATGAGGGAATGCAATAAATTCTTGCTTTTTATACAATGATTAGATTTTTTTTTTGCATTCAATTTAAAGTTGCAATCTTGCAGCATGTAATCAAATGAAAAAAAAGAATGGCATATACTCTGCTTATTACCTTTTAATAATTTCCTATAAATTTACAATTAGCAACATTTCATAAAAATAGATATAACACATTAATATATGAATTTATATATATGTACTATTGTTATTCATAAGTCTGACATAGAAACAACACATTTAAGTTTCAAAAAGAAAAGAAGGAAAAGTTGTGCCTTTCTGTTTACCTAAATGGTAAAAGTCTGTTTTGTAGATTTTTTTGTTATGGATTAGCTTTCTGGATGAGCACATACTTATTAAACATGTAAGTGTATGTATGCACATAAATGCAATCCTATTCCACCATACTTGATTCTCTGAAATAGTGTTCCTACAAAAGGTGGGTAGGTCCTCCTCCTCCTCACTGCTTTTTTTGCAACAGTCTTAAGGGAAAAATTCTGGTTTGTTACACAAGTAAATGCATTAATGAATTTTCAGGGTCTCAAGCAAGATGGAATTGATTCACTCTTAGGAACTTACATACACTTAGATGCCCAATAGGTGGAACAGAACATGGCCTTCAGTGGTTACAGACAAATATTTCCTTAGAATTGGTAGGTCCCAGTCAGAATATTGGAAGCAATATTGGTGACACTGGACACATCTATACATGCCATTAGGGGGCATCAATAAACTGTGGAGCTTATTGTTCCACAGTTTATTTCTCCTGGGAAGCTCCCAGGCATGGTCTGCACATGTGCTAGGACTGCAGCACATTGAACTGGGTCACAGCAGCCCCAGATGGCTGGGGGCCTGGGCAGTTAGCCCACCAGCCCAGGGCTGCTCCTACTGGGATCAATGTGCCCCTGCACTGAAGCACCCTCATGCCCCAGCCAGCCAGTCAGCATCTACATGTGTGCTGCTGTACATGAATAAAGTCTGCAGCAGGGTAGTACCTGTATTTATCATTCCTATTCTGCTGTGGAGCTTATTTAGTTTCATGTGCCCTAATAGCGGTGCATGTCTAGACACTGAGACTTTACTGTGTGGTTAGTCAACGGTGCAGTAAACATCTCATGTAGGCATGCCTAGTGGGGGTTAATAAAGAGTTACAGTTACCTTCAGGTCTCAGGCAGTGAAAACTAGAAGTCTAAAGATGTTGTTGTATGATAAAGTCAGGAAAAACTACCAAGTTTAAGGCTACACTGTAAGGATAAACTGCTTAATGTGCTTCTGTCTAAATTTATGTATACACAGTCATTTTGTCATCTGTTGAAGTCCAGTTGCTGTACTTTTAACCTGAGTACAAATGTCCAGCATCCTATTTATTTTAAGGGTCAACAAATACAACTTTTAAAAATTCCAAAAATTTCATACGTTTCCACTGATAAAAAAGTTGTAACATCACCTGATGTTTTTACTTGATGTAAGTCTGATCTGGGGGAGTTATTTAATTTTGCCTTGCATTGCATATGTTTGAGGATGAATACCAGTGGGGAAGACTTAAATGGTTTTTGGGGCCTAAAATTTCCCAATTTCTATACCTTCAGTCTAACAGTGTGATCACTATTGGCAAGAACTATTATGTGGGTCACTTAGGTGGTGGCACTCAACTCTATATTTGCAAAGGAACATATATATTTTACTTTTGAAATTACATTACACATTTTTTACCATACAGCTTCCACAGAGATGCAGAGTAACCACTAATCATCCAAATCTGGGTACTTAATGAGAGAATGTTTGATGTTTCTCAAAGCTTCATGCTCTGTTTTTTGATCAATATCTGAATGCATGTTGCTGTACTCATTGAAGGCAATAGAAGCAAAAAACAAAACAAACAAAACCACTTTTAGGCAGGAGTGACAACTTCTATTTTGGTAGTTCACATGAGCATGGTGAGTGGGATCTAAAAACTCCAGTATCTACTTAAAACTGCTATAGCTTGTCTGGAGTGCCCATTTGCTTTTGAGTAAGGAGATTTTCCTTGTGTACATCCTCTTGCTTAGTGCTGATATAAACACTATGCTCTACTGTTTGTATCCTGTAACAAAAAGTAGGAAATCCACATAACAAAGAAACTGAACAAAATATGATTACAATTAGTGCTGAAAGGCATCCTTTTTTTAGAAAAATGCGCAAGAATTTCATATAACAGACATTAACTCTGACTGGAACCACACAACTAAAACACCAGTCAGTTTTTTTTAAGACTTAAGAATCTAACCCTACAAACTTCTGTGGGTGGGTGCAGCAGTGTGCCTATGCACTCCTGCTTGTGGGATACATTCATGAAATCAAAAATACTGTCATTGTATATAAGCTGGCAAATCCTGTCAGTTGCATGTATCTGCATTTCAGTTCTCTCAGTTGCATGCCTTTATCCCTCAATAACATTTTGTAAAAATCATCATACAGGTGTGAAACAGGAAGATGGACATCAGATTTCAGGTACAGTAAGAAATTAGATCAAAGGCAGAGGCTTGTAGCTGCAGCCTCTGCAAAACTGTGGTACAAATCAGGGTTAAATATAATAATTATCTTGGGATATTTCTTTCCAATTAAAAAATTAATTTCTGTATGATCTAATTTGAAACTATTTCTTGTTTCTTTTCTGTAAACAGTTGAGTGCTAAAGCTTTATTGGTGCTACAAATTATTATTCTCCAAATGCAAATTATAGTAACTTAAATTTTATAATATGCTATTTACTATTAGCATTTTCTTTTGCGTGGGTTTACATGGGTATTCAAATGGTATGCAACCAATACCATTGTTCATTATGACTATAGCAATCAAATATGCAATTTGAAATTGGCATATAAATATTAAAACATGGTGAATTTCAAATTCTGTATTTTATTGTTCTTTTATTTTTTTTTTTGTTACACTTTGCTACATGTATATGAAATACCATGACTTTTCTTGGATAACTAACCTTCACAATGTGAAATTGTCAATTATGAACAAAAAACTTTTTATTGAGAAAGTACATGAATTTCAAACAATAAAATGTGAGGATTTTTGTGTTTGCTTGTGAACAGTGAACCATTAAAAAGGCAAAATTCATGGAATCAATTATTCATTGAGAATTTCTTTCACAGTTCTAGTGCATATACACATTAATAGTAAATAAAATCTTCAGGGAATTTTCTGTCTTCCAGTTACGAAGGTACATTTATATGACCATATTCCCCTAATATAGGGGCATGAGAGTTTATTTTCTATTATGATTCTTTTTATCATAACATATATATAATTGTACAATATCTTATAATTGTGTAGGATAATGAGTATTTTTCAAACAGAGACCAAATTAGACAAGCTGTTGTACATTTTGTATTTCCCAAAATATATGTAGTACAGAAAAAATGCCATTTCTCCATTTGAAATCAGGGAGCATATTCAATAGGTGACAATAACACAACTTCTAGACCCATACATTGTACGTAATAGCTGTGCCAGTAGTAATAATTTATAAAATGTAATGCGTCATATTTCAAATCCCACAGACTAATAGCGCATTTACCAACACAATTTCTATTCAAGCCATTCTGAATTAAAAAAAAAAAAAAAGGGATATAAAATATCCACATACAAGAGCAGAGTTATAAAATTCCAGTAGGTACAGTTCATTCTCATGAACTCTGTTTACTTAGCATGAATGTGTCTTTCATTTTTTTTTTTTTAATATTTCATGTATGTGTTTTCTGACTTTGGTAACATCTATATAATGACTTCATTTATGCATTGTGTTTTTTACTTTAAACAAATTTGTTTTGGAGAAAGCAAAGTTATATTAGTCCATACATGTTATTGTTTTGTCAAGTTAATTTGTTTCTGTTGTTGTTATTATTTATTATTATTATTATTTTCTATCCATTATTGCTCAGTAGATTCTTCCCATACTTCCTCCCACCCTCCTTCAGCTGATGATGCAGCAGGCGCAAATGCCACTGATAATACAAATGCCAGCTTAGTCAATGGTATGTCAAGAACACCTAGCTTGTTTTATTTAATGGATTTCTCTCCTGACTATATGATTCCCTCTTCCTCTTATAAACTGCAGATATTGTATGTGCATAGGATTACCTTTTCAGAGCTCCTGCTCCATAAACTATACAGTAGCTTATAAGAGATACCACAACAACAATGTGACTAAGAATTTACATATTTTATTCACAGTGGGTGCATCTACATGTGCCCCTGACTATGCAGTACCTGCCAGTACTGCACAGTCCCAATGTTGAATGGGTCATTTTGACCCTACTGTGCAATAGCAATGAGCTACCGTGCAGTAGCTCATTGCTACTGCTCAGTAGTGGTGTCATGGTTAGTACCAGCCAACAATATGTCACTGTAGCAACAAGCTGCATCGCCATAGCTCATCACTACGGTGACACAGTGTCTCATATAGATGCACCCACTGAATAGCAAGGAAACAGCAAGAAAAAGGAACAAAAAGGAATTATGATTTTTCTTTTATCATTAGTTAAAAGTTACGATTAAGATGATTTAAGGAATTATGATCTTCAAAAGCTTTTAAATGAAATTGCCTTATTACAATATTTTCAATGTGAAACTTTCCTTTACATACTTATCAACATAGATTTGAAATACAGCACTATTCTAAATGTATTTTACTTTCTGCTTTTCCTATGTGGCACTCTTATAAGCAGTCATTGTCTCAATATAATTTTGGGAAATAGTACCGGGGTCAGAAATCAGCCTGTGATACAGCTTGCAACACTTCAGAGTTATCTTTCACCTAAATGTTAAAATAAAATCCTTTTGAAAGAGGTTATGACTGAAGAAAGAAACAGTTTCCTTTTGCATTTTGGTTGGGATGCTTTTGTTTATTACAAAATATTACTGTAATCAGGTTGGACTTTGTCCTTGTACTGCTTCTTGACCCCATTTCTTAGCATGCTAATAATTTTGTAACATCCTTTCTGGTAGTCTAATTGAATTGTTAAATGGTGTAGATAGATACCAACTTAGGTTTTTGTATGT
>NW_017728997.1:42891681-42900678 GCF_001723915.1 Gavialis gangeticus | reverse complement strand
TTTTGTAACATCCTTTCTGGTAGTCTAATTGAATTGTTAAATGGTGTAGATAGATACCAACTTAGGTTTTTGTATGTATTTTATTTCTGAACATTATCATATGCATTAGTCTTTATAATTATTTTTTTCAGAATTATAGCACTAATAACAGTGAAAAAATATTAATACTACTATTTAAAATTATTCATTGTATTGGTGATAGAATTAGCCTGACAGAAATTATTGCAGAGTGCATATCGAGGAATGTAGAATTCTGACACAAGAGGAAACAGTACTGAGTTTCAGCAGCATGAAATTTCTTTCAAGCAAAGTCATAAAACATTCTCCACATTTGTTTTTACATAGTTATATGAAAACTAAAATGTATATAAATTTAGCAATTTGTGGAATTTAATTTCTGAGTGTTAAACACTTGCTGGAAAACTGGAACCTCCATTTCATTTTTCTTACTAGTTGACAAATTCTTTAGAAGCAGAGGATTAGAAATGTAATAATGGCTACTTAATTCTCCCTGTTCCATTGCTCCAATGAATGCAATTGCTGCATAGTTTTCTTGTAGAAGGTAAACATATGAATGCAGTAAAGTCTTGCTGGTTTCCTCCTTTAGTCCTTTAAGGGACCAATACTACATTAAAGATCCAATTCTAAAATACGCTGAGCACTCAAGTGCAAGAGCAGTCTTATTAAAGTTAAGCATCTGCTTAAGTGCTTTGCTGAATCAGAGCCAGCGTTTGTTGCAGGAGTGAGTCCCAAGTGACGCCAGCTTTGTTTCTCTGCCATTGAATCATATTCATTTTTAGTTGATTAGTAAAGGTCTGCTGTGTTTGGGATTACTACTTCAATTAACTGTTGAGATTGAATTTAAAGTGGGCACGTCTACACGAGACATTTTACTGTGCGGCAAACTAATTTGTCGCACAGTTATGCATCACCATCTACATATGCACAGCAATTAGGGCAGAGTAGACTAATCTACTGAACTGATAACCCCATAAGATACAAATGGTATCTGGCAGCACAGTAAAATACTGTGTTTAAACATGTGTAGATGGTAATGTTGGGGTTAGTTTACTTTGGCTCAAATTGAGCTGGGGTATGTTCATTTGCATCAATTACATGTGTAGACACAGCCAGTAATATTAAATCAATGTTTTGGTTCAATTAGTGTACTGGATTTTTTCTTTCTTTTTTTTTTCCTGAAGAAATTATGGTCACCCTTTATGTCTGTTTCAGAATTCTAGTTATCATATCCACAAATATCTACAAATCCAATTCTGTACTATGTAAAGCAAAAATCAGATACTGTGCAGTTCTATCTTCTGTTTTAATGCTCTTAGATCAAAATCAATGATTCTTAAATCAGGGTGCTGCAGAACCCTGGAGTTTCAAGGGTATGTTGGAGTGCCACACAATGTTAGCACTGTTAGGCATGCAAACATGATTCACAAAATAAACCCAGAGATTTCAAATAGGAACCTATAATGATAAAAAGATTCTGACCTATTGTGGGGGTTTTTTTGAGTTATTTGCAATGCAACAATTGTTCTGTTATTTTTCTGTAGTAAAAAAATGAATGAAAACTAGGAAATGGCATTTTCCAAGGGGTGCCTCAAGTTTATTGAGGGGTGTCTCAAGGTTGACAACCAGTATCTTAGATAAATTCCTATTGATCTTTGCCCATGTAGATAGGAAACTCCCATTACAGTTCAGCTTACCTATCAGCAGATGTTCTTTTAAGAACCCAGACTAGAAGCAAAGAGCTGTTTGGCTTAGGTTAGGATAGAGAAATTTAACCTAATGCAGACTGGAGAAATATTGCACATTTGGTTTCTGTTTGTATTATGTCTTTTCAGGACAGTAGTGATAGTGATTCAATTTTTAGTACAAAGAGAATTTTATCTTGGAACTTATTTTGTACTTTTAAAATGAACACTTTTTCATTTATGTCTTAGAAGTTTTGTTAAGTTAGGAGAGGATAAATGGGCCAATATTTATTCATTCTTATTGTATATAGCAGTTTCAAGAAAAATGAAAAGTAAACAAAACAAGCTAACTTCAAACAAAAAATGTAAATTAGATAATGCATTAAGTAATGCATATGAAGATATATATCTTCCATCTGTATGAAAATATATACATCTTCAGTCCCTTCAGTAGTGAATGTAGCATGAAATCCTGCCTCATAGATACAAATCAACACATTACAAAAAGCAGGTTATAACACTCCTATAATTATGAAGATACTTCTGCAGATCCAGAACAAAAAACATGTTTAAATGGAGTATAGAGTGATATTTGAAGAATAGCAAGTGATAACCTCTTAATTATGAAAAGTTGAAGCTATAAATTCAAAGAGTTATTTTGTTCAGTTCACAGTAGTTAATACCTGAAGTTAAATAATTATATGCCGCTCTCTAATATTTGTCAGCATAACATCAATAAGTTTTGTACTTTTATACTTATTTGTCAATCTTAGCAGAACATTCTACTTAGAAATAACAGGTACCCTCTATGAAATTCAGCAGTGGCTGTACTGCGTGGAAGGTTATTTTATTTAAGATTTGCTTTTAAGGGATCAGGTCAGAGAATTAATGTCATTTCAAGATACATGTTCATTTTGAATTACCACACTAGTTTAAAGATATGTTTCAGTTAACGTATCATTAATCTGCCTATAAATGAAAGTCTCCAAATAGATATGTACATGCACATGTATGGTATGTGCATATATTACATTTAGCTCATCCTAACTAGGGTTAAGTCAATCTAAGTGCCAATGTATGCAAATGTTCGGGGAGGTTAAATTGCACAAAAAATAGCTGGACTAATCTAAATTAGTTTACCTCAGGAGGTGAGCTAATTTAGATTGGGAATGAGTTAGACTGATCTACTGAATGTCTGCACATAGTCTGAGCACAGCCCTAGGGATGAGAAATCCCAGTCACTTGCCCCAGCCCTGAAGCTATGCTCTTCCTACCACTCTAACCTTGTGACTGGGCTATTTTTAGTTCCCTGACATTTCCCCCCAGATAGACAAACCCCACCATATACCCATAAGCCATCCTCTCAATCCCTCCCCCCTCCCACCCCTGTGGATCTGCTAGCCCTCTTGATCCTGCCTGCCCCTCCTACCATCCCAGGTTACTTAGATCAGGTTCCTGGTGCAGCTGCTCCCAATGTACAATCATGTCTCTTAAAGTAAGTCACATGATCACAAAAGAATGTCAAATGTCTGCATGTACCCTCACATGCACACCTATATATATAGGTGTGCATGTGAGGGTACATGCAGACATTTATATATCTATATCTTCAGTCCCGGATTAGATTCTGCAGAGATTTGACCCGATTAAGTGGCCAAATCTCCAAATCTTGATCAAATCAGAGGACGCTTTAATCTCTTTGAATTGAATTGGAACTCTCCAAATCTATTTGAAGAGATTCAGAGATTTGCACATAGACACAGCTTTAAATGTTTTTTCTACACATCTCTAGGTAGCAGGGGCTTGTGAATTCTGCAGTGCTGGGACACATGGAGTGTCCCACAGAAGCATGGGGGCTCCCCAGCATGCTCGGCAGCAGACCCAGAAGTGGACTAGAAGCACTTCTGGTCCACTTCCAGGTCTGCTGTGGAGTGCACAGGGCCCCCCCTCCGGACCTCCCTGGCTCAGTGACTGGTGCCTCCTAGGTCTGGGGCAGCACTCAGGGTCCCCCTGTGGCTGATTGCTGAGCTGGGGGGGATGCAGGGAGGCCCCCTACACACTCCCCAGCAGACCTGGAAATGGGCTGGAAGTACTTCCAATCCACATGTGAGTTAGCCGCCAAGCACATGGAGGGTGCCCCCCCTGCAGTCCTTTGGGATGCTTCTTGTACCCCAGCATTGCAGCAATCATGAGCCACACCTGCTACCTCAAGGTATGTAGAAAAATGTTTAAAGTTGTGTATGTGCCCAAAAATCGCTGGTTCTCTGAATCAGCATTGAATTTTCAGATTTGGATTTGGCCAAATCAAATCAGGGACAGTGATCCAAATCAACTAATTAAATCACTGTCCTTGATTCAGGCTGAATCCAAATCCAAATTGAATAGGGCCCACTTTACTCACCCCTAATATAAATGAGTTTATGATTGGGATTTCTGAAAAATAATTTGTAAAATATATATTTTATGTTAACTGAGTTATAAGGGAGGTTGAACTAACCTAGAAATATTTTTTCTAAGCAGAAAAGAATTCTCTAAAGTTGATCAATTTATATAGTGATATTAGAATTACTGCATTGTTATTAGTCTTGATTTTGTTAAACCAGTGCATCTGACACCACTCAGTATAAAAAAACTATTAGAAATTTTGCTTATCACATTTTTCTGCATATAGATTTGATCATTTGCCTGTAGCTTTAGATTGGCTTGGCACTGAGGGAGCTAAAATTCATTTCCATTGTAAGATGATACATTCTGAAAAATAATTATAGTACTGTGCATTTCCTTTCTATATGAAGAACAAGGGGGATAGAATTAGAATACAAATTAAACTTTCTGCTACAAAGTTTTACAAAAGGAATTGCCAACAAGTATTCAGTTCCTAAGCTACTCTTAATGAGCTTGGTAATCATGTGTGATATCAAGTATATTTGTAATACCAGCCATAGGATATGAGTATCCTACCTCATGGTCTCTTTATAAAATTGGTTTACTTACAAAGTGAATTTGAATTTGTTAACTATTTTTGTGATAATAAGAACCTTGCTTGGGAGGTGTCCTGTCATGTTACAAATAGAGAGAGAGAGAGAGAGAGAGAGAGAGAGAGAATTTTTTTAAAAGATAAGGAAAAATCACATCAAAATTCATATAGTAGAAAACCTCTGGTGCTGACCACTCCACCTCTCCCAAGCTTCATAACATAAATAAATTATGGGAATCTGACACGTCTTTGATATTCCACTACAACTTATAATTCATAGATTGTAAGGCCAGAAGGGATCTTGGAAGATCTTCGGGTCCAGCCCCCTGCATCAAGCAGGAAAGATAACTGAGGGTCAGGTGACCCCAGCAAGATGACTGTCTAGTCTCCTTTTGAAGATTTCAAGGGTAGATGATTGCATCACCTCTGAAGGGAGCTTATTCCACAGTCTGGACACCCTGACTATGAGAAAGTTTTTCCTAATGTTGAGCCTGAATCGGAATGGAATGCATATAAGTAGAATAAAGGCAAACTGGGACAGGATATAAGCTAGCAACCTCAACAATTACAGTAGGGCAATTTTATTTAAATTCTTGTTTCTTAATACTCCTGATTGTAGTTGTGGCCGATTCATGAAATCTTGTGTCTGAAGGAGAGGAATAAAATCAGTATCGGGTGGTTGGAAAGGAATATTTTCCATCCGCACCTTCATAAGTGATTAATAATGATACATATTTGAGAAACAGGGCTTTAGAATATGCTAAGCATCACCTTTTGATGTTGTCACAGGGCGGGGACCCAGGAGCAGCCGTGACCTCTCCTGGCGCCCCCTACCATGCCAAGTTGGCAATCAAGCACCCTTGTTCTCGCCCACCACGTCTTTGATGATCAAAGTATTATAAGGGAGGCTGCCTTTATTTGTCCCTTTGGACACGGTGCTCTTATTTATCCTGGCCCCTGTTCTGTATAGATAGATTTTGGTGCACCCAGCCTTATGGGCTATGCGTGGCTCCTACCTTCCCTTATACCACGCCCCAAGCCTCTCAGATGTACCGGACGTTGTTGAGTCAGTTATTAGTGCCCGTGCCCTCACGGATGCCCTCTGGACTTATCTTCTCCTTCTCACAGTGCGCTCGCCCTCTCCGGGGCTTCTCACAGTGCGCTCGCCCCCTCCGGGGCCTGTCTCGTGATTCCCGCCTGCACTGGGGCCTCCCACAATCGGGGCTCAGGTGGCCGTAGCCATGCCTGGCCCCCAAATTCCCCTCTTGGGGCTTCTGTTCCTTGTGCGCCCTCCCTGGGGCTTCTATTCCTTGTGCGCCCTCCCTGGGGCTTAACACAAACACCTTCTGGGCTTCTCATCAGTGCCCACTCTGGTGCTCCTCAGAATTGGGGCTCAGGTGGCCGAAGCCGTGCCTGGCCCCTCAATCCCCTTCTCGGGTCTACAATTTCTAAACGGCTCAGGCGGCCTTGGCTTTACCTGGCCCTCCAATGCACTCTGCCCCCTTCTCGGGGCTCTGGGGTCAGTGTACCCCTAGATGCGGTGCCCTCTCTGGCACCGGGGTCCCCACACTGCTGTGGAGCCCCTAATGAGGCCTCCTTCAACCCCTACAGCCTCACCTGGTCCTCTGGTCTAACAACAAACAATATCATAAGCCAATCAGCTACAACTTAAGAACTAAGCCACCTGGCTAAATGTAAACTCTAAGCCCTCTGGCTACTCATCAATCAAATCCCCTACCCGGGCTTTCTCCTGCCAGTACTCTCGAGCCGAAACTGTTCATGCCATCAAGCTGCTCTCCAGCAGAGCTCCTTCTCCCATGTTTGTTAGTGGGGAACTGCCTGCTTCCACAGAGCTCCTACTCTCTCAGCTGCCAGAGGAGAACTGCCTATGGCCTCAGCCTAGGCTGTTTATATAGGCCAGGCCCTGCCCCCTCCTGGTCAGCTGACCCTTATGGTTGCCCCAGCAACCAACACCTGTCCTTCTCTAGGAGCAGGCACTGCAAGTGTACTGTGACAGATGTTTTGGTTACTACATAATGTCATGGAGCGGGGTCGTAGGGGTGGCCATGATCTCCCCTAGCGCCTCCTTACCATGCCAAGTTCACTTAAAAGCACCCTCGAATCTCACCCACCACGTCTTGATCTTTTTTATATATATATATTTAAAGGCAGGCTGCCTTTCGTCCTCTTGGCCACGGTGCTCCTGCTATCAGTTGTCTTGTTTCTATAATGGGGTTCTGTGCACCCCAGCCTTATGGGCTATGCATGGCTCCAACCATCCCTATACCATGCCCAAAGCCTTGCAGATGTACTGGACATTGTTCGGTCTTAGCCGCAGTACTTGTCTGTCTCACCGGGCCCCAGAGGCACTCTGGCTTTCCACAGCCTTGTCTCTCACCACGCCCCACAGGCACTCATCAGTTGCTGCCCCCTTCGCCTGAGGCCTCTTGTGCTGCCCTCTTCACCTAGGGCTGGGGATCCCATGCCGCTGTGGGTCCCCTGTGAGGCCTCCTCCAACCCCTAATAGCCTCACCCAAACCACCAGTCTAACAGTAAACAAAACACAAGCCCCTTGGCTATAACATAAATCTAAGCCATCTGGCTATAACAACATTCAAACCACTCCAGGGTTTCTCCATCTCTCACCAGTATTGCATTGCTCAGTCATTCAGGCCTCTTCCTTTTCCTCACTCAGGCAGAGCTCCCCCCCTTGACTGCCAACAGAGAACTCCCTACCTGGCCTCAGCCTGGGAGTTATATAGGACCCAGGCCCTGCCCCTTCCGGTCAGCTGACTGCTGGCAGGTGTGGGCCACTAGTTCACTCTGGTTACCCTATCAACCTGCAGCTGGGCTCTTTACTTACTGCTAGGGCTCTTTCCCTAGCAGTTTCCACTTTCCATAGAAGCAGGGTACCTATATGCTCTGCGACACATAACCATACAATTTGAGTGTACAAATTACTTGATTAATCTGTTCTCTTGTGTCTCATGCTATGTGATTGTTAGCTACTATTTACAGACAGATATCTGAATGGGCAGTTTTCAAGTACCTTGTTTTTACTTGTTGTAAAATATTAAGACTGCTTTTGGCCAAGGATGATAGGTGACAGCTCATTCTTTTGCATGTCATTGATGTTACCAAGATAAAAGATAATAGCTTTTTGTTGAAAAACTTAATGATGAAGATCCACCTAATTGAATAGTAGTCCATCAAGCAGATGATAGTTCTAATACCACAAAAAAGAGAGCATCTGGACCTTGAGGCATCTTTAACATAGTTTTTAATAGACAGTTTTACTTGCTATTGTTTCCCCTGAATAATATTCTTTTCTCTGGGTATAAAAGTGAAAATCTCTCAATAAACTTGCTCAGGAGAGGTAAGAACTATTGATGACTTTTATGGAAAGAAAAGTCATGAATGTAAAATCATTTCACAAATGAGATGATGAGTAAAAATTTACAATATTTCAAAATTTGAAGGAGGTTAATAACTGGCACACCAGGAATCTGAATTTAAGACCTGTTTTAAATTAATGGTTTTTGTAATTAATAATAAATAACTAGTGATCTTGAAAAGGTGACCATGATAAAACATAGGCATAAGATAAACTTAGTAATGCAGACCAAGGCTTGTGAAATATTTCAAAAGAGTCTGACAAAATTAAGTAATCCACCATTCTGTTGGTAGATTTAAGGTAGTCTTGACAATACACGTATAGGAAAGAGAAAATTGAAGCACATTTGAATAATGCTTATCAAACACATTATTTTACAAATAAGGCTATTATTATGCAGCTGATTATGATATTTGAGTACTCTACTACTCAGATTCCACAGGCAAACTCTAATTTATCAAGACAATGGTAATCCCCATGTCTTCCCCCAACCCTTCCCACAGTGAGAGTTGAGGGGGGGTTTTTTGTTATGTCTTTTATTGGACAAAGTATATACCTGGTTCAATAAAACATAATAAAATAACATATTGTTCCCAGTTTTATAGCTGGCCTAATGAAATAAACTTACCTCTCATACTTTTCCTGGAATATTACAGCTACATCACTGTAATGCTCTGCCCCTCTAAAAAGCTATGTTCGCTACATGAATAATAAAAATATTTATAGTGAGACTAGTTTGGATAAAAATGTAATGGGGCTATTGATCCTCGTCCTTCTGAACATAAAGCAGTTTGTAACTGCTAGGATTAGAAAGACAATTCTCAAGTATCTTTGCCCATAATTCTAATAATTGGCCAATACATGGTTTATGCCTTGTTCCCAAGACATTCTATGCATTTTATGTAATGTGCAACTATATCAGG
>NW_017728997.1:42885079-42886681 GCF_001723915.1 Gavialis gangeticus | reverse complement strand
TCCCCCTTCCCCTCCCCACTCCCCACCCCCATCTTATGCCCACTCTTATCTCTCTCTCTGTCAAGATGTTCGTCTTCATTTGTTTAAGCAACTACGTCTCCTGCCCAACTCCCCCCCTGGTTCCTAACTCTTTACCCACTAGCTCAGGGTTGGGCAAAATATGGCTTGTGGGCCAGATCTGGCCCAGCAAGGGATTTTGTCTGGCCCACAGTGTGTCCCTTGGCCCTGCCCTGGGTGCACAGCAGGGCTGGGGTGGTGCAGCGGCTGGAGTTACTTTCTGGTGGCACTGGCAGTGGCAGCTTCTTATGGTTGCTGCCGCTGCTGGACCTGCCCCCCCTGCCTGGGCACTCTGGCCCATCTGCCCCACATCCACCACCAGAGGCAGGACCTAAACAGTCCTAGCATCTGGGATGGGCCCATAGACAAGCATGGAGTGGTGTTTGGGAGCAGCATGGGTGGGCAAGGCTGGGATCACAGGGTGGAATTTTGGGGCAGTGACAGTGTGGCATCAGGGCCTGGGGCAGAGCTGTTCCCCTCACATCCTGTGATGGGCATAGGCTTGGTGGGCAGGGATATGCTGGGAGAAGATTGTGGCTCTGCCTTGTGCCTTGGCTTTGTGCTGTCACCATCCCACGATCCCAAAGCCTGGCCCGGGCACATGTAGGCAGGTCATGTGACCAGGCAGATGGGATGGGGCTGCAGGAAGGCAGAGAGCTGCATCCAGGCCTGGGTTCAGAATCTTGGGGTAGTGATAGTGCAGAGCTGGGGTCCAGGCCTGGGCCTAATCACAATCCACCCTGTGCACACCCCTGCCCACAGAACCCACACCCATTGTAGGGATGTGTGGGCAGTGGATCACAGCTGAGTCCTGGCCCAATGCTGTCACTGCCCTGTGATCCCAACCTCACCCACCTGTCCCACTCCTGAACACTGCTCCCTGTGCAGTTTCATTTCAGCTGCCCAGCTGCACACGGCGGCCACTTAGGGAGTTTTGGTGAGCTGGCAGGAGGTCCTGACTTAGGTCCTGACTTGGCCAGTGACAACTCCTGTGAATAACTCTAATCATTAGGCTATAGGCTAGGCTTGCCCCATGGCCAACAGTGGTCTAGGTTAATTATATTTGGGTTGTTTGCATTCCAGAGCACTACTCATCTCACTGTCATCTTTCCTCTGACTTATTCTCCTCTTGGCCACACCTGGCTGCCCTTCCTGACTTTCTCTTAGTTCAGCTTCAAGAGAGAGTTTAGAGAACTCCCTGCTGTGATAGAAGCCGGATCCCTGCTGTGATAGAAGCCGGACTCGAGGGGATCACCTTCAGACCTCAGGTTGGGGAGGACCGGGTTAGAGAGCTTCTGGAGGGGCTGGACACGTTCAAGTCAGCGGGTCCGGATGATCTCCACCCCAGGGTGTTGAGGGAGCTAGCTGGGGTTATTGCGGGGCCCCTGGCACGGCTCTATGAGCGATCGTGGTGCTTGGGCCAGGTGCCAGATGATTGGAAGGTAGCAAATGTGGTCCCCATCTTCAAGAAGGGGAAGAGGGAGGACCCGGGTAACTATAGGCCCGTCAGTCTTACCTCAATCCTGGGGAAACTCTTTGAGAAGA
>NW_017728997.1:42876577-42884891 GCF_001723915.1 Gavialis gangeticus | reverse complement strand
GCTGGAACCAACTTCCAAGGGAAGTGGTGCTGGCCCCTACCCTGGGGGTCTTTAAGAAGAGGCTGGATGCCTACCTGGCTGGACTCATTTGAGTCCCGTTTCTCTTTTTGGGGTTTTTTGTTGTTCTCCCGCCCTGGAGGGGGGTCGGGCTAGAAGATCTACTAGGTCCCTTCCGACCCTTAATTTATGAATCTATGAACATTATAGGCATTATCTAGAATGTGGCCTGGTGCATAGAGCACTTTTCAGGGAAACTAGAGATGTAGCTTCAAACCTCCGCTGCTCTGGGGCTCTTGTTACCCAAGGTTGAAAGAAATAAGCATGTTCTGCTTGCAGAAAAGGCAGTTAAGAGGGAACATCATAGCAGTCTTCAAATATCTGAAGGGCTGCCATAAAAGATTGTCTCTGCAGCTTCCTCTATGCCTGTGTCAGGTGGGGACAGTGGTGGTGGTAGGGAGCAGGTTTGTCCTTCCAAGTCCTCTTTTCCATCCAGCAGAGGGTGTGGTGGAGGGTTTGGCAGGGAGCAGGTGCAGGAAGAGGAAATCTGCCTACTGCCACTGCTGTCCACAACTGAAGACTGGCATTCTGGGTAGCCACTCCCTGAAGTCTGCAGCTGGAGTGGGTCAGGAGCAGCTCTAGGGTCATGCCCCGTGCCCCGGTCAAATAGGAATAGTGACAGTGATGGGTGGGTCCCTCTTCTTGTGCCCACGCATCCAGCCCAGGGTCTTCAGCTGCAGGGAGTGGCTGTGCACATTACCCGGGGACATCAGCAATGGTGGAAGGGGGGATGCAATCACACCACTGCCCTCTGTTTGGATCTGTTCCTTAGAATAGCTGTGCCTGGAGAGTTCCGTAAAGACCAACAGTTGGATTCATGGGAGACTTGCTCAGCTACCCACATCGCTTGGAGACCATGAAAAGAGCTCTGTAGCCTGGAGCAGGCAGAAATTGTAAAGGACCCTGCTCAGCAGCAGGAAAATAGAGCAGAGCTCCACAACTTGCTTGGTTATGAAACAAGCTTAAAGAGCCAGGGCAAGTTTATGGAGGGGAAAGACTGACTGGAAGAGGAATTCTGGTTCTCCATTTAGGGTGTGTGATGCACCCTAAATGTAGTTTGCAGTCCCCAGGTCTCAGTGCAGAGAGGGAAGTGTTTGGCTGTCCTATACTTCTAGGCTTTGATAATTGCCACATAGTGCCAAGAAGAATTTTTTTTCCTCTGCTGTTGCTATAATTGTTAGGGTTTTCTTTTCACCTTCCCCCAAATAACAAGGTGTTAGCCGCAAAAGAAAAGAAGAGGTTCCCAACTAGGTCTTATTTGGGCTTGTCTACTTCATGAAGGTATCAAACTTATGCCTGATTAGTTACTGCTTAGTAATGCATGTTTAATGCCTTACTGCACAGTAACATTTAGTCCCAAGTCAGTCCACACATAATGTTAATGTGCTTTAACGCCTGCACATGTAGATGCCAGCCTATTCCTGCTTACTGCACAGTAAATTTAAGCTGGCATAAATGCACGTGTAGACACATCCATTTCTCTGCTCAGAATCAGACCATTGCCACATTTGAGATGAGGAAGAAATGTTACCCCATGTGGTGATTTTTGCCTTTCTCTAATGTTTGATTGTTTCAATGTTTGAACAGCTTCACAAATATAAAAAGACTGACTTGATTTTTTTACTTTCAAAGTTGATTTATGCATATATTTGAAAAAGTTAGTCTTCTGAAAATAAACAGCCCTCCTTTAAAGCTCTTTACCCAAAAAAGAAATAAAGAGTACGAGAAACAATATTAAAATGAATCTTTAATTAAAATTAAAATTATTGCATTTTAAAAATGTTCTTGCTATTCAAGGAAAATTACTTGTCACTAGTACAGAACTGGCAAGATAGAACAATTAATACAAGGTTTTCTCCTCTAAGAGAGATAGAAACTATGTAGTAAATTAAAAGTGTAAGCATATTCTGCTTTGCTTTTCTGGCCCTTCTACAAGAACAGAGCAGAAAATCATTTCTTTTAATGTAATTTAATAACTGAATCTCTCTGAATCTCTCATTGATTAGTATAGAACAGTGGTCAAGAAGGGTGATTCATAATGGCCATTATTGCTCTTTTAAATATATTCTGGTATTTATTTGTCCTTGAACTTTCCGAACACAACCAAGATGTACATAAGTAAATGGATTCAGATAGCAATTTTTTGTGCATTTTTCTTAACTAATACTGCTACAATCAGATGAATATGTTCACACAGTATATGGAGCTAACATTGAGATAGTAAGCTTATGGAAGCATCGTTGTTGCTTCTTTATTGACCCACAGATAGGGTCAGGTGTAATCTAAGGACTAAGATTTAAGTATTCTAATCTTTGGGCACTTTTACACATGCTCGGGGGCTGGGGGGGGAGGGTGCTGCTTTAATTAGAGTGGCTCTGGAAGCTGCTCTAATTAAAGCACCACAACAGCTAGTGTATCAGCAGCCCTGCACTTTGAAATGGCAGTGAGGGTGCTTGAACTAAAGCTTGTTCAACAAGCTTTAGTTCAAGTGCCCCCACTGACATTTTGAAGCTCTGGGACACTGATACACAAGACTCAGGAAGCTTCATAAGCATGGTAATTGCCACTTGAGTAGTCATATCTGCTTTGACATAGTGTAATTATAGTACATCTGAGCAGCCTCTACACTCATGTACATACAGGCACCCTGGGTGCAAACAACTATCACCCTTGTACTGCCATGATATTTTTTATGGTGGAACAAGTTACAAGGAAACAGACATCCTCACTTATTGTCATGCTCCAAGTGCCCAAAAATATTGCCACAACCAAAAATAGTCAGTTTGTGATGTCTTAAATTAAAAGACATCTGTTTACTTATTGTGCACCGTGGAAATTCTCCTGCCGGGGTGTGCTTGTAGATATGTGCCCCAGGAATTGCTCTGCAGGCAATTCCCATGGTGCACATATCAGGCTGCCATGCCCTGAGTCAGGGCATGGCACCTGGGACCATTGTCCTACAGCATTGGGCTCCTGATGTCCTGAGAATGATACCCAACCTGGTGCAACTAGGACTCGAGCAATATCTTTAGACACCAATGAAGTAGATCAGTTGTACAGGGATACATCCCAGAACAGCTGATCCCACTTCAAAGATGATAGTATGCTCTCTTGAACCATATTCTAATAAGAAAGGGCCAAAACTATCAAGAAAATGTCATACCTCCTCATCTTCCTTATTGTAATGTTATATTAACTAATATGTTTACATGTATTTATACTAGCACTCAACAAATGATTGAAGATAAGAGACTATCGCTGTAGTACCAATGAGGGGGAGGGGAGGGCATGCCTCTGGGCATCAGCCTGGAGTGGCACTGGCCGGGACCTCCAAGGGGTAGTTGGTCCCCTGGTGGCACTTCCAGAGTTTCTGGGCTCATCAATTGGTTGCTAGGGGACCCCCTTCCTCCCCGCTCAGCCATCAGCCATAGATGGGGGTGGGGTTTAAATGGTCCTTGGGTGCTGGAGACCCATGGTACATGTGTGCATATAACATTTATAGACTCAAATGTTGTTCAGTTTAAGAAATGGGCACGTCACTAAAGATAATTCATAAGACCTATCATGTCCAAGTTTTGAAAAAAAATTAAAACCATTATTTTGTGATGTTGATTGCTGAACTGCTGGTGCTTCAACTGCTCTTTTGCCGTTCTTACATCCTACATACTTTTTAATGGCTTCTCAACATCTCAAAAATTCAATTGATGGCTTTGACATTGCATATTTACTCCAAAAGGCTGAATGTGATTACATTTGAAAAATACAGGTCCAAATGGTAAAACATTTTCTGTAGGATAGATATATCCTAAGTCCTATCGCACATTTACACACCTATGTGGTACTTACATAGTCATGTAACTGCAAATTTAGCACTTATAACAAATTAGGCTTCTATCTCCACCTGAGGCAGAATATTATTACTCAGATATATACATACCTGCTAGAAGTAAAATGAAAGAGGGGAATGACAGTAATCGTTCTACCTTTTAACTGGCCTAGTTTTTAGGGCACAAACCCAGGCAATGGTAGATCTGGATTCTAGGGGTACCACGGATGGTTCCAGGTTCTTGTAAAGACAGGTGCAGGAAAATTGACCAGTGCTGCAGGTGTGTCTGTACCTCTCTTCCCAAATCTCCCACCTCCAATGAGGTAGGCAGACTATGCCATGGGAGCAGCAGCCAGGGACTTTTTAAGGTCCCTGAATCAGGTAAGAATCCCCCTTCCTCTCTCAGCACACTATCTCTTCCCCTCTATGCTTAGTGATATGTTCCTTCTCTCCCCTCCCCCCTCCCTTCCCCTTCCCTCCCCTCCCCACTCTGTCCACTGTTGCTGCTGTCCCTGGCTGAAGCAGGGACAATGGGAACTCAAGAGCCACCTGTGCCCTGCTCCAGCTAGGCTGTATGGGGAGCTGGACTCAGCCAGGGGCAGCACCAGCACCAAGCATGCTTCTCTTCCCTAAGCCTACTCCTGGACTGTTGGAGAACACCTGGTAAAAATGTTCCCAGATGTCACTCCCACAGCATGGTTCAAAAGGGAGTTGTAACTGTACCACCACACCCCCTCTGGATTCAACCATGCCAGGCCCCCTTCAATCAGAGAGGTTTTTAATCTGCATCTCCCATTTCCAAGGAAAGTACTCTAACCTCCGGGTCATGTCATAAGCTTCACACATCTTCTCTAGAGCTGGCCCACAGTGAAAGTTATGTAGGGCCAAGTGGGGAAAGCAAATTCAAGTATTCATGTGCAGCCTTTAATCAGATTCAAGTAATGGTGGATCAGAAAGGTGACTGCTATCCTTAAAGGGAGTTGTTCCTGCACTCCAGCCCTTTCTGTAACAGCGTTTCTGCAGCCAACATTTTACATTCATTGGATAATATGAATAAACAGCAGTAGGATAGTTTCTGCTCTACTGAGACCAGTGACAATGCATAGGGGGTCCATGGGGATGCACATGCACCCCCTGAGAACACTGATATGCTCCCTGACAGCAGCATTCCCCACTTAGGCGATGGGCAGCGGGGCAGGTGAGAGCACCAGTGCCCCCGCTGAAAGCACCGGCCGGGGACTGGGGGTGCCAGAAGAAGTGATACCTGTGGTCCCTCCACAGCCGATTGTGCTAACTGGGGAAGGGGGGAGGGTTCCCCCATGGCTGATCATGCTGGTCCAGAAATGCCAGCAGCATGTCCGGAAGTGCCTGTGGTGTGCCACTGGCACTTCCACATCTGCGCTATCAGCCATGGGGGCTAGTGTCCCCCTGACTCAGGAGGAATTAGTCGCCCATGACTGAGACAGAGGCCAGGGACAGAACCTGAGGATCTCTCCCTTCCAGAGGAGCATGCATTTATTAAACCACCCTTTCTCTAGCTTCTTTCTTTCCTCCAGACTTTACACTTCATCCCTTCCCAGTTGGCCAGCTCCAAGAGGAGTTCTGGGAACTGTTTTAGTTAATGCTTCGCCCATGCTCAGTTGGTTGGAGAATTTTATTAAAAAGAGAAAATGCAAGTTCAAATCTCCTCTAGCTGAAGGAAGCCTAGAATTTGGGTCTTAATTTCTTGGGCAAGTACTACTGAGCTAAAAAGTGCCACTTTTCTCCTCCATTTTCATTTCAAAAGATAACTGTGCATAAATGCCCAAAATTGCAATTATGTGGCTAAGTGAGTGCCATTTAGGGTGTGCAAAACTGAAATAGGATGCAGCCCATAATAACTAACATCCATAATATGGCTCTTCTCTTTGCTGAGTAATGTGCTTTTTGGGTTTTCATTTCCCCATAGAGTATGCACTACCGTTTATTATTCCTAGAGAGGAACAAAAATCTATCTATTTTACCCAGAAGTATTTTGAACTTGGTTGCAGTTCATTGAGATTGTCCTAGTTAGTATGTTCATGCTGCTAAATAAATACATGATAACAATGCCTATTGATCATAAATGTGCATTTGAAACATGTTCATTCACAAGTCCCATTGTGGCATTCTGTCTGTGTGATGATTGTTTATTGTCTGTTCTTTGTTGTCTGTTATAATTTTTCATCATATAGGCAAAATGCAGGATGGGAATATGGAGAACAGCCAGAATAAAGGTAACTTTCTTTCATTTTAAGCAGGTTGTGAGTTTTTATTTTTAGCCTATAATTAGATTCTGTTTAGTAAGTAAAGTAGTAATTTGTCAGTATATGGGAAAATATCATATCTGTTCAAACACTCACTGTAATGAAAAAATGTTTTTAAAAATTGGGCAGTGAACCAAGTCAAAAAATAGTGGAAGTGCAAGAAAAATAACTTGTCAATACCGAATTTTAACACATCTGAATTTGAGTTGAATTGGAAAGATCAAGACCATTTAATCTCTCTGAATCGAACCAGAACCCTCCGAATCAATTCAGAGAGATTCAGAAAGATTCAGAGATTTGCACATAGACACAGCTTTAAATGTTTTTTCTATATACCACTAGGTAGCAGGCAGCTTGTGAGTGCTGCTATGCTGGGGCGCATGGAGTGTCCCACAGAAGCATGGGAGGCTCCCCAGAGTGCTCAGCAGCAAACCCGGAAGTGGACCAGAAGCACTTCTTGTCCACTTCAGGGTCTGCTCGGGAGCGAACTGGGGGCCCCCCTTCTCATCTCCCTGGCTTGGCAACTGGTTCCTTCTGGGTCTGGGGAGGGGGGGTGGTACCCAGGGTCCCCCCACTGCCGATCACTGAGCACGCTCCCCGGCACAACCAGAAGGGGACCGGAAGTACTTCCAGTCCACTTCTGGGTTTGCTGCCAAGCACGTGGAGGGCCCCGCCCCGCACTCCTGTGAGACGCTCCATCTGCCCCAGCATTGCAGCATTCACAAACCATGCTGGTACCTCAGGGTATGTAGAAAAAACATTTAAAGCTGTGTCTATGTCCGAATCAGCATCAGATCTTCAGATTCAGATTCAGTCAAACAGAATCAGGGACAGTGATCCAAATCAACAAATCAAATCACTGTCCTTGAGACTGGCTGAATCCGAATCAAAAAGGCCCACTTTACACACCCCTAATATGAAGTTTAATATTACAAAAATTGTTTTGCATTTAGTGGTTTCTTCTTGCACATCCAGATTTATGCTATCTGTTGCTAATATATTCCCAATCCTATTTGCCCCTCAAGTCTTACAATCCTTGGTTGTCTATTGATGGGGTATAAATCTACTTTTTTTTTTCCAGGAAGAAGGTAAATAAGGCTACATGTAGCAGTTACAATGCAAAAGAATACACATTGACTGGTATCATAAAGTAACTGCAGAAATACATACCCATTGTTGATTAATTTAAAATTTAAGGGAGTGTGTAGACAAAACAAGAGGCATGTGTGCATGACACTTTAAAGTGAGCTAAATGCTTTTGCACCGCTTTAATGATGTTGGTGTTTGCATGAGTCGGTGGTGTATTGTGAATTAATTCCAGCCGCTGTATCACATTCAGCAGCGTAATGCACCTTAAATGACTTTGGGATGCAGCAAGCTAAAACACCTCTGAGGAGTTTTAGTTTGATGCCCTACACCCACAAAGTGAAGCACCGGGCTCCATGTGGTTCAGGGACTGTGCAGGAAGCCCATGAAGGCAGACTGGCAGCAGCCCGGGAAGGCAGGCTCCACTGAAGGAAAAAAAAAAGTGGCGAGCTTGATCATTTTTTTTCCTGGAGCCTGCCTGCCTGCATGAGCTGCACAGGGACCCAGTCCTTCCCTCCATGGCTGTAGTGCCCCCCTGGGACCACCCAAGCTGGGTGCCTGTGGGCAGGTGCCACCTGGGGTGGAGGCACCACTGCCATAGAGGGAAGCAGCAGCCTCCCCCTCCCCTCAGCCCTGGGTCCTCTCTGCCTTCTGGCACCTCACCCTCTCCTCCCCACCACTGGAGAGGAAGGTAAGACATGGGTGTACGTGACACAGGGATTTACTTCACCCTAAATTTGTAGGGGTCAGGCCAGCTCTCAGAATCTCAATATTGCGCTGTTAGACAGGAGGGTGTGACACAATTGCACATATACAAACACACAAATCAATTTGGCGCATACACACACACACTACCAGCTCAGGCACATACACATCCAAACCAGCCTAGGCACATGCATACCTATAACCAATTCAAGCACATACACTATACCCCCCAAAAGTTAGACACAGTTCACTTATTCATATATCATGCACACAATGCCATATATATATCACACACACACACTCACCAGTTCACATGCATACAACCCACCTACACATACACACAGGTAAGTTCTTA
>NW_017728997.1:42867060-42876026 GCF_001723915.1 Gavialis gangeticus | reverse complement strand
ACAAAATGGAAACTTGACATTACCTTGGTTCACTTACAAACACAGGCCTAAACCATACAATATCCATATGAAACAATAACAATCAATACGAAAATGATAATAATACAATATACAACAGTAAGAATCGATACAAACCTAATAATAATACAATATAAAACAGTGGATATGCAAAACCAAAAACTTGCTACCAAAATAAAAATGTTAAATCTTATCTTGTCTGAGCTCGCTTATGCTTGTCTATAGGGAATAGAGAGGAAGAGAAAGAAAAGCCAGAAATAATTGGGGAAGGGAAGAGAATGCATATCTATTATATATGTATATATATGTATGAAAAAAGAAAAACTGGGGGTTTTTAAAAACCCACTGCTTCAATTTAGGGCTTCCTTTTTGTCTACACATGCCCTAAGAGTTTTAGGAGTTTCTAATGGACTGCATATTATCAAAAGCCATTAATGTAAACATGCTGCTTCCTCTCTAGTGAAGTTTTAATTGCTTTTTCATTATGCCAGAGAAATCAGCTCCGGGCCTTACTTTAGAACCTGCCAAATAAACAAATTAGTAAGATGTACCTTTTTGTTTCCCCAAAGATTATTTAGATGCATTCCTACAAGGGGTGAGATGGACTCAAAACTGATTAGATAAACTCTCAGTTTTCTATGGTGATGACTATTAAATAAAAGGGCTGCTTATACTTGAAGAAAACTTCAATTTTCAGGTCAAATCAGGGTATTTCATTTTAAAAAATGGTAGCAAATGTCAAATTTGAACCAAAAAGATTTCTGTCTCATCTCATTCCATTTCATGTAATTTTCTCTTTCTAAAACACATACACAGATACTTAAATATGGTTGCCCTTAAAAAAATGACACTTTAGATGCCAAGATAAAGTTTACTTAGTATGTGAGGTATTCTCGAGAATTTCTTATATAGCTTGGAACTTTAAAGGATGAAAACAGTCATTTTTCATCTATGCCTGATAGCTTAGTTTTTAGGCAATAAATATAAAGGTAGTGTATTAATTTGGGGGACAATTTAGGGAATACTGTAATCTTGAGATACTGTTATTTGTAAATCAGACGGCAGGACTTTGTAGGTGGTCTGCACACAGACAGACAGACACACACACACCCACACCTAGTAGGGCTGCTCATGGTTATTTGGCTGCAGGATTGGTTTACTGAATATTCTGCTGAATATATTCATAGGTGATCATACATGTAGAACTGGTTCCTATATTAGGGCTCTTACCTGCCCAATTCAATAAAAATGATATAAAATAAAAGTTCTGAAGTAACAGTTTTCTTTTACATTGTTAGCCAAGCAGCAGGATGGAGCTGCTGCCATGGAGATGCAACCACTGAAGAGTGCAGAAGGGGGAGATGGAGATGACAAAGACAAAAAGAAAGCTAACATGCACAAAAAAGAGAAATCTGTCCTTCAGGGAAAGCTGACCAAACTGGCAGTCCAGATAGGAAAAGCAGGTATGAATGGGTAACTGGCTAGATAACATATTATAAAGAGTACCACATTGCAATAATTTCCTCTGAATTTGTTCTAAGAGATTGTGTTTAATTGAAAGATTATTTAGAAATAAATGGCCATTGTACTATAGGGGAATGTCTACTTGTGTCATTAGGGGGCAGCAATACATTGTGGAGTGTATTGCTTTGCACTGTATTGCTTCCCCAGAAGCTTCTGGGCGGGCAGTTTACACATGCACCTGGAAGTGGAGAACGTTGAGCCTGGTTGCAGCAGCTCCGACTGGCAGGGGACATGGGAGGGAGAGGGGTCAGCCTGCCAGCCTGGGGCTGCTCTGACCAGGCTCAGTGTGCTGCAGAGGTGCTGGCTGGAGCACAAGGGTCCTTCAGTGTAGGGCTAGCTGGCAGGCAGCCGCAACACTGAAGAACCCTTGTGCCCCAGCTAGCCGGGTTGGCAACTACACATGCCCTGCTGCACATGAAAAAATTCTGCAGCAGGGTAGAACTGGTGCTATCCTGCTGTGGAGTGTATTAGTTTTGCATGCCCTAAATGTCTCATGCAGACATGCCCTAGAATACTGAAGATCTTTTTCTTCTAAAACTCTCTTTTCTCACTTAATACTCTTCTAATTTAGAAACTAGAAGCTTTAAGTATCTTGGATTGTTTTGTATATTTGAATCAGAATGAAGTGCAGCTTCTCCTAGTCAGTATTCCCATGTGCAGTAATTACTCTATTTAATTTTCTATGCCATCAAGACTTCTGAGAATGTTCATCCAAAATCTATAATAATTTTTCAGGATCTCTGTGATATTCTATTCTTCCTCTATGGACTCTGGCATAATTTTTGCTTCCGTGCAGATATACTCTGACTTATGGTACTCTCTGTGCATGGGCAGGCAAAAACCATGACACCACCGTTACATCGTCATAACAACTCACTCCCTTGCTATTGTGTATTGCTATGGTGACATAGCTGCTAAAAATAACAATGCGCCACTGGTACAGCGCACTACAGGCTCCTACCATGGTGTCATTTAGTACTTGGAAGTACTAAATGATGGTATGGTAACAGTGGCGCCATAGGGACACATGTAGACAAGCCCTCTCGTGTTTTTCTGGTAAAGATTCACTTGTTGGGAAAGTTCACATGATATTAAATCGTCCATGTAATATTGGCTGTCCTTTCAAACTTCATTGGTAAATTGTTTGGTTGAGTCTATCCCATATGATCAAGAAGCCAAATTTTGTCAGTCTAGCCTACCAGAAGTTATTTTAACTCGATTTCTTATACCTGGAAGATAGATAAACAATTCTGTGTTCAGATTTAGGGATTTTTTATAATTGAACTTTGAATGTTGTACCTGGCACTGGAGATAGGTCCAGTACCACCAGGCTCAAGAGCCTGAGCCTTCAACAGTCTTGGGCTTGTAGGCCAACTGCTTGGCCTTAGTACACGGACTTGGGAGCCACCCTTCTAATCTTGCCCACCATGTCTTGATTTTATTTAAATAAGTAGAAAGTTCCGAATGGTAGTTGGAGCTCTGCATGTGGATGGCTTTTCTTGCAGGGCTCATGCATTCTCTTCACTCTGTCCATGTGCCAGCCTAGCTTTAAGGTCATAGGGCTGGTCCTAAATAAAGAGGGAACAAAAATACCCAGACACTGGAAGCCAGGTCCCAACCACAGACACAGGCTCTCAGTCCTGGTTTTTGAGTTCCAGGATCTTCAATGCCGAGGAGCCTCTCATGCTTGTGTCAATATTCTCCTGACTAAATAACAGTCCTCCCAATATAAAAGAGGACTTCTGGCCTTTGAGTCAGACTCAGTGATCCCTTAGGTGTCTGGCCGGTTATTCCTCAATTCAGTCCCACCAGACCTGTAACACTCCCTGCTGTCATGGTGGGGTCCTGCAGGATGGCCGTGATCTCCCCAAAGCCCCCTTACCATGCCAGGTTGGCCCAATGGGAACCCTTGATTCTCACCCGCCACATCTTTGCTGGTAAATATATATTAGGGAGGTTGCCTTTATGTCATCTTGAACACAGTTTTGCTGTACACTGACCCCATGGGCTCCTGGACCCCTTGTGGGTACCGTTCTGCAATGGGTGTTTCGGGGCACTGTAGCCTTATGGGCTATGCGTGGCTCCAACCATCCCTTTACCATGCCCCCAACTTTGCAGATGGAACTAACTTTGTTCGGTCTGGGCCTTGTTACAATTTGGCCCCCTGGTCCTCCCTGGGCTTTCCGTAGCCTCTGGCTTGCACTGCGCCTCCACTGGCGCTCGGGCTCTCTGCAGCCGCTGGCTCACACTGCACCTCCACTGGCGCTTGGGCTCTCCGCAGCCCCTGGCTCGCACTGCGCCTCCAGCTGGCGCTCGGGCTCTCCACAGCCCTGTCTTCGCACTGCGCCTCCCTGGCGCCTGGGGTCTCTGCAGCCCTGCAAAGTGCTGCACCCTCTCTGGCGCCGGGGTCAGTCCACCCCAAAATGCTGCACCCTCTCTAGCACTGGGGTCCCCACACTGCTGTGGGTCTCCTATGAGGCCTCCTCCATCCCCTAATAGCCTCACCCAAGCCACCGGTCTTAAATAGTAAACAAAACACAAGCCCATGGGCTATAACATCATTCAAGCCACACCAGGGGTTCTCCATCCCTCACCAGTATCAGAGGCTGTACCTACAGTCAGGCCTCTCCCCTTTAGTTGCTCTGGGAGAGCTCCTTCCCCTTGGCTGCTGGCAGGGAATCCTGTCCTGGCCTCAGCCTTAGGGTTTATATGTAAGCCAGGCCCTGCCCCTCTTGGTCAGCTGACCGCTGGCAGGTGTGGGCCACTAGCTCCCTCTGGTTGCCCTGGTAAGCAGCAGCTGGGGCTCCCCACTCACTGCTAGGGCTCTTTTTCTAGCAGTTTCCACTCTTCAAAGGAGCAGGGCACCTAAGTGCTCTGCGACACCCACCACTGGGTTAATTAAAAAATAATAAAGCAATTACAGGGTTAATAAATCAATTGAGGCCCTACCAGGCACTGACTCACATTCTGGTCCCATGGCCCTGCTTCTCCAAAGGACCTAGTTAGGGTCTCATTAAGGAACTGTTGGTGCCTTTTCGCTCCCAGTGATAAGATCCGTGCCATTTTAGTTGCCATAAAGAAGTCCTAGCCTGGGTACTAGATGCTGAGTGCTCCTTCAAGCACTCAGTCTTCAGGCCGCTTCCGTCTCCAGAATCAGAGGGAACAGCTTTGCGTTCTGCTCCTGAAGCAGCCCCTGCTCTGCCCCTACATGGCATTGTGTCTATGCTGCGCCCTCCTTTTCCTGGGCTGGCACCAGACATCTGGTTATATTGGATGTCTTGGCACACCTGCCTATACACAGTGAACACCCGCTTCTAAAACATGGCTACTGCTGTGTCTGCTGCTGCTGCCGCTCCACTGCCACCACTGATGTCCCTACAGGTAAGTAGGAAATGCCTCCAGCCCTCACCGGGCCACTCTGCTTTTCTCTGGTGCTTGGGGATGATTCTCCAGGGGTTCCCCTGGTTCCCACAAATGTTCGACTTACTTGGGTAGAGCTCAATAAATATTTCAAAAATAAATCAGCCAAAAACTATCCTGGGTTGGGTTTAGCATTTAGCTTTCAAATGATAGGTAATGTTCATTGCCTTTTGAAAATATGACCCACTTTAGGATCACATTTTCCATTTTTCCTTTGGTGGTTCATAGTCACATTTGTGATCAACTATTACTAGAACTAGCAGTATGTCCATTTGTTAGGACAAAATACATTTCATAAAATTGCATCCTATGTCTTTTACCCTACTATTCAAGGCCATCCACTTATTTCTGTTTGATGTTCCTATTCTCTGTATTAGTGATGCCTCCTTATATTGCAAATTAAATCAGTACGTCAGCAAATTAAATTAGCACATTCTCATTTTTTGTGCCAAGGTCATTAATAAAAATACTAAAAAAGACTGATCCTAAACTAATCCTTAAGGATATCTACTATAGTCATCTCCCTTCAGTCTCATAGTTTCTATTTCAATGTAACATGTTGAGATCTCCCCTTATCCTGTTCTGTATTCACTGGGCAATTCTTGTACTGTTCCCCATCTTTCCTAGCATACCTAATAATTTCCCATGGTACTGTATCAATCCTCTAATAAAAAACAGATAGTTTAGCTGTATGTTATTCCCTTTGTTAGAAAGTCAATTGTTTCTTCAAAGAAAGATATGATGCTAATCTAACATAATCTACATATTAATCCCATGTTTCACTTTATCCCATTTTCCTGCAGTTTAATTATAGTTGCCTTCAAAATTTATTATATAGACTTGCATAATATAAAGATCTGATTAATGAGTTTTGTAGCTGCCCAGGTAACCTTTTTTTCCCTTTTAAAAATAGGTACTATGTTTGCTATTTTCAAATTACATGGTACCTCTCCAAGGTTTATAGATTTACTAAGAATTCTTCCTCTTAGACCAGGAGTATCTTGTCCCAGTTCTTTGAGAACTCTTCAGTGGATATTATTTAGATTCCCTGACTTGAATAGTTCAGAAATTGCCTTGGATAGCAACCTCTATTTCATACCCTCACTCCCATAGTTTTGCCCACATTTTCAACATCATCATCCTCATTGAAAACTGAGGTATTTGTTGAGGTTTTGTGCCATGCAGAGCTGATTGTTAATCTCTTTCATCCTCATTGCATAAAGGCCCAACTCTGGAGGCTTTCAAGTGATAAAGAGGGGGAGAGGAGGTGACGAGCACCAGACAACATGGGGAGTGGCAAGTGCTGGGGAGTGTGCTGGGGGGTGGGGAAAGCCAAGCACTGAAGAACAGGGGTGCAGGGCAGGGCTGGATGCTGCTGACACCCCTCTAAATCAGGTTTATGTCTGGGTTGATCCTCCCTAATTACATCCCTCTTTTCTTTGTTTTCACTTATGCATTTGCCTGAAGAACCTCCTTGCCACTCCCCCACCCCGCCTGGCAGTCCCTGAGCCAGGTCAGCTCACAAGCAGTGAGCTATTTGTTGTAATTTCTTTTGTAAGGTCTGACTTACCTTGAATTTAGGCAATTCTCACTGTATTCTAGTTCTTCTTGAATGCTAAATGTAGCTTTCTTTGCTAATTAAGTTCTTTAAAAATTCCTAATAGGCTCTTTGCTTATGCTTGATAGTCTTTTTGAAGTGGTTATTTGTCCATTTGCCGCTGTATTTTTTCACCTTGCTTGGGAAGCAAGTCCCAGATAGCTTTTGTACCTTTCACTTCAAAATATTAAAGTCTTTGAGTTCTTCAGTCAACTCAATTGAATAATTTCCTTAATTTTTCTAAGTTCTCCCTTCTAAAATAAAATGCCATAATTATAGGTTTCTTTCTATTTATCCTTCTGTCCAATTTACAATGTTTCAAATCTTGATAAGTTAATCATGGGTTAATTTCTCTGATGGGATTTTGTATACTCTTTGTTTCCATTACCATTCAATGAAGAAATCTGTCATGGTTCACATCCAGGAATATATTAGATATACCATTTTTTCTCTAATATAAGAAGTTTAAACTCTCCCACAATGACACAGTTGCTGAATATCTTTATAATGTAATAGCATCATAGAGGGGTTTGCCCATATTCAAATCTTATTCTGGGGTGTTGTAGTAGGTCCAGAAAATTCCAGTGTTGTCTGATACCTCCAGGCACGTGGCCCTCACCTGTCTGTCTGACATTCTCACAGCCTAGATTTACACAGCTGCTGCACCTTTGGCATTCTCAGTTGTTAGGGAGTAGGCCTGAAGTTCAGTCAGAGAGAAACCTTAGGTGCCTCTCTTTCACTCTTCACATTGTAGGGCTGCCCTCACTTCAGGCATGTCCAGATGAAGTGGGTTTTTAAAAACACCGCTTCAATTTAGGGCCCTTTAAACCCCCATGTCATGCACACACTCAAACTTACCTGCCTCTCTGGCAGCAGGGAGGGGAGGGCAAGCTGCCAGTGGGCAGAGTGGTCCCTAGGCTGGGGAGGGGGGCTTGTGCTTCCCTCTGTGGCAGTGGTGCCCCCACCCCCAGCTGGGCACCTGCCTACCTCCTTGGCTTGTGCCATCCCGGATGGCACCACAGCCACAGAGGGAAGCACTGGGCCCCTACGCATCTCAGGCAGGCAGACAGGTTCCAAGGGTGGGGGTGGGAAGGACCAGGCTCACCACTTTTTTTTTCCCCTTGGGCAGAGCCTGCCTTCCCAGGCTGCCACCAGGCTGCCCTCGTGGGCTTTCTGCAGAGTCCCTGAGCTTCACAGAGCCTGGGCTTAACTCTGCGGCTGCAGGGCAGCAAACTAAAACTCCTCAGGGGAGTTTTAGTATGCTGGGCCCCAAAGTCATTTAAGGTGCATTACGCCATCGAGTGTGCTACAGTGGCTGGAATTACTGCGCAATACGCAGCCTACATGTGCAAACACCAACGCCATTAAAGTGGTGCAAAAGCATTTAGTCTGCTTTAAAGTGTCTTGCACAGATGCCCTTCGTTTCGTCTACACATGGCCTTAGGCCCTTGCAATGTCTGGCCTTATCAAACCTTGCTCCATCATTCACAGGTCTTCCAGGTTTATCACCCTGCCCCTGCAGTCAGCACTTTGGGCTCATCAGCCTCTAATCTGTACAAGTAATCTACAGGGCCATTTTGCCCATGCCTTGCAGTCCCTGGGGCCAAATTGGTTCACAAGCAGTTTATAACTATAGCTTCTGCAGCTCTGCTGCTAAGGATATTCTCTTTCTGGCACTGCCAGTGCCTATTTGCCCAGCTGTCCCTACAATTAGGCCCCAGGGCTTCCCCCTTCTGGCCAGCACAATTTGGCCTTAAGGGGACAGCTTCCCTTTTTTTCTCACACTCAATCTCCTCGTTATAATGAGATTAAGGAGTCTCCCATTACCAGGGTCCACAACAGACTCCCAGCTTTACCCCAGTAAAGTCTTGTTAAGTGGCATTTAATTTATAAGAATTACAACAATTCAAAATTACCAAAGTGTACCTTATGTTGTTACACATATAAAATAGTGACTCTAAAGTGTAGCATATAAATTGGAAAGACAGTGTGAATGTAGCTATTTGGAGTAAGGTAAAAAGGATTTCCCAGTGTTGATATAATGTTAGGTTTCTCCAGTGTTATAAATCACTGAAAAATGCTTACTAGTTGGCTGTAAAACACTACTTTGGAAACACTAATAATACTTAAGAATTTTTAGGAATAAAAATTCATCATTCTCCATATCAAAAATAAATACATGTCTTGGAGGCAAATGCATCTTTACATTGGTAATCTTGTCCAGCCACTGTATTCAAATAGACTTAAATATAGTATATTAATTTCTAATACATGTAAATGGATATTTTCTTAAAGTCTATGAAAATATGCTTTTATATAAACAAAAGCATGTGAAAATACAGCTTAGTATATATATCTAAGAGGTAATAACAATAATATTTGGTGATTTCAAGTTGTTGTAACAGTA
>NW_017728997.1:42855840-42862060 GCF_001723915.1 Gavialis gangeticus | reverse complement strand
CCAGTGAACTATCTATCCATAAAAATGAACACCAGGAAACTGAGAAATAAGATTTTATTTGTAACAGGATCAAGTTGTATTTTTGCATTACAACTCAACTTTTTCAGGTCATTAAAAATTGATGGACAGCACCATGCTGCAATATATAAAACAGACATTGGAGAAGTTGCATAAGTTGTCACAATCTTTTGTTGTAATTTAAAAACTATTTAGTAAGAAGGCAATTCTTTAAAAAAATCTCACAATAAGACATTGAGAGTCGAGTTATTAAAAAAAAATAGATGTGATAACCTACAAGTGAGTAATGTTCAATTCTCTCATATTCATGGAAATCCCAGAAATAACTGAGGTAATATAGTCTACTTATAACATTTAACACTGATGCTACTTATAACTAGTACTATCCTTATGCTATACTTATGTTATATATATACTTTATTTATAGACTGTTTATAGACGATACCAATTCTATGATTCTGTTATACTCTTCCTACTTATAGACTATGCGTATGATATAGACTATGCTTATGCTATAGTCTACTTATAGCATTCAACACAGATGCTGAATTTTGTCATTTGACTTAAGGGTAGGTTCATATCAGATTAAATATGAGTTTCAAGCTGAATATGATTTTATTTCTTAATATTTTGCCTTATAAATCATTTTTTTTATATTTACAGGTTTGGTGATGTCTGCCATAACTGTAATCATTTTGGTACTGTACTTTGCTATTGAGACCTTCGTGATCAACAAGAAGCAGTGGTTGCCTGAGTGCACTCCTGTCTATGTACAGTATTTTGTTAAGTTCTTCATCATTGGTGTCACTGTGCTTGTGGTGGCTGTTCCTGAAGGACTTCCACTTGCTGTCACTATTTCTCTCGCTTATTCTGTCAAGGTGAGCAACAGTTCAAACAATAAATGGGGAAAAATATCATATCTATCAATTCTCTTACTATGAATTAATTTGCTAGTAGCACAGTCTTTAATATTACTGTATGGAAGAAAGTTGTGTCATATTTGTCAATATAATCAGCATCTCTGCTGTTAGTGAAGCTGCTTTAAAAGCTTGGCACTGCTTCATTATTGAAAGTTCTTCTAAGCCAAATGCCAGCAAAATAAGTTTACTGCCATACATTCCAAAAATTGTACTTCAGAGAAGTATACTAAACAAGCAATTAAGACATTTAGAATAAACCTCTGTTTTACTTTTTGTGCCCAAACGGGCACTACCCAGTTGCGTAACTGCCATTTTTGGCTCTTATTTTCAGGGGCATGACCAAAACATAGGCATTAGGGTTTACAACCCAGGGGATCAGGAGCAGGTGGTTCAGGAGGCTGAGGTCTGTAAGGGATCAAAAATGTAGGCAGTCAGCTTGGGCTGGGAGTGGGGCCAGGAACAGGAGGCAAAGATCTAGATTACAGTCACTACTGGGGGTCAAAAGCAGAGGACCCAAAGACCAGGACACTAGAAACAAATAGACAGGAACCAGGAAACAAGAAACTAAACACCTGTCCTGGATGAGCATAAGCCATGGAATTGCAAAAGATCGAGGCCCAAGAGGATTTAGAAGTAGGGGAGACCTCTCGTAATTTAGCTTAATAACTAAGTGACTGTGGCACTCATCCAGGAAGTAGGGGACTCAGATTCTAGGCCTTTCTTGTAGAGAGGGTTTGAACCTATCTCTCTACACATTCCAGTACAGGGTACAGGATGGGCATCTTTTGAAGGACCTTGGATGCTCCCTGACCGTCCAAGGTGGGGATATATAGGGGACTAGGCAAAAGAAATCAAGCTTGAGGGTGCATGGCTCAGTGAAATAACTGTTGATCTATGAAGGAAACAGTCCTGGGTCCTACCATGGAGTGTTGCTCCCAATGAGACATTGGGTCTGAACTTCAGGATGTATGCTCAGGTATGTCTGTATTGAGCCCCATACTTGTCTGGCATAGCCTACTATACATGCTCAGTGGCTGTGTGACTGCTTACCATGAAGAGTAGGATCCAGCATCAAAACTGGCTTGTACTGTATCCCAGGCAGTATTTTCACTTCCTCTGCATCAAGTAGCTTCCTTGCAGTGACTCTGTCTCTGGCAGCAGGGAAAGCAGAAAAGTATCAGTGGCACAGGCTGCAGCAGTAGAGGCTGGAGGTTTGCTGCTGCTGAACAGGGAGGAAGGAGATGTTATCTCTTTTTGCTGGTGATATCCATGTTGAGCAGTCAAAAATACACCTGTTTTCTGTGACAAAAAGGAAGTAATGTCTCCCCAGGAGCAGTGAATGTCTAGCTGTTGCTCATGCAGCACATGCGACCATTGTTTCTCTGCAGGGAAGGTGCAAAGGAAGGTGAAGGCAGGGAGATGGGGAGGGTGGTGAGGTGCCTCCTATTCCCATTCAAGCACCCTCCCCTCCCCTCCCCTAGGCCCACCCATCATTATGTTACTGGTAGGATCACAAACTGTGTGTAAAGGCCAAAAATGATGATTACATGGATGGGTAACTCTCATTTGGGATGTAAAGTAAAATAGAATCCTGCCCATACTTAAAGTAGGCTCTCTGATATTCTTTGGGCAAGATGTATTAAGATGTTAGAGCATCTGATTATTTTAGGAATATACTGGAAGGGGCCTTGTCAGGCCTCAAGTGCATTACCCTGAATTCACAGTCATTCATCAACTGAAAGAAGCTCCAATACCACTATTGTGAACCTTCAGGTACAGAGGAACAATATTCTCTGCCACTGCAGCAACAGGGAGGTAGTTCATTATTGTAACAAAAGCTGGTGCCAAGGGTTGCTGTGATATCTTCTGGTGGCATCTGAGCCCTTGTTTTACCCTGACTTTTAAGCATTCTCCCCTTTTAGCCATGCCCAAGCCTTGCAGTTTTTACTAATCAATCAAGTATCATCCATCTAGTGGGCCCTTGGCCCTGATCCACCTCACTTTCTCATTCCCACCCTGGGCTCCCCAGCCTCCTCAGCCTGACTCTAGGCTCTAGGCTTCCTATCCCCATCCATTTCAGCCCCACTATGGGCCCTAGTCTCTCTAGCCTCATTCATCTTGGCCCCTCTCTGGAGCCAGAGCTCTCTAGCCCCTTGTCTCTGGCCTGCTCCCAGACTCTGAGTCTTACTCCTAGATCTCTGTCTATCCTTCTTCTGCCCTGTTCCCAGGCTAGCCTTACTCCTGGACCTCTGGCCCTACTCCCAAGCCCTACTGGCCTATTTGGATCTCCACCTCCCCTTAATTCCACCCTAAACTGCTGGCATTATCCCAGCCCTAAGGGTGTATTACCCATAGGCATTCTTGGCATCCATTAAGAGTTTCTTTGTAGCCTGCTCTGTAGCTCTTCTTACATCAGCCTTCAGGGCCAGACTTCCTGCCCAGCTCAGGCCCTGGGCTTATATACACCCTAAGTCCAGACCCCTTTTAGTCAGGTGTCTCACTTGATTGCTGATTATGCTCTCTGCAATCTTTTTTTTCTTAAAGTAACAGGAACCATAAGTGCCCTGTTACAGTTATGCTTAGAAGATATAAGGAGAATGCCCCATGTTACTGCAAAAGACAATTGACCTTCTACACCCCCAGCCTATGCTAATCTGACCTAGTAAATATAATTACTTCCTGACCCCAAACTTGGCTACCAGTAGCTTAAAACTTCCGTGTAAAAAAATATAGCGTTGAGAAGGATTTGTTTTCTTTAAAACTTTCTATATTGAGGAAGGCAGTTTCTATAAGTTTTTTTTCATGCATTTTATTAAATGCTGTTAGAGGGTGCGTGTACATGAGTGCGGAGGCTGCTCCAATGTGCTATAATTATAGCGCGTTGGCACATACTCAATTAACTGAATCTACTAGAGTGTGATAATTACTGTGCTCCAGAAGCCTCCTGTGTCTTGTGTATCAATGTCCTCACACTGAAAAAATGGTGGTGGGGGCAGTTGAACTAAAGCTTGTTGAATGAGCTTGAGTTCAAGTGCCCCCACCACAATTTAGAAGCACAGGGACATTGGTACATGAGACACTGTGAAGCGTTAATTAGTGCAATTCTAGACTCCCTGCTCCCCACAACCCCTGGAGTACTTGTAAAAGTGCCCATATTATCTAAAGCTAATATAAATTATTCTATCATAAATGTTAAGGGCTTTAAAATTTAAATTCTAAAACCTGGAGTTGTGGATAAGTTTAATAAGCGTGTCCTGAGATTACATTACACATCTATTTGTTATGTGTGCATGCATCTGACAATTAACAAAATAAATTTATTATTAAAAATAATTAAAATAAAACGTTTTATTTTCTTGTTGTATGTAAAGAAAAACTGAGGTGCAGAGAGAGAGCATGAACATTTGAAATGATTTGCACATAGTCACACACCAAAGTTGCACCTAAATTTGAAAGGGAAAGAAGATATTCACATTCTTATTTCCTTGTTCTGACCATTAAATATTGCAAACCATGTTCTGAATCAGTTGCATTAAAATATATATATAATTTCTACCTGCAGGGCCAGATTGTGATGCCCAGTTGCTTACTATCTTATGCATATAAATTTCACTGACTTCAGTGGACCTTCAGTTAGAGTAACATACTGCTCTATAAGTACAGGTTTAATAATCTGTTGCATAGTGATGCTAATGCAAGAGAGAAAAGGATTCAGTTATTCATGGTAACAGATTTTTGCAAGATGCATGGCTCAACTGGTTAGTTTTATTTTTTTTGCTGTAAGATCGCCTATATTCATGGCATGAATTCAATAATAATGGGATCTGAAAAACTACAACAGAATCTAAGTCAGTTGAGTATAGCTAGCTTCTTGGAATACATTACTTGTCAGAGTAAGGAAGTTTTGTTTCAATATTAAAATAAGTATTTAAAAGTTTATAAATTAATAGTTCTCAAATTTTCTGGCACTTGCTGTAGCTTTTTAAACATCTCTTTTTATACTTTTATCTTTGCTGATTTGTACCTAGTAAGAAGTTCATTTTCAGACTTAGTTACTACTAAATAAATCTGAACCTTTAGAGCTCTTTGCCGATAGAAAACAGATATCTATATAAAAAACTATGAGAAAATCAAATGTATCCTTTTTATTTGTTACAGTGATAACTGTTGAAAAATAACCTATTTACTAGCATATACTTTGGATAGGTAAATAATTTGAATAGATAAGCTGATAAGTAAAAACATGTTAAACTGATGTTGCAGAAATTTCTTAGATGAGATACGTTATGAATATTGAGATAACTACATCCACTCATTGAAGATTAAATTGGCAAGCATTTCAAGAGATGGCCACTACTTGGTCCCAACTCTGTGTTAAACAAGAACACCATTTTAATAATCCAGCCTGTGTGTATTTTTGCTACTGTTAAAGGTATTTAAAGTCTGTAAAAGCAAATTTTGAAGATTTTTTTATCCTGTTTTCAATCAGAAAATGATGAAGGATAACAATCTGGTACGCCACTTGGATGCATGTGAGACTATGGGTAATGCTACAGCCATCTGCTCTGACAAAACAGGCACACTAACAACCAATAGGATGACAGTTGTACAAGCTTATGTTGGTGATGTCCACCACAAAGAGATCCCTGACCCAGAAGCTATACCAGCAAAAACCCTAGAATTGCTGGTTAATGCCATTGCGGTCAACAGTGCTTATACAACAAATGTTCTGGTAAGTAGACTTTACTGATAATCAAATGAAAAATGGCATAATAAGGTTCATGCATTTGAAGCATAGCTAATACATTAGTGTCATGCTATTAATCATGAAATATTAAATAGGATTGAAGTCCTTAAATGTGGGTAGTAGTTGCACACAGTTTTGTGCGCACCTGTGTCTGTGAACTGTTAAAGAATGGAAATGCTTTAATGTATATTTTGACGATTATGGCTTTATACATTAGAAAAAAGATATGGTTGAATATTTGAGAGAGAAATACATCCATCTCTGGTCTCAAACTGCTATATTGTACCTTGAACCCCATACTATTTTTGGATCAGTATTATTTAATATACAAATATTCATATTTGCTCACATATCTAACTTTCACTGTCTTAAATAAGACTGCTAAGGGTCAAATTACTTATCCACCTCAGACTTTGCAGGATTGGAACCTAAATTCTTGAATAAAAGGAATTAGACTGGTTAGATCAATTAGATTAATAACCTATATTCACTTTAATTTCAATGGAGTGGTATTCAGATTCACTTAACCCACCAT
>NW_017728997.1:42848611-42850840 GCF_001723915.1 Gavialis gangeticus | reverse complement strand
GGGGGTGGGGGGGGGGGGGGGGGAAGCGGGGCGCGAGGGGGGGAGCTTATGTGGAGCCCCTCATGCAGCATGGGGCATTGAGGGGCAGTGGGGATTGCCAGTGAGTTGGGAATTTTTTTTTTCAAAGAGCCAGGAGCTGCGGTGGGTGGGGCAGCCACTGTCAGGGCTGGGAGAGTGGGTGGGAGATGGGCCTGGGTGATTCAGAGATTCTGAGATTCGGTAGCAGCTGAATCTCTGAATCAGATTAGGCTGAATCGATTCAGGACAGTAATTTGAATCACTGACTCAAATAAATTTCCCCTGAATCGATTGAATCCCAAGCGAATAGATGCTTCTCAAGCAGATCCCGGGACGTCATTCTCCTGCTGTACTTGGCCTCGGTGAGGCTGAAGCTGGAGTACTGCGTCCAGTTTTGGGCTCCACAATTCAAAAAGGATGTGGTGAAGCTTGAGAGGGTGCAGGGGAGAGCCATGTGCATTATCAGAGGTCAGGAAAACAGACCTTATGATGAGAGGCTGAGAGCAATAGGGCTATTCAGCCTGGAAAAGCACAGGCTCAGGGGTGATCTGGTGGCCACCTTTAAGTTTATCAGGGGTATTCATCAGGATCTGGGGGAATGACTGTTCACCACAGCCCCCCACGGGATGACAAGATCAAACGGTCACAAACTTCATGGTGACCGGTTTAGGCTGGACATAAGAAAGAACTTCTTCACTGTCTGAGCCCCCAAGGTTTGGAACAGACTGCTACCTGAGGCGGTTCAAGCGCCCACTTTGACCGCCTTCAAAACACATTTGGATGCTTATATTGCTGGGATCCTATGATCCCTGCTGACTTCTTGCCCCTGGGGCAGGGGGCTGGACTCAATCCTCCGGGGTCCCTTCCAGCCCAAATATCTATTAAATCTACGAAATCTATGAATACTAGCTGCTTTGCACAGGCATAGCAGCAGCCCTATATCTCTGGTGTAGCAGCAGCAACTAGGTGCAAGGACATCACACCACAGCAATAGCATCAGCAACTGGGGCAGCCAGACAGCCTCCCCAGCCCCCAGGTCTCTAGCAGCGTTTTGCTCAGAGTGCAAAACTTGATAATTATACCTGAGATTAAATGTAAATCTTGCTGTGTCACAGTTCAGTGCATGTATTTTAAAGGCAATGACCTTTATAAATCTAAAATAAATAATTAACTAAATAAATTTGCCAGAGCTGAGAGATTTGTCTTCTTTCCTAATGCTAGGTTATATTTTGAAAAGGATTGTGTACTGGTTAAACTATGAGAGCTGCAGGTAATCAACCCTCTCACAGTTTGGGCTTTTATATTTTCAGGGACCTCTTTATTTTGCATATTTTAACTTTTGTGCACATGGCATTAGGTTATTGATGCTCTTGAGAAACAATAGAAAAAAGCCAGTTATCTTGTTGAGTATACACATAGCTTTCATATGTGCATTTTCTGATCTTGTACTGCCATCCTTCTGCAAATCTAGTAATTGAAAGACAAATGATAAAGATTTATGGTTGTTTCAAGAGGTTATTTCAGATGCTATATAATAGGGTTGTGCAAAACAGAAGCATTCCATTTCAACCAGTGTTTCAACAGTTTGATGGAACAGCGTTCTGTTTCAACTTTTGTTTTGAGTCAAAATGGCTGTTCCATTATCATTCCATTGAAACAGTTTCATGTTTCGAGCCCGTATTGGCGTTTCACCCGTAGGATATCATGGGGAAGGTCAAAACAGGCTATAACATTGTCATTTCTGCCAAAATTTCACTGTCTATATTGAGTCCATGAGTTTCTGTACCTGCTACCTAGGAGGCTGATGAAGTGCAGTTCATAGGCCCAGCTCTGAAAAGTGGTTTGTACATTCAAACAAACACCTAACCTCATCACCAGAACTGAAGCCAACTTCCTACAGCTCAAAACACAAAATCTGCCAGCTATCTCCAGTACCCCCACAAACTGCACACCAGAATCTAACAAAGATAACAAAACCAAACTACCTGTGGGGGCACATTCCTCACCAAAAAAATACTATGCCTCCAGTCTTTCAGGCCTGATCCTAAGAGAGATTACAAATTACAAACCACTTTTCACAGCCGGTCTCCTAGGTACAAATACTCATGGACTCATTGTAGATTAGACAGTGGAATTCTGGCACACTGCAACCTGCTGTACGTCTGACTCCCCAGGTACCTCTGCACTTTTACCAGCACTGCTACATCCCCC
>NW_017728997.1:42845178-42848600 GCF_001723915.1 Gavialis gangeticus | reverse complement strand
TTCACTGACTGGCTTTCTTGCCTGCACTGCATGCCAGCCTCTAGCTTATTTACTATTCCCTCCACCCAGGAACAGCACACATACACACCAACTGAGGGGCTTCCTCAGCCTGACAAAAGCTGGAATCCCAGGCAGCTAAGCTGAGCTCACTCAGCAAGCCTCAGGTCTGTCAAAGACGTGACAGGTCTGGGCTTTCCCCAGCCAGAACTGTGTGCGTGTGTGTGGTAGCTGGAGGTTATGGCACCTCCTACCTGCCTTTCACCAGGGGGATCCTCGGTTCTGGCATTTCCTGGGGCTGTCACCCTTCCAGCAGTTGCCCCAGGCCTCCCAGGCCCTGGCAGAGTTCACTTTTAGTGGTCATGCCCAGGACCTGGGGCCTCCTCCTTCCCTTTAGCCCCAGGTCATACCTCCAAGTTCATCCCGGCACGGGAACTCAGCAGGGCCAGGTTCTTTCCCTGATGGCTGGTGATACAGTGAGTGCCGCCTACAACTCTGAGACTGGGGCATTAAATGGTTTTTAAAAAATGAAAAAAGGAAATAGGTGTTGATGGAATGAGGAGAGTAGCATTCACTCCATGTATACCTGGGGACTGGGAAACCCCATCAGCAGGAGGTTCACCTTGAGGAGCACCAGCTGCTTCAGCAAACCAGGATCCCAGCAGGTGTGGTGGGGTGTCACTACATCCCCAGCAATGGCGACCATCCTCTCGCTTGGAACACTGATTGCTGGACAGGAAAGCTGTTCCTGGGCAACCATGGCTCGATCCAGCCACATCTGGCTCTGGCTTTCCCAGTAAGCCAATGGGTCACACAGCAGTGGCTCCACATCATCAGAGCAATAGGAAGCCACCAAGGCATCAGTGCTACCTGCCTGATGGTGGGGTCTGGTGCCTCTGGACCCCACCATGGAAGCCATGCCTTTGGCACACATTGGCACTGCCTGCAGTGGAGGAGGAGACTGGCTGGTGAATTGCGTGCTAGCATAGGACAGTGGAACCCCTGTTCCGTGTCCCCCCACCTCCACTGTTCTGCCTCCCTGACTTTCTTTACCAGGACCTCCGTCCACTGAGTCAGTGTTTGGCTGCTGCATATGGTGCCCTCCACTCTTGGGTCACACATGGTGGCCAACACATGGACTGTACTGGACCGCAAGGGATCAAGCCATTTCCTGATGCCCTTCTTCAGCTGCCTCACCAGTGCCTGCATGTCTGGTGTCAGCGGCCTGCCCTAGCCAGGAACACTGATCCCCTGGAAGTTCTCCATTTGGCTCTGAAGTTCCCTCACTACGGTGATCACTGGGCTAAGGAGGGCATCAGCAGTGCTCAGACTCTTGGTGGCCTCAAGGAAGGGCTTGAGAACCACCAAGATCTGGGAGATGGTATCCCACTCAGCACTGTTCAGTGGGCCACTGATCCCAATCTCCCCGAGCAAAGCCATCTCATGAATGGCCTTCTGTTGCTCCACCAGCCTCTCGATCATCAGGTATGTGGAGTTCCACCGAGTCTCCATATCCTGCATGATTTTGTGCTGTGGGATGTTCAGCTCTTTTTGTTTACCCCGCAGCATCTTGCCCCCTTTGATGCTTTGGTGAAAGTAGCCTGCCCCCTTACTGCATTTTCAAATCAGCTTGCTCGTAGTGGCAGCGCCGTCACTGGAAGCCCTGTGCCCCTCCAAGGTGTTCCTGACAACAAGGTGCAACTTGTGTGCCAAACAGCAGATGCCAACAAAGTTGGCATCACGGATTGCCTTGACAATATTGGCCCCATAGTTGGTGCCCGTGAATCCGCGGGTGAGCTCTCCCTGCCCAGTGAGTCACCCCTGCACCAAGTGGTTCATGGCCCCCATCATCTCTGCTGCTCTGTGGAACTCATCCATCATCTCAGCTTGAAGGAGAACCCACCGATGGCCTGAGTGGTCACACCAGTGCCCTGTAAGGGAGAGGTAGGCATGGTCTCCACCCCGGCTGCTCCAGATATCCGAAGTGAAGTGTAAGGCCTCCTGCAGACCTGCCTTGCACAGCTCCTCCCTCAAGTACTCTGTCCATGCTTCATACAGGGATGGCACCACCATCCTACTGAAGGTGGTGCGTGTGGGCACTTGGTATGATGGGACCACAAGCACCATGAGCCACCTGAACCCTGGCCACTCAACTAGGGAGAATGGCTGGCCATTGACAGCAAGCATCTCCCCAATTCTCTGGGTGAGCTCACTCACTTTTGCAAAGTGCCCCACTGTCTGTCTGCCTTTCCCCCACTGTTCCAGGGTGGCCTGCCTGTGCTTTGGGGCGATAGGGGCTTTGGTGCAAGCACAGGACTTTCCTCTGGGCACACTCCCACAGGTGCCAGGCTGAGGAGGAGCAAGTGAAAGGGGGTGGTGCCTGTGGAGATGCATCAGCATCCCCATGGTGCTCATATGTTTTGTTCCCTTGCCTTGGCTGTTTTGGCTCGGCAGTGCAGAAAGATAGCATATATGAGATCATCTGCCAGCTCAAAATGATCCCAGACCACACTACCCACTCACTTCTGGGATGCAGGTGCATCTGTGGATGCTGCTGCACTTTCCCACTCCTCAGCAGGCAGAGGCACAGCAAGAGGAGGAGTGGACTTAGCTGAGCCGGTTGCTTCCACCTCTACATCGACCTCCTCTGAAGTGCCTTCTGGGGAAGGAGTACTGGCTTGAAGGGAAACTTGAGGGGTGCCGAGCAGAAATTCAGGTGATTCCCCCTCCTTCCCCAGAATTTCCCTTGCTAAGGCACTGAGATCCAGATCCAGAGCCAGCTGTTCTTCTGGCCCTGTAAGGCTCAGCATGGGAAGTGACATAGGGGTGGAGTAGGCTGCTGTGCTGGTACTGGTACTGCTGTTGTGGTTGTGATCATGCTGGGGGTTGTGGGGTTTATGGATGCTGAGCATGGAGGGGATGCAGTCTCGGGCACAGGCAGTGGCAGTGGTACTACTCCCTCTCCTTGCTGCTTGTAGCAGCCTCATCCCTTTTAGCCTGAGGAAAGAGGCTGCATCTCAATTTGGTGGTGGGGGGCGGAGTGGGGAACTTACAGCTCTCCCTCTACCCCCTCTTCCATGCCTCCCTGAAGGCTGGCCAGTGTGCCCACATGCCTTTCCACCATGCTTCATGAGGTGTTTCATGTCTTCCTTTTCAAGAAATATATAAAAGTATTTGTGTCCCTATATAAACTCAAAATTGTAGGTCTGAGGCAGTGAAGAGATGTATGAACATGATAGAAATATATCTGTCTGTGTATATAAACTCCAAGCTAGGTCTGGTGCAGTGAAGAGATTTATGAACGTGATACAAATATATCTGTCTGTGTATATAAACTCCAAGCTAGGTCTGATGCAGTGAAGAGATTTATGAACGTGATACAAATGTATCTGTCTGTGTATATATATTCAATAGCGTTTCTGTGG
>NW_017728997.1:42817342-42840178 GCF_001723915.1 Gavialis gangeticus | reverse complement strand
TATAAATTCAATAGCATTGCTGTGGTGCAAATAATAAACATATAAATACAAATATATATAGTATATTCCTATATATATATATATATATATATATATTCCTGTAGTATATTCCTACATCACATCTATGCTAGTAGTAGACTTTGTTGTCTAACACTCCTGAGCTGCTGGAAGATAGCTCAGTTACTGTCAGACACCAAGGCAGAAAGCAGGCCAGTTCAAATAATGTTGCCCTTTTTGCTGTTTCTCCATTCCTCCCCTAGAGCCCTGGGATTGGAAGGGACCTCAGGGAAGGATGACAGTCACTGGCCAGCTACACAGTCAATATGAGAGCAGTCCTCCCCCCCTACCCCTTCCTCCCTCCTCCCCCTTCTTGGAGCCTATAGCTCCCCTCACAGCCAGAGGTAACCCAGTGCAGATGTCCCAAACAAACACGCCAGGAGGAACAGCGCAGGCTCAAGGAAACAACGGGGGTGCCTTAGGAGCACTGAGAGGCATATCCCTCTGCCAGCAGGGAGCCAGTAATTCTACCCAGGGCCAAAATCCCTAGAAAGTGGGGCAAAGCCCAGATAACCCAGGCAGACCTGGACATAGCTGTCCACACCAGCTGGATTGTGACAGCGGGTGACAGTGGGTGAGTCAGGTGGCTATGACCTCTTATCACTGTGTGATGCCCATGAGAATCATCACAGGAGCATGCAAGTCAGCTGGGCCTGGGAGAGGGTGGCACAAGTCTGCACGGCCAAAGCCTCTGAATGGGAGAAGCTGGCACAGGACCCTACTAGCTGGACACACCCCCATAAACAGACTGTGGGCACAGAGTAGGGGTGTGTGAAACAGGCTTATTCAATTCGGATTTGGATTTGCCCTGGATTGGGGACAGTGCTTCCATTCATTGATTCGGATCACTGTCCCTGATTTGATGCAGCTGAATATGAATCCGAAGATTCGATGCTGATTCGGAGAATCAGCAATTTAGCCATAGACACAGGTTTAAATGTTTTTCCTACATACCTTGAGGTATTAGGCATGGCTCGTGAATGCTGCAATGGTGGGGCAGATGGAGCATCCCACAGGACCCGGAAGTACTTCTGGCCCATTTCTGGGTCTGCTGCCAAGCATGCTGGGGAGCCCCCCATGCTGCTGTGGGATGCTCCATCTGCCCCAGTCTCTCAGCATCATAAGCCATACCTTGATGTATGTAGAAAAAACATTTAAACCTGTGTCTATGTCTGAATCACTGAATCTTTCTCAATCTCTCTGAATCAGTTTGGAGGTTCCGATTCGATTCAGAGAGATTACAGGGTCTCCTGATTCAAATCAGAATCAGAGATTCAGCCACTGAATCAGGCCAAATCTCCACCAAGTCAAATCAGGGACCAAAGCTTTGCACAGCCCTAGTGTAGAGGGTTGCACCCTGCAACACTATAGCACCTGCCCAGGTGAAGCACAGTCCTGGAAGCAGGCCCAGAAGAGGGGCATCCTTGAGTGCAGATTCTCTGGGAGATGTTGCATGGTGCACCACCTAACCCCACATGCTGAAAGAAAGTGTTCAGCGCCCTGCCCACTGCAACATCTGTGCTATTTTGGGTTGAATTCTTGATTTGTTGTAGTTTATACAAGTCTACAGGGTTACAGCCAGACCTCCTGAAGCTGTCCCTGTTACCTGGCCTCAGCATAGGAGGGAAGCACCCCATTGCCACATCAGCAGCATCATCCCAGCTGATCCAAAGCACCTGAGTGGAAAGAGGTGGGAGAAGCCCCACAGAAGATGAACCAGCAGAGTCACCTGGGGTCACAGGGGAACTACTGAACATCACCTCCAGAGGTACACTGAACAACAAGTTATAGCAGGCAAGTAGACCCTGGTGTGACATAGCCAAGGAGGCGAGACATACCCATCAATTGATGGAGTGGTTGTGAGCCTGTCACACATGTATATGAGCTAGCCAAGTGAAATGCATGAGGGCAGCACTGTTGGAAAACTTTGCTCCAGGGGAATTAAGTTGATGGCCTTACAAGCATAGGAATCATAGATTCATAAAAAACTACAGCTGGAAAGGACCTCAGGAGGTTTTCTAATTCAACTGCCAGGCATCCCTATTTGAACTAACCCATACTAGTGCTTGTCTCACATATTTCTAAAAGCACACAATCAATCCTCTTACACAACTATAAGGCACAGTGCCTTAAATTATCAAAAGCACCCTAGCTTGTCACAGGTAAGGCAGGGGGATGAGGCTGTCAGTGTCCTGCCACCACAAGTGCTGTTAAAATTAACTCAGGAGATCCAAAGAAGAGCCCATTGTGTGTCATCCCCTCCCCATCCCCAGGTACATAGGCAGTCAAAAATCCCTACAGTACAAACCAATCTGAATGTGGGGGGAAATTCTTCAAGATCCCAAATAAGGCAATTGGCCTGACTCTGAGCAGTCTGACTGGCCTCTAACCTGGAGTGTCTGTATTTTAGTTCCAGCAGGCATTTTGTCCCACCCTAGTCAAAACCCTCAACCTTGGCTGAAGCCAACACTTAATGCTTCTGGAGAAGGCAAAAAAAGTACTGATACCTGTAGCAGCAGCAGCAGAAAAACCTCCAGTCCCAGTCCATGTGGCAAACAGTGACGTTTAGAATCACAGGGAAAACCAAATGCAGTACATTCCATTCTACAACCTGGAGACAGCAAATATAACTCCACATATCACACGCTCTTACCAGAGAGCCAGAACTCTGATTCATGTATCTCCTCCATAACCTTATCCCAGATCCTTTAATCTTGTGAAGTTCTGCTTCATTCTCCTGCTGCTGAGCACAGGGGGGCAGGCAGCAAAATCTTTGACAATGGCTACCCAACCTCTTCATGAAAACCTCGAAGGATGGAGATTCCACAACCTTCTTCTACCGCCTCACTTTTCTAACAGTGAAGAAGTCTTTTCCTGGTATCTAATCTAGACCTGCAGCTTCAAGCCAGTATGTGATCTGCTCTCTGTAACAATGGAAAAAAAGGTGTTCTCCCTCCTGTTTATGACAGTTCTTCATGTATTTTAAGACTGCTATCATGTCCTCGCCTAATCTCCTTTTTCACAGGCAGTAATATGCTTATTTCTTTTTTTCTCACCTTTTAATGATTGCCATCCAAGCCCTGTATCATTTTGTTGCCTGTTTCTGAACCCTAATTGTTCCCTGGCCTTTTTTAAATGTGGAGTCCCAAACTGCACACAATACTCTAGGTGAGAAATAATCAGTGCCAAGTAAAGAGGCACTATCATCTCCATCATCTTACACCAAATGCTTCTATTAATGCAGCTCAAAACAGCCTTTTTTGCAGATATGTCACACTGCAGACTCATATTGAGTCTGTGATTTAAGACTCTTAGGTCCTTCTCCACAGTGCTGCCATCCAGCCAGTTATCACCCATTTTGTATTTGTGTTTTTTATTATTCTTTCTGAGGCATACCATCTTGTGTTTATCGGCATTAAATTCCATCCTACTTGTTCCAGCCCAGGTTGTCAATCTATCAAATTCCTTTTGAAGTCTACTTCTGTCCATCAGTGTGTTCATCATCTAAATTAATGTATCATTTAGAAAATGTATGCCCTTTATTTGTACAAATCACAACCTGAATCCTAATTAATAAAAGAATGAACAAGAAAATAGGTAGCCAGTTTGCTCACAAAAACTACCTATGTAAATATAGTACATGTTAGGAATTTCTATTTTGGGGTGCATCTGAGATAAGAAAATTTAAATTACTGAAAAGACTCTACAGAAGAAAAAAATCAAACAATGTTTGCCATCTTTCTTGTTGTAGCACACAGTTACAATACTACACACAGTTTATGGGGCTAAATTTAGTAAATGCAAGGGAAAAAAATAGTAAATGAAAAGGAAATTGTTGAATGGAACATCAAAAATTTGTATTGTTTGACTAAGCTACTGATTAGACCTAGAAATAATTAAGTCAGCATCATATATCTTTGCTGCAAGCACAGTTAATTCACAGGACAAGGAAGGAGTTTTATCAAAGGTCAACATTTCTAAATATTTGTAAAAGTATCCATGAAAGATATTTTACTGTGCATTATATTTAATTTAGTCTATAAGATATATTTTAAAATATATTAGGGGATAATATTTGTGTGTGTGTGTGTGTGTATACACATATTTATATATTTAAATATATTAGGTGGTAATATTTGTGTGTGCGTGTGTGTGTGTGTGTGTGTGTGTATTAGGCAATGATATTTTGGATTTTCAAATGTATACTCTTGTGTTAATTTTGTTTGAATCAAACCAAGGAACTCAAGTACTGAAAAGATTAAACTGAATGGAGGACTATATTAATGCCCCATTGGCCATTTGCATGATTACTGGCATACAGTATATACAATTTTCTTGGTAGAGTAAAACTATGAACTCAATTCTTGAAAACTACTCCCCTTTCGGAAAATCATAAACCATAATATTGCTGCTTGGATGGCAGAAGACTGCAAGGAACTTACACTGATGGCAGCCAATCACATCATCATTCTGTTACAATATCTGACTGCTCACTCAGCCCCCAAAAGGTACAGAACCAGCTGTGAGGATGGGAAGCATGGCTGTCCCATATAGGGTGTTTGATAAGAAATCATTTGCCTCCAACCTCTTCCAAGGGCATTTGCTTCTAACAGCTTGGCAGACCATCCCTAAGACATCCATTTTTTTAAAATTAGTATTAAGGCAAGACAGATTCACTTTTTAGTCTGAACAATTGGCTTGCACACAACCCAATTCTAATTCAGAGTTCCAGACAACTGAGATGATCTTTGGATACAAAGATTTGAGTACTCAACCACTATCTTCCTCAGAATATATAATGGAGATAGGGATAGCTGCACTGCCTATTATGGCTCTCCAATACATCTCATTGAAGACCCTATGTCCTGTTGTTTATAGCTTTCCCAAACTCAAACTGCTGTTTGCCTTAGGCTAATTGCCTTTTTCCAGCCAAAGCAGTTCTGGCATTGTCAAGAGTGGGAATAATATGTTGTTTTGAACATGGAAAAAAAAATCTAACAACCTTTCCTTTGAAAAGGCTTAGCTCTTCCCCTGCTTTGGAGAAGGTATGTGAAGGAAGGAGCTTTTGTGTAGGGTAGATTCTTCCCCATGGAATCTACCCAAGTATGCCCAAGCTAAAGGACTTTGAAAAACCACAGTCTTTGCATATCCACAGACTATCCAGATACTTTAGCTAAATTTCCTGAAGACTTTAACTGTACTGGGAGAGCTCCAGCCTGGAACTGAGCACAGAGTCTCCTTTCAGGTGAAGCTCTGGGCTGCTGCAAGCCATGCTGGAACTGGCACCAAAATAGAGGAAGATGAGTGTCAGTGACCTGCTTCCTGGTCCCGCGTGACATGGAGGAGGAAGTTGCCAGAATTAAACGCAAAGGTGACAAGAGCTGAACCTGCAAAGGCAACAAATATGGACAATGAGAAGAGCCTAGGGCTGGAGGCAGCACAGAAAATGGAGTTAGCATTGCATGAAAATTGGTGCTTGCAGCTGGTAGCTGAGAACTGAAAGGGCATGAGGATAAAGAGTCCTGTTCCTGTACTGCTGATGTTGTTTGCCAGCTGATTTTGGAGATGACAGCTTTCCATGATATCATGAAGCTGTCTGTCTGGAAGTGATAGGATGAGTAGAAGAATCTCTTCTGAGAACAGGAAGAGGGATGAGTTGACCTAAAACAATGAAGTTTACAGTGACCCTAGTAGCTTTGATCTTTTCCAAAGTATCATCATTCTAGTCCAGTGCTTCGCAACTGGGGTTTTGCAGCACACCATGCTGCCACAAGACCCTTTCAAAGGTGCCATGGCACTAGTGCCGCTGCCATCACCATATGAACAAGATGGAACTTCCCTGGTAGTAAGCAGAAAAGCCTGTTTCTGCTGCAGCTGCTTTGTGGTCTGACCTCTCATACTCCCCTTCAAAAGAGGCAAGCTAGATAGTTCCACCTGATGGTGATGCAGTGCAGCAGCCTAGAGACACACAGAAAACATGAACTGCAATGCTGCCATCTGGAACTGTGCTGTGCCACATGTTCCAGGAGGAAGGGCGGAGGCAAAAGTTGGTCCTCCTGCTTGCACTGGCTTTATCTGATAGGCAGGCAGGAGGACTTTCTTTTGCCATAGTCACTCCCTGATCAGGCTCTGCATGAGGTGCACAGAGCATGTTCACTTGGACCAGTGGCAGTGGCATCACCCCAGAACAACTGAGGTAAGCTAAGGCAGTATAGTAGTGGTTCTGAGCTAGCACACTGCTAAATTCAGAAATGTTATGGAGGGGTGCATTAGGTCTAAAAAAAACTGAGAAGCACTAGTCTAGTTATTAAAGAAACCACTACCTTCAAAAAAGGAAGCCTAGAGAGACTAGTCCAGAAGTTCCCTTCTGAAAACCACTCCACTGGCCCTAATGTGATACTAATGTCAGTGTTTCTCTCAATGACTTTTAGTGACCGTACAAACATTGGTGACCAGAGTCCAGTTGCTTCTTTTTTTCCAGGATACTGGAGTCATGTTGCAGGCCGTCTATGTTTTCTAAAAGAGTCAAAGCTACTCCAAAGCAGCTGCAGCTCAGGCCAGGGAAGTGAATGTAGATGTAAAGTTACGATTCAGGAAAGTATGCAATAAGGTAGCTAATAGTTTCAGTGGTGGACTTGAACTCAGTGGAAGACAGACTAAAGACATAATCAGGCTCTGAGCTGGTAAGAAGTGCAAGAGATTTTTTTCTATGGAATGTGGAAAGTAGTAACAATGGTATTATGGACATACTCATAAAACAGAAACAATAAGGAGAGGATGATTTCTCTTTTTCATCTATTTATTAATTGGTAGCAACAGTTCCTTGATGCAAGGATGATAGTCTACAAGTAAATAAGAAAGTTATATGAGTCTATAAATGACTGCGGAGGCTGATCCAAGATCTGAATGTTCAATTGCTGATGTGGAGAATAGCTCTGGGAGGGAGTAGAATTTGATGATGTCAGGTCACAGCTATGTCCCTTTGTCTCCCATGTATCCACCTCCATTGTGAGGCAAGTTTCCTTAAAATGATCAATGCCTTGTTGTACGTCATGGAACCACTGGGGACAATTTGGTGTTTGAGCCTACCAGGTATTGATGTTAATATTGCATTTCTTCACCGTAGCCTTCAATGTGTCCTTGAATTTCTTGTTTTGCCCACCTGTGGAGCAGTGACCGTGGGTGAGTTGGGAATACAGGTGCTGTTTTGGGATCCAGTTATCAGGCATTCTTATGACATATCCTGTCCAATGGAGCTGCTACCATATGAACGTATCTTCAGTAGTGGTGGTGTTTGTTTGGCATTTGTTCTTCTGACCTTCCAACTGATATGGAGGATTTTCTGAAGACATAGCTGACAGTAACATTCCAAAGATATGGGTGCAGGCACCAAAGAGGGGTCTGCAGTCTGTGCCAGAGGCAATAAGGCAAGGTGAGGGATCAGTACTGGGACAACTTAGTTCTTAAGTTGCAACAACATTTTGGGTTTCATGCTGCTTTTGATAACTGATGAATCACTGTCTGTGAGGGATTCACACCCAATATGGAGCCCACCCAGTGGGCTTTCCCTGTCTCAAACCCACTGTAAAAAGCAATTCACTGATGAAGCAGAAAAAAGTGCTTTGGATCCTATATATGAACATCTGAGCAGAGAGACATAATCCCAGCACCACAGGCAGACAATCAGAGTATGAGACTGGAGGCACTAAGGACAAAATTTTACTTTCTTTTGTATGCCTAAATTGCAGTTTTCTTGCCATCTAAGTAGCACTTTTGGCACTTATGCCAGGTAGCAATTCAACTTCCCCTGAACTATAGATGTATAATTGTGCATGAAGACTAAGTCTGCCCAGGTGCATCCACATATACCTGTGTGCAAGCCCCAGAAATGCAGGGAAGGGGAGGAAAGAGAGGGAAAGGGCCTCTCTTGTTTTATCCCCAGTAGCTGAGTGGTAAGGGCACACAAGGGGAAGCAAGAGACCTAGGCTCTAAGACCTACCCTTCCAAGAGAGGATTTGAATCAGCATATCAGAGTGAAATTGTATGTATTATTTAGACCAAACTAATGGCACTTAAAATGCAACTACTAATACATTAGAGCTCATGAACTTCTTCCAAATGCCCTTTGAGCATCTCAAAGTTAGGCCACTTCAGACGAGAGTTAATTTTGGGCTGTGATACCTGGTTTGTGTTGAGGTAACTTCAGCCTGGCCTACAGAGATAAAACAAGCAATTTGCAGTCCTTCAGCATCCCAGGAGGTACTACTCCCAGCCCCCTATCCCACTCACAATAGGGATACAGCACAGAATTCCTGACTCCCAACCATGCCTCTGGCCTGCTAGCCCTCTAGTGGCAAATGAGATCTGTGTAGGCAAGAAAAAGTATTAACTGTTAACATGTGATTGCTTACAGCATGTTCTAACTTTAATACCACTTAACATTCTGCAGATCAGAATGGTCTAAGTGTAATATATAACTTCACCCTCACTGACTTCCTTGCACATATCACACCTTAGTCACTATACAGGTACTTCTCCAGTGCTATTTCTTCCATTAAATAAAAATCTAGAGAGAGTGCAGCATTGGGGAATATCTTACCCCATTAGGAAGATGTTTCTAGGCTAATACCCAGACCCTGCTCCCTTCTAGGGCAGCATACATTTAACTGAACCACATGGGACCCACAGCTTTCTTGCTTCTTCTTGGTCTCATCTCTCTCCCTCTCAGCTTCCCAGAGGGCCAGCTTCAACAGGGGCCTTGGAAGGAGAACTGGATAATGCTTAACCTGTGTCATGGTGGTTAGAGCACTGTTCTGGGAACCAAGAGAGACATGGGGCCAAACACCATCTAGGTGAGAAGGACCTAGAATTCCTGTGTCCAGCTTCTTGGACTACTAGGGTCATTCAGCTTTGAGGCTAAAATGTAGGAGAGTCCTCTTCCAGAGACCACAACTATTAGTCATGGGTTTCTAGCTAGATACATTTTCAGGACTTAGACACAGGTGCACATCAACAACAGGCAGCTGTATACCTTCCTGGTCAGCCTTCAACTGCAGGAGAAGTTGAATTGCTTACCTCCTACATATGCAGTTAGCCACACAAAGCACCATTTACGAAGTTAGAAAACTGCAGGGGCACCATTTCCAGAGAAATGAAAACAGAGAGAAGCCAACCATGAACAATATAAACTTTATTTTTGTTTTAACCCTTTGTTTGACAAGTTGTCTCCGCAAGTTTTTGCATGGGGAGCAGCAGAGGGAACAAAATTATGCATTCCATAGCAAAGTTAGTGGGACTGCATAATCAACAGTGTTAAAGGGATGGCCCTGCATACTGAGTTGCAGTAAGGCTCAAAACCCTCTATGTGACTGCTTCTTTTTTCTTGAGTGCTAAAGGAAGAAGAATGAGTTTCTCATGAGTGGAAATGAGGTGAAAATTATAAAAGTATAACTTTTAATATTCAAATAAAACACATGGCCATGTGTTTCTCAGACATCATTCAGCTAGTAAGCAAGCATAGCTCCCTGGTAAGCCCGTGCAAAGCGGCTAGTATTCGCTGTAGATTTGGATTCAGCCAATTTGGGGGACAGTGATTCGATTCAGTGATTCGAATCACTGTCCCGAATCAATTCAGTGGAATCTTCGAATCACCCAGGCCCATCCCCCACCTGCTCTCCCAGCCTGGCAATGGCTGCCCTGCCCACCCCAGCTCCTGGCACTTTGAAAAATAAAGGCCCAACCCACTGGGTGCTGCCAGGTGTGTGGGGGGTAACCCCCCTGTCCCCTGCTGCATGGGGGGCTCTGCATGAACTCCCCCATCCCCCCACTGTCCCAGCCCTTGCCCCCACACCCATGGCTGCCCCGCCTGCCCCAGCTCTGGCCCTTTAAGGGAAAAAAAAATTAGGAACCCCCCCAAACTCACCTGTTCCTGCTGGTGGGGGCCGATTCCCACTGCCCCCCACTATGTGGGGGGCTCTGCACAAGCCCCCCAAAGCCCTAAGGCCGCTGCAGGAGCTGGTGAGTCTTGGGGTTTTTCTTGGGTATTCTCAGGTTTTTTTTCTTAAAGGGCTGGAGCTGGGGCAGGCAGGGCTGCCATGGGGGTGGCTGGGACAGCGGGGGCAGGGGGTTCATGGCAGAGCCCCCCATGCAGTATGGAGCAGTGGGGCTCACCTCCCTGCCTGGCAGCACCCAGTGATTCTGGGCTTTTTTTTAAAGCTCCAGGAACTGGGGCCAGGCAGGTCAGCCATGGAGGAGGCTTGGGGAGTGGGTGGGAGTCGGGGGAGTGCTGGGGGAGCAGGCAGGGTATGGGGCCTGGCAGGGGTCCCCCCATGGTCTCCTCCCCCCTCCTCCAGTGCTGCCTCCCCTGCCCCCTACTTACCTGCTCTGAGGCTGGCTGCAGCAGGCAGGAACTGCCTGAATGATTGAAGCTCTCTGTATCTTTTCAATTTGTACCTTTTTATTGGTCCCCTGATTCAGTTCGGATTTGGAGATTCAGCCACTGAATCGGGCCAAATCTCCTCCAAATCGAATCATCACCCGAAGCTTCATACAGCCCTAGTATTTAGCTTCAGTGAACTCACTGATGCAGTAATTTCTATTTTGTGACTAACCAGAAGTAACAGTAACTTCCCCATATATGATGTATGTTATTTTACTGATTTTTTTTTTAATATTTCAATTAGGATTCGTAAGTTATTTTTGTGAGAATTAGTTCCTTTATTTACTTTGTTCTATAATATAAATATCAATGGTAAGCCATGCATGAGGTCTGGTACACCCTGCTAATTAGCACTTCTTGAAGCAGAGGCAACAGACTAAATATAGAATCCTATTTCACTTTACACACCAAAATGGCACTTACTCAGCTGCATAACTGCTGTTTTTGGCACATACACACTGTTTGCAATCCTATTCCTTGTGCAATGCGGACAAGCAAGCATTCACAGGCTACTGAGCATGCACTCTGACTGGGCAGGTACATGGCTCTGTTTGCATATAGCTGTGTATAAGTCCTGAAATTGTAGCCAAGCACAAAACTGGGGTTGGGAGAGGCAAAATTGTTGAGTTACTGCACCTTACATTTGATACTGGATTAGGAGCTAGGCCAGAATCTGTTAGAGCACAGCCGTCTCACCAAGCCACGCATCTTCTAACTTGTTCTCTCCTTCCTGGCTCTACATATCTCCCTCTCTTAGCTGTCCAGGGGCTAACTGGAGGAGGAGCACAAGGAAGGGCACTGGCTAATGCCTAATCTGTGGCCTGGTGATTACAGCACTGTACAGGGAAGTTAGGGATGTAGATCTGAAATCTTCTTGGGGACCTAGAACCTGGGTCTCCTACTTTCTGGGTGAGTATCCTAACTACTAAGCCACTGGAGTAAAATTTGGGAGGTCCTTCTTCCTTCATCTAACATCTCCTAATCATTGGTTTTTGCCTGGCTACAATTTTGGGACATATGCTTGTCCAGGTATATACATACAGAGATACACAGCTGATAAGCCAAAGCACAATATACTGGGTATAGTCTCACTGCCAGGCCAGACCACACAGTCTCTCCCCTGGGGCAGCTCATGCCAGCTTATGCCCCTCCTCCCCACCACTCCCACATTGGGTTGGACCACAACCCCTCCCTAGTGGCAGGCCATCTTCCTCTTGCAGGGTCGGGCCACACCCCCATCCCTGAAGGGCTGGATCAGAACCAAGCCAAGCCCTCTCTTCCCATGTGGCTGTATTGGGGCTGGGCCAAGCCCCTTCCCCCACATGGCTTGTTTGGGGCTAGGCTGCTCCCCTCTGTGCAGCAGGATAGGGCCCTGTTGTGCCCACCCTGGGTGCCAGATTGGGTCCATCAATTTGTTCTGGACTGTAGAGGGATTAGGGACTCCTCATCCAGTCTGAAAGCCAAAAGGGTTAGCACCACTGCTGCCTTAAATGAACTCTTATTAAAATATTTATTATTTATGCTAGTACAAGTCAATTTCTTCTAACCCATTATTCTGTCAAAATGTATGACATGCACTTCACAAAAAACCTTTCAGGAAAAAGCATGTTTCCCCTGTTTAGTGCTGAGTGCATTATTTTTTATATATTCATAAATATAGTACTGTATAACATGCTCCTGTCCAAGCCCTTATGACCAAGAAGGTGCTTTTACAAATGGAAATGCCGCAATGTTAAGTACCTTACCCATAAAGCACGAAAACATGTGAGTTAGGATTAGAATTAAAAATGTGTTACTGAGTCATGTTCAGACTTAACCTCACTATCACCTAATCCTATGTTAATTGTGTACTGCAATCAAAGAGAAATTTGATTAGGGTCTTCTTCTTTGTACATATAAATGAACTACAAACTTTTCCAACTTGAACAACTGAATACCATAGTTTTCAAAAGAAACTTACACATTTTGTTTTCAGTAGGTGTGTCTACATGAGACAATGCACTGTGAAGTAGTGTAATTATTGGGCAGTAAGCATGTGTGTCTACATGTGCACATGCTTACTGCACAGTTAACCTCACTAATCATGAGTAAATTTGCCACCTGCAAATGCAAATTTACTTGCGATTACTAACTGCATAGTAGCACTGGAGTTAATCTGCAGCCAGTCAGCCAGCTGCCAAGGGGTAGGAGATTGTGTCCTGCCCCCAGGAGCTGCCTGCTGCCAGAGTGCAGTCCAGGTAGGGACTATGTCCTTCTGCCCTGGCATCAGGGACCTCCAAGCGCGCCACCCCTCCCCAAGATTGCAATCAGGGAGCAGGTGCTTGGAGATCCTTATCTCCAAACCTCTGCTTCACTATCACAATCGTGGAGCAGGGGGGAGGGGGAGGGCTGGGAGATCCATATGACCCAGTGCCAGCTCTGCAGTCACAGGGCCAGCACTGGGAGATTCTTAAGGATCTCCCAGCATCATCCCCTCTATCACAGAGCTGGCTCCCAGCACCAGACCCATGACCCCAGAGCCAGTGCTGGAACCTCCCTGCTGGTAGGGGCAGGGGACCCTGTTCCCCACCCAGCTCCATGATCACAGAGTGAGCAGGGAAGAAGCACTCGAGCCTGTTCCCCACCCAGTTCCATGATCATGGAGATGAGTAGGGAACAAGCTCTCCAGTTCCCACCCTGTGATCGCAGAGCAGAAGCTGGGAACTGTCCCAGTCAGGGTCAGGTCCCAGCCCCATACCCCGATCAGGTGATTGAGGCCCTGGGCTTGGAAAGAGCTGCAGGGGTGGGGCAGCTCCCAGCCCCTTGCCCTGATCCACTGGTGGGATATCTAATAGTAAGCCTGCAGCTGGGCAGAGAATCCCTCTCCTGCAGATGTTTCCAAGTTTCCTGCCTTGATCATGGAACTAGGGCTGGGGGCTCCCTGCTGCTAGGGTAGGGAGACATTGTTCCTGTCCCAGCAGCTAGCAGCCCCCCGGGGGCAGGGAGCAATGTCCTGGCCCTAGCCAGAAGACAGCGGCATGGGGGTAGGGAAAGACACCCCATCTTTGATGCACCATGCAAGCCACCTGGCCTATGATAAACAGAAGTGAGTTGTTCTGGCCTACAGTTTGTAAAAGGTTGCTGGCCCTTATCTAAGCAGCAGACCTAAATTAGACAGACACTCCAGAATTAGATGTTAATTTTAATCTCTTGATATAAATATGGTATCATTCAGTTTCACCTTAAAGGTGAGATCCTAAGAAGTAGAATACTCCTTGCTATTCTAGGATGAAGATCTTCTGACAGTCTTAATAGGAATGGCTGTAGCTTGGAATTACATGTCCATTCGGTGTGACATCGCTCCTTTTTGTTGTTGTTGCTATTTGTATTTTTCTTAGTATCATACATTCTATAATCTTTTACATTCTACACACTCTAGTACTGAAGAAGTGAAGCAGAATTTCATAACATAATACACCTCCCCCCCATGCATCCTGGACACAATGAGTTTTTTAGCCAGTGAGAAAGAACTGTTAAAACCCCATATAAATTTCCTAATCCACCAGTGTAGGGTGTAGTAACAGAAGTTAAAATTTTGAGACACCTTAGAAAACTACAGAAGTTGGGACCTAGGAGATGATCCCTTACTTAGGGCAGTTAGACAGAATTTAGGGTTCTGCAGAGGTTGCTTATTCCTCCATAAAACAGTTAATTGTTTAATTCTTCTCATTCATTTATGCCCGTGTTTCCTGAGAATCAGTGATTCAGAGATAGACACAACTTTAAATGTTTTTTCTACATACCTCGAGGCACCAGGCATGGCTCGTGAATCCTACAATGCTGGGGCAGATAGAATGTCCCACAGGAGTGCAGGGGTGTCCGTTCTGTGCTCGGTGGCAAACCGGGAAGTGGAGCAGAAGTACTTCTGGTCCACTTCCAGGCTTGCTGACGAGTGCACTGGGGAGCTCACTGCGCTCCTGTGAGATGCTCCATCTGCCCCACCATCTCAACATTCACAAGCCACCTGGTACCTTGAGGTATGTAGAAAAAAATTTAAAGCTGGGTCTGTGTCCAAATCATTGAATCTTTCTGAATCTCTCCAAATAGATTGGGAGGGTTCTGATTCAATTCGGAGATATTAAAGGGTCTCCTGACTTGATACGGATTTGGAGATTCGGCCACCGAATCAGATCGAATCTCCACTGAATAGAATCAGGGATTGAAGCTTCGCACAGCCCTACTTCTTTTGGATGTAAACCTATTCCTTACAAATGAAGAGAATCTTTTACTTGTACTAATTCTATGTGGTCAATATCAACATTCAGTTTTCACTGATTCCTGTACAGCTTATGTATTGTCTGTTGTGCTTAAACCTTATTTTTAGTCATTTATACTTAGTCCAAGAAAGCACTTAGTTTAATATAATTTCTTATGCTGGCATTGAACCTAAGGACAGCCCCTTTTTTGAAGAAGCATTTTTGATATAACATTTCCTTTTCTATATTTGTGCTATTTCTTCTTCTCGTTAAAAAACTAGGTTGATATCTCTTGAACTTCTTTCAGGATCATGAAATTTAGAATTACGTTTCTCAGAACAACTTTCATTGCCTCTACTTATATAAGTGTACTGTAACACGGTCTTATGTAAGTTTTTATATATACACACACACACACACACACACACACACACACACACACAGGCATATGAATATCTAAGTTAACTCATTCCTCTCTATCTCCTTGTAGGTCTTAACTTTTATACACACCCTTTTGATGGGAAACCTGCCCCCGTGCTCTTGTTTAGTCTAATGAAGAACATAGTTGACAAACGACATTAAAAATTACAGCAACAATAGCGAGCAATGATATATGAGTAATGTTATAGATGATATAATGTTATATAATAAAAAGAATTCACACTCTTCTCAATACTTGTGGTAAATTGTGTGAATTCTGCATTTTTTTATGTTTCATCTGTGCTTTTTTATGTAACTGTAGAGAGATCTACCTTTTAAAAACATTTATCTTGTAATGTAAAATAATGGACAAAAAACCCTTCAAGAGAGTTCCTGGTTTCTGGAATATTTTTGTTTGTTAATTACATATATTCTAGCAGAAATGTATATTTTTGATGTGCATAAAAGAAAGGTGAATGTTTTACTTTTTCCCTAAGGCAATTAAGCAGCTTCTTATAGAACCTCAGCAAGAGAAACAGCACAACTACATACTGCACAAATATAGCAACTTATAGTCTCTGTCCCCAAAATTTTATATTCTAAGGCAGTGGTGTTTAATCTCCAGCCCATGAAGCCATGTCATCCAGCCTGTGGGGCTCCCCAAGGGTCCAGAAATTTGACAGTGAAAGAGTGGTGATAACATTAATATTCACCTCCCAATGCCAAATTTATGAACCCATAGGGGGCAGTATAGGCTAGATAATGTGGTCTTGCATGCCAGATCATGCGGGCTTGTGGCCAGATCCAGGCATGCAGGACTGGTCAAGTGCATGGCCAGATCTGGGTGCACAGGGTCAGTCCAGTCTGCTGGATCACATCTAAGAACCAACCCTGCATAAAATCTGGCCATCAGTTCAACCCCATACAACACAACCAGCCCACAGGGCCAGAGGGTTTGGCACCACTGATCTTAAGGTACTGGAAGATATAAATTGTATTAGTGAGGCAGACACCAGATAGCATAAGTAGGTATGTCTCCTCTGACTGAAGTGCATAGGATTTAAGATGAAGTACAGATTGGGTGGGTCCCCCCATGAAGGGGCATGTGATTTCTGGTGCCACAAACCTCACACAAGGAATGTGAAAATGTGTGCCATACTGCAAATTTGCAGAACGGTGGCAAAGTTTGCTACTGGGAAATCCTGATGCACCAAGATACCAGCTAATACTGCTGGGGCAGCACAGCCTCCCTTACCCCTACCCAGGACAATCTGCTGCACGCCAAAGCTCACGTGTAGAGGCATGCGATGGGACACAAAACAGTGGCATAAATTTGTGCCATTGCTATTTATACCTCTATAAATGCATGCCCCTGCATGTGGAGACCCTACCATTGAATCCATTGCTACTACTAATAAGGAAGGATTTGGTTGAGGTGCTTTGGTTGGGCTGAATACAAGTTGGCATCAGCTGCATGGCACACAAGTTCCACTTCATTGTCAGAGATGCCTTGGAAGGGGGACAGGGCTGCTGGTGATGGCACCAGCACCACCAGCAAGCTCATTTCCAAATGCAGGAAGGTGACAGGCTACTTCCAACGGGCAAGTTTCTGAGGGACAAAAAAGCAGAGCTGAACATCCAGCAGAACAAAATCATGCCAGATATGGAGACTCAGTGGAACTCCACATACCTGATGCTCAAGAGGCTGGTGGAAAAACAGAAGGTCAGCCAGGAGATGGCCTTGCTCAGAGAGATTGGGATCATTGGCCCCCTGAACAGAGCTGAGTGGGCTACCATTTCCCAGGTCCTGGTGGTCCTCAAGTCCTTCATTGAGACCACCGAGATCCTCAGTGCTGGCGATGCCCTCCTTAGCGGGGTAATCACCATAATGAGGGAACTTCAGGGCCAAATGGAGTTTCCAGGGGATCACTGTTCCTGGTTGAGGCAAGCTGCTGTCACCAGACATCCAGGCACTGGTGAGGCTGCTGAAAGAGGGCATCAGGAAATGGTTTGATCCTTTGCGGTCCAGTACGGTCCACATGCTGGCTATCATGTGTGACCTGAGGGTGAAAGGCAGTGTATGCAGCAGCCAAACCCTGAACCAGTGGACAGAGGGGAACCTCCCCTCCCCGCAGCCTGTCCCTCACCCCCTGATTCCTCCATTTCCATTTTCACTGACTGGCTTTCTTGCCTGCACTGCATGCCAGCCTTTGGCTTCTTCACTATTCCTTCCATCCAGGAACAGCACACATACAGACCAGTGCAGGTGCTTCCTCATCCTGACAAAGGGTTTTTCAACCCAAAAGAATGTTAAGATATATTTCTCTAACTATTCAAGTTTTTTTAAATAATAGACATATAAACATAAAAACCCAACATAACCCATCACACACCACAAGTAACACATCATTTATATATCCAAAACAACATCTCTATTTCTACCATTCAATTCTCTTATAAAAATTCTCAGTTCATTAACCATAAGTCACTTAGCACCATTGGAAAATCAAGGAAAACCCCTCTCCATAAAATCAAAACACAACCGTTCACTGTCCTGGCTTTCTCTAACTAATCACTTGGTCTACTAAAAGATACCAGATTGACCCACAGGACCTTGTATGCCAGTGCCATGGCCTTATACCAACACCTCTAGCATCTGACCAGAAGACTGCAGGGCCCTGGGCACATCTAAGCCCCAGGGCTGGGGCTGGCAGGGAGAATTCTCTGGCAGCTGCTATAGAAGAAGCTCCTGCAGAAAAAGAAAGAACGGCTCTAATATGTGACAGTTTGGCTACCTGAGATGTTGCTGGTGCTACTATGCTGCTTACTAAGTTATTACCTGTTGTCATTTAAAGTGGTAGACCAGACTGAGACTGCAGGGGAGGAGGAAACACCACTGGGGCACGCTACTGTATTGTGTAGAGGCCGCAGTTCCAGTGAGGGTACACCTTAACACACACACAGTCACACAGTGAGGGCACACCTTAAAACACACACATGGAGTCAGACAGTGAGGGTGCAGCTTAACACACACGCTAGAGAAGAAGCTCCTGCAGGAGAGGAAAGAAAGGCTCTGTCACAATCTGGCTCCCGAGATGCTGCTGGTGCTACTGTGCTAGTGCTCACTAAGTTATTTTATTACCTATTGTCATTTAAAGTGGTGGGCTGGGCTGAGGCTGTATAGGAGGAGAAGGCCTCACTGGTGCACGCTACTGTGTTACATAGAGGACCCAGCACCAGTGAGGGTGTGCCACACCACACACACAAAGTCAAACACATCACAAGCTTTGCTTGTCAGCAGCCTGAGGTGCAGTTTCCCAGAAACCCCTGCACCTATATCCTTGAAACATTTCAGGTGTCATGGCCTCATCAGTGGCTACCATCCCTCTAGTTTTCACCCACCTGTGCCTTTGCACTTACAAGTGACATGTTTTGCTTTCAAGAATTTGAAGTGCAGTTTCCCAGAAACTCCTGTACCTATCTCTTTGAAACACGGCAGACTTTATGGCCCCAGAAGGGGCTACCATCCCTGCAAGTTTCATCCAAATCAGGCACAAAATGGCAAAGTTATAGGCAGTTTTGTGCTTCCCCATTATACCCTATGGGTGAAACATCAAAACAGCAAAACTGTTTAGACAAAACAAAATGAAACAGTGGTTTTGAAATGAAATGAAACTTGAAATGAAACACTGTTCCATTGAAATATTGAAACAGAAGTCAAAACAGAATGGTGCTGTTTCACACAGCCCTACTAAATATCACTATATAATAGCTAAAGAGGAGCTCCACATAATAATGTCCATTAAACTCATATTACCAAAACATAGACACCATCTGAACTGGTACTTTAGAATGCCTTTTTAAGAAGGTTAAGAAGTTCAATAAAAGTTTGTAGCTACTAGTTTGAGCAACTTCAGATGTGTGGAATCTTTATTTCCACTTGTTCTATACAAAAGCCCCAAAATACATGTTTTCAGAATAAGAGATATTTTACAGTCCCCATCCATTATTTAACACTATAATGCATGAACTATTATTTACTTCATTCTGGAAATACATATCTCAGAGATATCTGAAACAACATTTATTCTGGGCAAAAGACTTTTGAGAGAACGGCTTCATACCAGCAGCTTAAGAGCTGCATTAACATGGTTTTGAAGTGAACTGAATGCCAGTTTAACTCATCACATAACCCTGTCCTTGAAAATATTACAAAGGACTAGATTTAATTGCATTATTGTTCTGGTGGAATAATGTGTGTCTACTTTCTCAGGGAAATGCAAATCTTTTACCCAAGCAGTGACATTACCTTTCCTTTTTTTTTTTAAATTAATGGGTCTACTGCCCTTTAATCAAAAGATAATGCAAGAGTGAACTCATCATTTCTCATTCAGCAGCATATTTTGACTAATTTTCTAGTCTAATACATAATCACTCTAAATGTAAGTTCCCACAAAATACAACTTGTAGCATACAGAAATCTGTATAATTATTAAAATGAATAAGAGTCCATTTTGTGACATATTATTAATATGCTCTTTGGGTTTCAGTTGATATTCACAGTTTCATTGAAATATGCATACAGAATTTACGTCTAAGTATACATATAACTAGCAGTTAGAAGAATAACCTTGGATACATAGAAACATTTAAAAAAAATTTTTGCATTTTATACAAGACTTATTTATGATCTAGTCTTAAAGAGGTTTGTGAAACTAAGACCTCATTGTGTTATGTTTTACTTATTATAACTATTCTCTTTGACAACACTGTCTTCAAGTTCATTAAAAAATAGAGTCAAGTAATGAAGATAATACAACTATGATATTATCTGGGGTTTGTGCTGCAATGGCTGTGATCATGATGTTAGTATAAGGCTGATTACATACTCACAACTAACATTACACAAACAAGCACAAACATTGGCTTGACAGAAATTCTAGAGTGGAGGTGTTTTCCCTAGCGTTTCAGGCATTTATCAATTTTACTGAAACACAGTTTGGTTAAGGAGAACTGAAGTAATGACAGATGATGCCTCAGCCTTTCCAGTGGAAACATACAATCCACTTCAACTAGGTGTTGGAGATGAAACCTAGCTAGGAGTCACATTGAAGAAAATAAGAGTTTTGAATTATTCTTGACCAGAAATTACATTGTATCGATCTGAGAATGTTCTCCTAAAGGAAGTGGAAACACTTGGTGACAACATTTTGCTGGCCTGTTACCCATTATTGTCATTCCAGTACTATATTCTGAGAAGCTGAACTTGTACAGAAATGCTTCTTTAACACATGTTAATCAAAGTTATTTAAAATGAACAAGAGATAAAGCAAAATAAAACATAATGAACTGAGGTTTCTTCCTGTTTTTGGTCTGCTAGAAAGACCTGACTTAATGGCAAACTTAGTTCTATTTCCCACACACACTTCTTCCACACTGCACTCTCTTCCACACTGGCCTTCATTAGCAGATAAAAGGGCTCCTATACACATGCAGAGAGGCTGTTCCAATGCATTGTAACTATAGCGCATCAGAGCAGATTCAGTTAATTGAGACAGCTGGAGCATGGTAATTACCACACTCCAGCATCCCATGTATCAGCATCCTGGCACTGAAAAATGGCAGCAGGGCATTTTAAACTAAAGCTTCTTTGATGAGCTTTATTTCAAAGATCCATTTTTCAGCATGAGGATGTTGATACACATGATGCTCTGGATGCTTTAATTAGCGTGGCTCCTGGAGCTGTGCTAATAAAGCTCCGCCCCCCACCTCCTGAATGCCCTCCTCCTCCCCCCATCTGTTAATGCCCATTAATTCCTGCTAAAATTTGGAAATCCACTGTGCTATCCTTTAAAGTCCTTCCTGAAAATGTACTTCTACAATGAGAGCTACAAATTGCTACTCCTCATGCAAATGCTTGTCGTTGAAACAATACATGCAAATACCCTCATTCTTCCTATTCCCTTTTTCCTGCCATTCATGTTTGTCTGTGCACTCAGTTTATTGTCACTTGACTTAATGGCTCATTGTCCTTCACACTAGTGGCGTCAATGATTGTTTCTCTTCTTTAATGGTGTTGATGTTCCACTAATCAAACTAACCTTTCTTAGGGTTACTGTGTTATTTTCTAGCTGCTCCTGGTCTCTCTCCTCCTGTTTCACAGCTTCTTTAGCTCTTTTCAGAATCACAGATCCACCATGGAGACCAGTCTTCAGGATCAGTTAGGGTTTTGGATTTAGGTAAGCAGGAAAGGGAAGGTAACTCAGCTGAAGATTTGGCTGTGTATGTGTTCTATGCAGCCATAACTCTGGAAAAATCTTTTTTCTTCATTTTGCCTTTCAAAATCAAGGAGTGTGTTACATTCTGGGGCATGTTGTGTGTGAGAAAGTATGGTATTTCCTACTCAGTGAGCACGTCTATAGGAGATGCTACACCGCTGTAGTGATGAGTTATGGTGACACAGCTTGTTGCTACGGCAACTTAGTATCAGAGGGCAGTATGATGCCACTGCTATGTTGTTGTAGCAATGAGTTATGTCGCTGTAAGTTGTTGCTGCAGCAATGCAGCATCTAAAAATAACCATGTGCCACTAAGACTGCACAGTACTGGTGGGTACTACACAGTCATTTACTACATGATAAAGCAAGTACTAAATGACTGTGCAGTACCAAACGTGCTGTCAGGGGCATGTGTAGATGCATCCAGTAAATCATGACTTTCATTCTCAGAGCTTTGGTTTATACTAGGGCTTGCAAAATTTCACCGCCCATTTGTTTTGATGCTGTCTCGAGGTGTTTTGCTATAGAAACAGCAAAATCGAAATGGAACAGGCAGGCTCAAAACAGGGTCAAAACAAAACAGCAGGTCAAAACATTTCAAAAAATTTGAAATGTTTCAAGTTTCAATTGGGAAGCTGGGCTACGGGCTTACCTTCAATGGCTTGGCTTGCTTCCCCACAGGGAAAGAGAAAGTATAGGAAGGAGAGGGAGGGAGGGGGAAAGGGAGGGGAAAGGAGTACTTTCATTATTGACATGTGTAGCTGGCCAGTGACTGTCACCCTTCCCTGCGGTCCCTTCCAAACCCAGTGTTCTGGGGGAGGGACAGAAAAACTGCATAAAAGGCAGCATTTTTTGAACTGCCCCTGCTTTCTGCCTTGGGTGACTTACTGAGCTGTCTGTTCTAGCAGATCAGCGTCAGACCACTAGGGTTAGCAGCACTGATTTTCTACAAGATTCCCTGCTTGTTACACTAGCAAGAGGGATTTCAGAATACCTTTTGCTTGTAGGTGCTTCTTTTTCTTATTATATTCATTGATTTATTCATTTGAATTTTACAATTACTTTGCATAGGGTAACTATAGAATTTACTCTATATAGGAATATACTATATATATTTGTTTTTATACGTTCATTCTTTACACCACAGAAACGCTATTGAATATATATACACAGACAGATACATTTGTATCACGTTCATAAATCTCTTCACTGCATCAGACCTAGCTTGGAGTTTATATACACAGACAGATATATTTGTATCACGTTCATAAATCTCTTCACTGCACCAGACCTAGCTTGGAGTTTATATACACAGACAGATATATTTCTATCATGTTCATACATCTCTTCACTGCCTCAGACCTACAGTTTTGAGTTTATATGGGGACACAAATACTTTTATATATTT
>NW_017728997.1:42811712-42812342 GCF_001723915.1 Gavialis gangeticus | reverse complement strand
CCTACAGTTTTGAGTTTATATGGGGACACAAATACTTTTATATATTTCTTGAAAAGGAAGACATGGAACACCTCATGAATGGTGGAAAGGCATGTGGCCACACTGGCCAGCCTTCAGCGAGGCGTGGAAGAGGGGGTAGAGGGAGAGCTGTAAGTTCCCCACTCCGCCCCCCACCACCAAATTGAGATGCAGCCTCTTTCCTCAGGCTAAAAGGGATGAGGCTGCTACAAGCAGCAAGGAGAGGGAGTAGTACCACTGCCACTGCCTGTGCCCGAGACTGCATCCCCTCCATGCTCAGCATCCATAAACCCCACAACCCCCAGCATGATCACAACCACAACAGCAGTACCAGTACCAGCACAGCAGCCTACTCCACCCCTATGTCACTTCCCATGCTGAGCCTTACAGGGCCAGAAGAACAGCTGGCTCTGGATCTGGATCTCAGTGCCTTAGCAAGGGAAATTCTGGGGAAGGAGGGGGAATCACCTGAATTTCTGCTTGGCACCCCTCAAGTTTCCCTTCAAGCCAGTTCTTCCCCAGAAGGCACTTCGGAGGAGATCGATGTAGAGGTGGAAGCAACCGGCTCAGCTAAGTCTGCTCCTCCTCTTGCTGTGCCTCTGCCTGCTGAGG
>NW_017728997.1:42796774-42797647 GCF_001723915.1 Gavialis gangeticus | reverse complement strand
CCTCATTGGGGTACACTAGCTCTCCAAGGACTGGAGTTTTGTCTTCAACTCAAAATCAGAGAGGGTTTGTTTTATTATTATTTTTCACAGCAGGACAGGCATTTGTTGATAGCTTTCATAAGCAACCAAAAGAGAAAATAATTAATAAATGAAACATCTGAATCCATTCAAAAAGGCTGATTCTGCTAAAATAGGGCCACCCTATTTTTAGGTAATGTGACAGAAGTCAGGGCAGCAGGCAAGCTAAATTGCCCCAGCTGGTTCTGGTTACCAACTAGACCTGGCTGCTGGTAACCTGACTAGCACCAGCTGGCCCCGATTACCTACTTGGGCTTGCTTGCCTCTTAGAAGCAGCATCCCTTTTCAGTCCCAAAGGGGCTACTCACCAGAACAGATGTCTCCCTATTGACCCTTTGGCATCTGACACCTTGTTCTTAAGCTTCCTGGTCCCTACTCGGTTTGCTGGAGGAGCCAGGGGACAACCAGAGGAGGGGAGATGCTCTGGCTGGCTTTTTTTGGTGTTTTTTTTTGTTTTGTTTTGTTTTGTTTTGTTTTTGATACTGGAATTTCCCAGTAGCAAATTTTGTCCCTGTGCTGCAAATTTGTAGTGTGGGGCACGTTTTAACATGCTGGGGATGGGGTCTGTAGCGTCACAAAGAAATATGAGCACCACAAACTGAACATACCCGCATGCCTAGATCCAGCCAGTGAGACTATTTCTGAGTTTAATTAAGTGCTAGATGTATGACACAAAAAGCGGCTACCTATGTGTTTTCTTGGATTATGTTAAACTTGAACAAAGTAAATGGAATGATATTCAATTTAGGAAGATAATTCTTACTTGTCAAATATGCTAGTATGTGTATATTTTAT
>NW_017728997.1:42785568-42791774 GCF_001723915.1 Gavialis gangeticus | reverse complement strand
GCACGTTTTAACATGCTGGGGATGGGGTCTGTAGCGTCACAAAGAAATATGAGCACCACAAACTGAACATACCCGCATGCCTAGATCCAGCCAGTGAGACTATTTCTGAGTTTAATTAAGTGCTAGATGTATGACACAAAAAGCGGCTACCTATGTGTTTTCTTGGATTATGTTAAACTTGAACAAAGTAAATGGAATGATATTCAATTTAGGAAGATAATTCTTACTTGTCAAATATGCTAGTATGTGTATATTTTATAGCAAGCCCACTTTTAGCATGTTGCTGTCATATAAAAATGTTTTGTTCAGATAGCAGGTTGACACAGATTTGGCACTTCCTCAGCATGAACAGCTCCTACTCAGCTTCTACTCTTATCTCCACTATGAAACTCTCTACAGGAGCATAGATGGAAAAAACCTAGCATGGGGAAAGTGGGCACATCTACATGTGCCATTAGGAGGCAGCAATAAATTGTGGAGCTTATTTCTTTGAAGTTTATTGCTCCTGAGAAGCTCCTAGGCATGCATCTGCAGTTGCACCCGGACTGCAGCACACTGAGCTGGGTTGCAGTAGCCCTGGCTGGCAGGGGACCCCAGGAGTCAGCTTGCCATCTCAGGGCTGCTCTGACTGGGCTCAGTGTGCTGAGGAAGGGGCTGGCTGGGGATGAGTGTGCTTCAGCGTGGGGCTAGCTATCAGGCGGCCCCCACAGTGAAGCACCCTTATGGCCCAGCCAGCCAGGCAGCATCTACACGTGTGCTGCTGCACATGAAAAAACTCTGGAGCATTTACAAGTAGATCTACTTTTTAAGTAACCTCCTGAGATTTTCAGTGACCAAAGATGTGCAATACAGTACTGATGTACTACATATTACCTGTGAATAATTGCTACAAAGAGCAAATGAACTAAAGTATTCCCCTGCCAGTAGAGGTCTTCTAGTATATTACAGATCCCTGTTTTGATGACATGCTGTTACCATAAACTCATTACAAAGGTGATATTTTGGATCATTTCCAGGTTACTTTCCCTTTCACCGCCTAACTTGGGGTGGCTTTGGAATGGTTATATAGAGCTGAAAGCGTGTGTGTCCTATTGACACTTCGTAAGACCTAAAATCCGTAAAGCAAAACTTTTTATTAAATTCAAGTTCAATTTTAGATCTGGCTGGAATATTTTCATTGAAATATCCCTATTTTTTTCAAAGCTAAACTATTTAATAGAGCTATCTTTGTTTTAGTGATGTTTTTATTGTGAAGGGAGAAGAATGTTCACTCAAAGCCTTCACACAGACAATACTTTCTACTGAATGAAATTTCTTTTGTTAGAAAAATAACCAAGAATCTGAACTGTACCACTGTTCCCTCAGCTTCATGGTTGGAGAGCTTCACAGGCAAGCTCTTCAGCGAGGGGGCACTAGAGAGTTGCTTCCTGGGTGACTATTGCTTTTAGAGGATCCAGTTAATTTACATCCCAATGTCTCCCCTGCTTAGCAAGGGGGCAGGCCATTAAGTGGCAGTTGGCATTTACTGCCATAGACAGCCCTGGGAGGTTGGCAGAAAGGGGAGCATTCTCCCTTGGTGGACATCCTCCCAGTTCTCCCCCACAAGAGACTATCCCTTGTCCTTGCACTCCTCTGGGATGACCTTGAGGGATGACCTTGAGGGATGTGGGGGGAGTCGGAGACTGCTCTTCCATGGAAGCAAGGCTCCAGGAGCCTTAACAGGGGCACAGAAACCTGTCTCACCCTGCTCTGCTCTGGGTCAGCTTGGCAGCAAGGGGAAACTGGCAAGGCTCAAAGCCAGGCAAGGGGAAAGCCTCCACATGCCAGGTTCCCAGCCCCTCCAGCTTTTAAAATGCCTCTTCTGCTCCTAGGCTAAATGGCAGGGGGATGTAAAGGGAATTCAGTGTGGCTGAGAGCAAGGCTTGCCAGCCTGGCTGTGGAACACACCAGCTTTTTAATGGCCGCTCCTACCACTCAGCTGAGCAGTGTGGGGAGACAAGGGAGAGCTAGAAGAACCAGGAGTCACTGGTCTCCCTGCTGCTCAGCTGAGTCTGACAGGGCATGTTAGGGGCAAGGGGAAACAGGCAGGGGACAACACTTCCTATGTTTGGCTTCTGGGCATCTGAGCAGAGGGAGCAGCATAGATGTCATAGATTTCATAGATGTTAGGGCTGGAAGGGACCTCGAAGATCGTCAAGTCCAGCCCCCTGCCCCAGGGGCAGGAAGTCAGCTGGGGTGAAAGGATCTCAGCAAGATAAGCATCCAAACATTTCTTGAATGAGTCCAGAGTAGGTGCCTGCACCACTTCTGGAGGGAATCTATTCTAGGTCTTGGGGGCTCGGACAGTAAAGAAAATTTTCCTTACGTACAGCCTAAAATGGTCTTGGAGGAGTTTATGACTGTTGGTTCTTGTTTTTTCTTGGGGAGCTCTGGTGAACAGATGTTCTCCCAGATCCTGATGTACACCCCTTACATACTTGTAAGTAGCCACCAGGCCTCCCCTGAGCCTGTGCTTTTCCAGGCTGAAGAGTCCCATGGCTCTCACCCTCTCTTCATAGGGCCTATTCTCTTGCACTCTGATTATGTGTGTGGCTCTCCTCTGGACTCCCTCAAGCTGCTCAACATCTTTCTTGAATTGTGGAGCCCAAAATTGGATGCAGTACTCCAGTTGTGGTGTCACCAAGGCCGAGTACAGTGGGTGGATGACATCCTGAGATTTACTTGAGAAGCATCTATGGATGCAAGGCAGAGTTTTGTTTGCTTTGCCAGCTGAGACATTGCATTAGTATGGCAAAGCTCCTGCTTGGTTCTCACATCAGGAACTCCAGTGTGAGAAGCAGGTGGAGAGAAACTGGGGCTGCTCCTTCCCTCCCCTGCCCTCCCATCTACAAGGGAAGAGGTAGTTGCCTTCCAAAGATCCACTCCTCCTGATCCCCAGGAGGAGTTAAGCTGGGATAAATTGTACAGACTTTAAGTCTCCTGGGATAAACTGTTTGGGAAGTAATTTAACTTGGTTGTTTCTGGGTTATTTTACTCCTATAGCAACCACTTTTGCTCCAGGAGAAAAAAAACTTGAACATCTGTACCCTTTTTTTTCTCCTGGGATAGCAGTAATTCTTCTGGTAGAGATGAATGTCTGTACATGGACAAAGTCATGTAGGTTGGCCCTGTAGGTTGGCTTGGAGTGGTGGAAACAAAAACAAAAGTTCCTACTTCACCTAGTTCAGAGTGATCTGGGATGGAACATTTATCTCTAAAGCAACTAAAGAAGGAAATTTCCTGTCTTGCCAGCCAGATAGATATGTGTGTGTGCATGCACACCCATTCCTCACACATGACAAACTCTCAGGTTTTGATTTAGAAAAAGTATTTTAACACATCTCAACAAAATTCTGTTTTTTCAAAAATATTCAAATGCTTTTTTTTTGTTCTAATGTGGATTGAAAAAGAAATCTTGAAACATCAAGAGTTACCATGACACTGAAATATTATTTCTGGCTAGTTCTATTACATTTGTCACTAGTCCCTGGTAAGCCTGTGATTGCAACAAACACTAGACAAATCTGATATCAGTACTCAGCAAAGTACTCAGCTTAATGGGTCTAAAACAAAGCATTAGATGCTTATGCAATATGTATCTCATTATATTGCAGCTCCACAGTTAAATTGAATCCCAATTTTGTGCTTAAGTCAGGGATTCAATCTCTTTGTTATGTATGATAAATACAGTACATATTCCCCAAACTTACGGACTGAATTTTCAGAGGAATAATAAGAAAACCTGTTAGATTAAATTTAGTTTATGCTAATTGAAAATTTGCTCATAGGTTCTATGTAGAGAAATTTGACTGCAATTAGACAAGGTAATAACAACTGTTGTATGTAACTGTTATGATTTCATATAGATACAATCATGACAACAAAAATTGTAATATTAAAGTAAGTGTGACATTACAGTGAATACAACCAGTTACAGCCATCTCTTTATTTATAGCAGTGCAAGCAATTGAATGTTTAGTTTGGTGCCCTGTCACAAATGTCCTCCATGGGGGATACTTGTTAGGCAGTACAGTAGGTTTTACTGGTTTCTATGTGTGCCCCTTAAACACAGAAACCTGTGTGTGACTGCTCCCAACTCAAGCTATTATATCTGTGTGGCTCACAGTGTAAAGGTGTAACAAGGCCCTTTCTGTGCCCCCTCAAAAGTGTTAAGCCATCCAGCGGTTCCTGTTCCAACCTGCACGGCCCTGAGCACCCCAACGCTTCTTAGTTCTTCTCTTTGCAGTCTGATCACCTCCTGAAACCCAAAGCTGCCCCGCTAGTCTCTGTCTTCAAATTCTTCCCCCCGCCTCGCCCGCATACGGAAACAAACACTGCTGTTTCATCTGACTCTGTTCATTGTTCTGTGTATCTAATTTCCTGGAGCTTTTTGGGTGTCACTGGCAATCCCACCTTTGTTGACACGTCAACAAAGCTATTTCAGTCCCTGGGGTGTTTTTACTGGCTGAAATAATCTGACAAATTTTGATCAACCCAAACAGGAATTTTCAATGAAAAAAGTTTCATCTGAAAAATTACATCCAGCTTGACCTCCTTTGCTAACTTGTATCCAACAATTCTATTGTTTGCAATAAATCAGGAGTCTGACAGAGGAGATTAGTCACAAATGTCCAAAGTTCTCATTTGCAGGATACTTGGGCCAATTGTCACTCATTTTAAAGGTTTCCAGGTCATCTGATGATTTATGCCTCAGTGCTTGAAAGGCACCCATGGCACTGTTGTATCCACTTTACATGAAGCTAGGATCATAAAGTAGCTTTTAAATACAGTGGATCTCAGGGGCCACTTGTTATCCATAGCACACAAGTCCAGTTTCATAAGCACAACCTTTTAAATAAGCCCATTAGTAAGCTAAGAGCTGGATTCATTAGCACAATTTGTCCTTTTTATGCTACTTTTGTGATTTAAAGCATAAACAGCTTAGCTTACTTTGGGGCAGAGTTATACTGCTACACAGTACATCCACAGGTGGTGGATAGTGGAATGACCTTCAGGGAAGGTACTCTGTGAAATAAGCAGGGATAACTCTGATAAATATACTGTTGCAAACTAAACAGCAGCAGCACCCCCAGGATGTGGTGAGGACAGCAGATGGCAACAGTTTCTCTCCTGAAAAGCCACATATATCCTTTCATGGTGCTATGACATGGCAAGCACAGGTTACCACTATAATAAATCTGCCCAACTCCCAGCCATAGGTCTACAAGTCCTCAAAGGTGGAGCAGGTGGAAGAAGATGTTAGAATCTCAACAGCTGTGAAGGTGGATGAAGGCTGCAGCAGGACAAGATCACCAGTTGTCTTGGTCTTCTTGTCATTGAATCAATGTCTTATTCTGTCAGGAGCTGTGTGGAAACTGAAGTGCAGCAGCAGCTTCTTCATGATAAAAGAAGTCACGCACAGGAGTCTTCCATGAAAACAGCTTTTTCTACACATTCCCTTTGGTGACCAGATAATGGCAATGGGAGCAGGAATGGCAGTGAAGTCTAGAAACTCCTAGTCATGAACTGGCATGAAGGCATCAGTTACAAGAAGGTTGTCTAGCACTTGGATGAGTCAGGAGTGCAGTTAAATAGCAGTAACTGTGACTGAGCAGCCCTCTTTGGGTTCTACTCTGCTTATCTGACATGGGAGGAATGTAGAAACTACGACCTAAACATAGCCTGTCTAATACAGTATTTTTTTTATCTTCATGACTGGACAACTGTGTCCAGTGGGATCACCTTTAATTTGTCAAAAATATCAACAAAGACACACCATCAGTATCAGGACCTGGAACATCAGGACCCTTATGGACAATAGTGAATGCCCACAGCTCCACACTGCAACCATGACCTGAGAACTCAGGCAACACAACATCAGTGTGGCTGCACCCAATGGAAAGAAGGGGTCATCACCAAGGAGGGCTATTCTGCAGTTGCTCGGGGATGTAGGGGGGTAGTTAGGAAGGCCAAGGCAGAGATGGAACTGGGACTAGCTTCCCAGATTAAGGACAATAAGAAGTCTTTTTTTAAATACATAGGGGGTAAAAAGAAGGTCCCAGGTAATGTGGGGCCCTTGCAGGACGCATTGGGAAACTTGGTCGTCACACCAGACGACAAAGCTAACATGTTTAACGATTTCTTTGCCTCCGTCTTCCTAAGTAGGG
>NW_017728997.1:42783213-42784793 GCF_001723915.1 Gavialis gangeticus | reverse complement strand
ATCTGCTCAGGTCCCTTCCGACCCTAGAAACTATGAAACTATGCACTGAGAAAGATCTGGTGAGTGGCAGATGGGCTGCTCAAAGAACATGAAGATGGTTATACCTTCTCCTGGAAGAGTAAACAGGGAGGAGAACACCAACTTCACGGAGTTGGTTTTGCCTTTAAGAATAAACTCATAAACCAACTCAGTGAGTTCCCTATCAGAATTAATGAGCGCTTCATGACGCTCTGTCTTAAAGTGGCAGGGAGCCAATATGCCACTGTCATCAGCACGTATGCACTGACTCTTGACATCACTGATGAAACCAAGGAGTAATTCTATGTCAACCTTGACCAAGTCCATCCTGATGTTTTGGAGGGAGACAGATTTATTCTTCATGGTGATTTCAATGCCAGAATTGGAAGGGACTCTAACCTCTGGAATGGAACCATGAGCAAGGAAGGAATAGAAGCGGTCAACTCCAATGACATTCTCCTGTTGACCAAATGTGTGGAACATGGACTTACTATCACCAACACCCTGTCCCACCAGAAAAACAGGCACAAGACATATCATGGAAACACCCCTGAGCTAAACATTGGCACCTGATCGACTACACCATTGTCCATGGCTGGTATTGCAAAGATATCTGTATCATCTGAGCTATCCTAGAAGTTGATGATTGCTGCACTTATTATTACAGACTTGTATGATCATTTATGTCATTTAAACTGTCCCCCAAATAATGACTGGAGCAGAAGAAATGCCAACAGAAGATCAGTGTTGAAGGACTCAGGAAACAAAGCAAGTGAGACCTGTTCTGGCATTGAGACTAGTGCCTCAATGAAAAATGGGTGAATTACATTCAACAACAATGGAATGTCAGCAGCATGTAGGGTGCCTTCAAGGCCACCATCATCAGCACCTGTTAAGAGACACTTGAATTCTCTACCAGGAAATATCAAGACTGGTTTGATGAATGTGACCAAGAGTTAATTGATCACCAGCACAAGGCCGTTTTTGCTTTGAAAAACAACACCATCTCCAGTAGGCCTGTGCAAAGCAGCTAGGATTTGCTTTGGTTATGTATTTGCCTGATTCCAGGGACAGTGATTTGATTCAGTGTTTTAAAATACTGTGTTGAATTGAATTGGCCAAATATGTGAATCATACAGGCCCATCCCCCACCCACTCTCCCAGCCCCAGCAATGGCTGCCCCGGTCACCCCAGCTCCCAGCTCTTTGAAAAAAAAAAGACCCAACTCACCCAGTACTACCAGGCAGGGGGTGATCCCCACTGTTCCCCACTTCTCCATACTGTGTGGGGGGGCTCTCCATGAGCCCCTCGACCCTCACCCCACTGTCCCAGCCCCCCCCCATGGCTGCCCTGCCCATTCCAGCTCTGGCCCTTTAAGGAAAAACAAAAAACAAAAAGAACCCCTGAGTTCACCGGTTCCTGTCTGGTGGAGGTGATCCCTGCTGCTGCCCTGTGCCACATGGGGGGGGCTCTTCCATGAGCCCCCTGAAGTCCTGAGGCCACTGCAGGAACTGGTGAGTCTGGGTTTTCTTCATTTTTTTTTAAAGGGCTGGAACTGGGGT
>NW_017728997.1:42779124-42782271 GCF_001723915.1 Gavialis gangeticus | reverse complement strand
GAATAAGATTACACGTTATAATCAGACCATGGTAAGTACACTTCAAATCTGAACAATCACACATTAAGGCTTGTTAACAAGTGCAAAGTGTCCTCCTGGCATTTTAAAGCCATTTTGGGTAAGGATTATCCATGAGCTATGCTACTTAGCTTTACCTAAGTTTACTTTTGACTGTTCAAGTGAGCTAAAACCATCAGTCTTTGATCCTCTAGTATCCCAGGAGGCACTGCTTCCAGGCTGACTAGCTATCATCCAGGACTCTATGGCCCTAGACTGACAGCTGGGGGAGCAGGCAGGGGTTGGGGGGATGAGGGAGAAGGCAGGGGATGGGGCCTGGCAGGGGTCCATCCCCCTATGGTCCTCTCCCCGCTTCTCCAGACCCCCTCCTCCGCCCCCTACTTACCAGCTCAGAGTCCAGCTCCGGCTCCCTGCTGCAGTGGGCACGGACTGCCCAAATTGTTGAAGCTCTCCAAATCTTTTCTGAATTAATTCAGAGAGCTTCAGATCAATTTGGACCCTTTTATTGACCCTCTGATTTGATTCAGATTTGGAGATTTAGCCACTGAAATGGGCTGAATTTCCTCTGAATCTAATTAGCACCCCAAGCTTTGCACAGCCCTAATCTCCAAGCAAAAGAAATTACATTTCCAACAAGCCAAGGCAGAGGTCCAAAGGACGACCTATGATATGAAGAACAAATGGTGGGAAGACAAGGCTAAGGAGTTTCAACATCTGGCTGACATCTATAAATCGCGTGGCTTCTTCAGTGCCACCAAAAACATATATGGTCCAAGCACTCAGGGACCAACTCCCTTGAGACCTAAGGAGGGAGGAGATCCCATCAAGGAAAGGGGAGCCATCGATGCCCATTGGAAGGAGCATTTTGAGGAACTTCTCAGTCAAAACTCTGCTGTTGACAAGAGTATTCTCAATTCCATCCTGTAACACCCAATAAAAGATGATCTTGGAATCCCTCCAACCCTTGACAAGATTGAGAAAGCCATCAAGCACATGAAGAAAGCCATCAAGCAGATGAAGAACAACAAGGCATCTGGAGCAGATGGAATCCCTCCTAATAATTTGAAACATGGAGGAGAGGAGCTCACACTGCAGCTTCATGCCCTCATCTTATGGATCTGGAATGATGAGGGAATACCAGACAACCTCAGGGATGCCATGATTGTGATATTCAAGAAACGAGGCAAGTCCAACTGTGGAAACTACGGAGGGATTGCCTTGCTGTCAACCACAGGAAAGATCATTGTGAGAACCCTCCTGAACTGAATCTCAGTGTGGGTTTAGGCCATCAAGAGGCACAGCTTACATGGTCTTCACAGTTCTCCAGCTGCAGGAGAAATGCTGGGAACAACATAAATCTCTCTACATAGTCTTTGACCTTACAAAAGCCTTTGACTCTGTCAGCCAAGAAGTGTTGCAAAGGATCCTTCTGAAGTATTGATGCCCGCTAAAATTTGCCACCATTCTCTGCCTGCTCCATAATGGTATATGAGTGGTGTTTCTCAGTAATGGATCTATCACAGATCCCTATGAGATTAAAAAGGGAGTTAAACAAGGCTGCATCATTGTTCCAACACTCTTCTCAATATCCCTTGCTGTGATGCTACATCTGACCACCAACAAGCTTCCAGCCAGAGTGGAGCTAAACTATGTACCATATGGTTGGTAATCTGTTTAACCTAAGCTGTCTCTGAGCCAAAACCAACACCACCGTGATCTCAATCACTGAGCTCCAGTACACTGATGATGCTGTAGTGTGTGCTCACTTGGAAGCAGACCTTCAGGCAGTTGTCAATGTCTTAACCAAGGCATACAAGACAATGGGACTGACACTTCACATTAAAAAAACTAAGGTCCTCCACCAAAAAGCTCCTAATGAACAGTCCTCAGCTCCAGTAATTAAGATCCACGGTGAGACTCTGGAGAACATTACGTATTTCCTGTACCTCAGAAGCCATCTCTCTCAAAACTTGGCTGACTTTGATGAAGAAATCCAACATCACCTCAAATGTGCAAGTGCAGCCTTTGGACACCTGAAGAGATGTGTTTGAAGATCACAACATCAGATCTGAAACCAAGCTTATAGTTTATTTGAGCAGATGTGATCCCCATGTTGCTATATGGAGTTGAAACATAGACAACATACACGAGACATCTAAAGTTGTTGGAGAAGTACCATCAACAGTACCTCCAGAAGATCTTCTAAATACAGTGGGAAGACAGACACAATAACATTAGCATTCTCCTGCAAGCAAGTATTACAAGTACTGAGGCAGTCATCATCCAACATCAACTTTGTTGGGCCGATCATGTCACTTGGATGTCTGACTCGAGACTCCTGAAGTAAGTTTTATTTTCCCAGCTCAGCCAAAGTGTACGTTCAAGAGGAGGACAGAGAAAGGGCTTCAAGGACATCCTCAAGGCCATCTTAAAAAAATCTAACATCAATGTCAGCATGTGGGAGACTGTCACCCAGGAATGCCCTAAATGGAGGAAGAGTCTGCTGCAGGGATCTCAGTACTTTGAAACCTCATGAAAACAACAGGAGATGGAAACGTGGGAGCAGCATGTCATGGACCAAATCAAGAATCCAGCGCCACCCATCAGGGAAATACATGTTAGACCTGAAGTTGAGTGTCAATCCCAAATAGGCCTCATCAGCCAACTTTGGATACACAGATAAAACAGTCATAGAAGGCAATCCTCCTTGTCTGTGAGGGATTGTTGAAGAAGACAACCTGGTTTACCTGGATAGTGTTCTTTGTTTTGCAGTGCTTTTGGATATAGGTGGAACTACGCTTCTCCATTCCTTTTTGAAATGTGTGAAGGTTGTTATAACATACATTCAAATCATTAGCGGTATTGCATGGTTGATTTCTCTTTGGGTTCTTTGCTTAGCATTCATGTATAACTTTTTGAATACTTAAAATCAAACAAACAGCTGTATCACACTAGAGTTAAAAATGAGAGTGGGTATATCTACTAGGGCTGTGCGAGGATTTGGACTGTGCTTTGGATCTGGAGAAGCTTTGGATACTTCAGCATCTGAAGCAGCATGTCTGGATTGAAGTGCTGGCTTTGTTAGGCTTTCTGAAGTGGCTTGGAGCTTCCAACCTGCAGGCCTGGCTG
>NW_017728997.1:42750244-42774124 GCF_001723915.1 Gavialis gangeticus | reverse complement strand
ACTACTTTAGGCCTGGCTGCTAAGCTACTGTGTTACCAGTTACCAATCAGTCATGATTCACTCAGGGACCAGCTCAATACACAGTTGCTAGCTAATGTAACCAGTTACTTAGCATCAATTAACACCTACAAAACCAGAGACTAAGGAGAGGAGGGAATCAATACAGATAATCAGCTGCTCCAAAACAGACACAGTCTGTTGCACAAGCACCCATATCATGAGTTTTGTCTGTCAGCAGCTAGAGGTGCAGGGCCCCAGAACCCAGATCCCCTGCACCTATCCCCTTGACAGCTGGCAGGCTTCGTGGCCACAGCAGGGGCTACCATCCCTGCAGCTTTCACCAAGCTGCGCCTTAACACACACAGTGTCATCTATGCCATAAGTTTTGCTTGTCTGCAGCTTGAGGTGCAGTTCCCCCCAAACCCCTCCAGTTATCTCCTTGAAACTTGGAAAGATTTGTGGCCTGAGCAGGGGCCACCATCCCTGCAGTTTTCAGCCCACTGCACCTTAACACACACAGAGTCATCTATGTCATGAGTTTTGCCTGTCAGCAGCTTGAGGTGGAGTTCTCCGCAAACCTCTGCACCTTTCAACTTGAAACTTGGCAGGCTTTGTAGCCTCACCAGGGGCTACCACCCCTTCAATTTTCACCCCACTGTGACTTAACACATGCTTGTGACATGAGTTTTGCTTTCAAAAATTTGGGGTGCAGTTCCCCCCAAATCCCTGCACTGATCTTCTTGAAGCTTGGCAGGTTTCATGCTCTCAGCAGAGGCTACCACCTCTACAAGTTTAATCCAAATAAGACATAAAACAACGAAGTTATAGATATTTAATTGATTACCCATTATACCCTATGGTCAGATCTCCGAGGCAGCTCTGAAACTTTGGAGTCGCTTCGGCTGAATTGAAGCGGAAACCCAGTCTGGAGCTCCAGATCAGATCCCTTGCATCTGAAGCAGCCAGATCCGAAGCTGGATAGAATAGCTGCCTACTCGCACAGGCCTAATATCTACATGTGCTTTCTTGCAGAGTTGACAAATTAGCTTCGTAGTGAAGTGTCACCATTTACATATGTGCCAGTATTAGGGTACAGTAAGTTAATTAACTCCACCATAAGATAGTAGTCGGGGACAGTACTATCTTACCGTGGAGTCATATACTGCACAGAAATGCATGAGTGGACAGTGACTGGGACAGCACCACTTTGAGCTGGGATGGAGCAGCCCCAGGCTAGCAGTAGTTTTTGGGGCTAGCCACATGACTCCACATGTTTGGCACTCTCATGCCCTAGCCTACCACCTGACCCCATCACCTGGAGCCCAGCGCTGACCCCCCAAGCCTGCTGCCAGCTCTTGGGCTGCTCCACCCAGGCTCAAAGTGCTGCTGTTCCAGGCACACATGTAAACATTGCACCCAGGAGCAGTGTGATCCAGAGCAAACAGCTCCAGAGTTTATCATGTTTCATTTATTGTAGATGAACCCAGTTGGTACATCTACACAAGATGCTTACTGTGCAGTTGCCTAATTGCACAGCAAATGTCTTGGTGTCTACATGTGTTTTTTATTAGGGCATATGAAACTAATAAACTCCACTGCAGGGTAATACTTATGTCACACTGCCCTGGCTGGATGGGGCACCCTCTTGCCCCAGCCAGAGGCTCTGCAGCATGTGTAGTCTGGTTGGACGAGCCCTGGGCTGACAGGCTGACCCCCCAGGTTCCCTGCCAGTCCAGGCTGCTCTGACAAGGCTCCACATGCTGTAGATGAATAAACTTCGGACCAATATGCCCCAAAGTGTATCCGTGTGCATTAATCATATGTGTAGATGCACCCAGTGTGCATCAGTAAGAATCATGTTAAGGTATTGAAAATGCATGGCTAAGATATCCGAACAAGTGCTGCTGTGGAATATATTGGTACTACATAGAGAATAATATGGAGAAGAAATAATACATTGAATAGTGTTTTTAAATTCAGTTTAATCATAATGGTGTCACTACATGACAAAGTTAAAATTATCTAGTGCTTTTACTATATATTTCTATATCTTAACATGATTTCCTTTAAGTTTACCCTTGATTCCTTCATTCTAAATTACTTGACTTTGTGGTTATTGGGTTTGGGTTCATCGTTTTACCTCAGCAATGATTAAGTTAGAGAAATAGAAAACCTCACAACCATTTTTTAATTTCGAAATATGGAATAGGAATTAAAAACAGAATGAAATACTGGTGTAAACAAGAAAATGATCAGGTAGCTAAAGGGGGTAACTGATGATGTATATATTTTAGTGATCACTTAAGGGTGGCATATTATTCTATATTCTTAGCTGTGTAAGCATCCAGGTTTAGATGTCTACAGGGCATTTTTGGTATTTCTGTGTCCAGAGGTAATCTGTTGATGGGTGTGTGACCCCATGTGCCTGGATGGTTGGCTAGTCATACAAACCAAACATGCATAGTAGTGACTGTAGCCCTAAATACATTCACATGTGGACATATAGCAGATTAGATGCTGAAAATAATTCTATTTTTAGGCATTTAAATCTGCTACAGAACCTGTGACTGATAGATTTAGACTCAGGACATGAGAAAGGCCTATCCTCTTTTGCCCACAGAGCTCAGTGGCTAAGGCACTCATGTGGTGAAGGTCCCAAGTTCTAGGCCATCTCATTTAGGGTGCATTAGAACATGACCTCTCTCACTTTCCAGAATACCATTCCCCAGCACAAGGCTGGTGAGGCCGCAGCTGGAGTACTGTGTCCAGTGTTGGGCTCCACAATCCAAAAAGGATGTGGAGAAGCTTGAGAGGGTGCAGAGGAGAGCCATGTGCATGATCAGAGGTTAGGAAAACAGACCTTATGATGAGAGGCTGAGAGCAATAGGGCTCTTTAGTTTGGAAAAGCGCAGGCTCAGGGGTGATCTGGTGGCCACCTATAAGTTTATCAGGGGTGCTCATCGGGATCTGAGGGAACGACTGTTCACCAGAGCCCCCTAGGGGATGACAAACTTGAACAGTCACAAACTCCACTGTGACCGATTCAGGCTGGACATAAGGCAGAACTTCTTTACTGTCCAAGCCCCCAAGATTTGGAATAGACTGCCGTCAGAGGCAGTTCAAGCACCCACTTTGAATGCCTTCAAGACACATTTGGATGCTTATTTTGCTGGGATCCTATGATCCCTGCTGACTTCCTGCCCCTGGGGCAGGGGGCTGGGCTCGATGATCCTCCGGGGTCCCTTCCAGCCCAAATGTCTATGAAATCTATGAAAGACAGGCTAGGGCACTCACATGGGGTGTTCTAAGTTTGACTCAGGGCTTCTCTCACTTTCCAGCATAATGTGCTAACCATACCACCAGAAGTTATCCATTGCTCAGTTCCTTCTCTGATGCTTCTTTTGAAGCTGAGCCATTAAAAAAGGCATTGGGAAAAAAGTGGAGCTTTTGCCTGACTGGAACAAAAGTCTTTGATGAGAACCCAGGGCTCCCTCCCTTCACAGCCAGAAGCCACCTCAGTGAACTACACAGTCTCCTCCTTGTTCCCTTCCTCCCGGCCCCACATACATATAAAATATATACTTGTAACCAAGTAATTTTGTATTAAAGGACATATTAAGTGATACAGGCCTTAATAAAACTCCTCTACAGTTTTATATATGCTGTTTTCCTATCTGCTATCTGTTTTCTGTCTGCTTTCTCTATCTCAAGCTGTGTCTGCTTCTTTTCCTTGTGGTCAAAACTTAAGAACTCTCCAATAAAAGATATCACCCGAGACAATTATGGCTACAACATCACTCTAACACTGCCACATCATAGGCTAGTCATGGAATCTTTTATTATCTCAGTGTAATTGTAAATGTTAGTGCAGCAATATCTAATGATTTCAATCATAAGGAATATTTGAAGTATACCATAAAATAGTTTGGTATCCAGTCCACCTGCTATTGCTTCTATACAGTATTACAATTGGACCATTATAGTCTTCACTCAGAGAAGGGGCAGAATCCTATTTCACTTTACGTATAAAAGCCAATGACTTAGCAGGTATTAGACACTGGAGGACTGGCTATAGGCCTGTATAATGTCTAAGCTGTGCACCCATTGTTTGAGCACTGTGCTGGAAAGTCAAAGGCATAACTTCAAGCTCCCTCTGGTGGGGAGACTAGAACTTGGGGCTCTTGCTCTCTGGGAGAGTGCCCTAACCAAAAGGTTCTTGGGGCAAAGCAAAATGGGGAAGCTTCTCTTTCCCTCCTGTTTTTGTGTAGCTACAATTTTGGGACTTCTATAGACCACATATATGACTAGCTAAAATGCAGCCTACTGACCATACTCAGCAACGGATGGTTGCAGGTCTGCACTTCACATGGAATAAGTTTGGAAACTGTGCGTAAGTGCCCCAAACAGTACCTATGTAGCTGAATAAATGCTGTTTGGACACACAAAGTGAAACACGTTCTAGCCAAAGTGTTTCTTAACTGTTGAGTATGGATAAGAGAATTCATAAAAAGGCTGTAATTGCTTAAACACAACTTAGCGTACTAAATTAAATGAGTAAATTAGAAATAAGGATCATGAACTCAGACACCCCTGCACTGGACCAAGTTAAATTAGCAAGATGTGAAAAAAAGTAAGGAGATAATGCCCTTCCTTGTTAATAAACTTGCAACCTATATATATATATATTTGTCTAAATTGGATATTTTATTTACTTTAAATATATTTTATTTTTTAAAATAAACCTATTTAAATTATTTGAAGCTAGGACAACCGGTATTAATTCCTGAATTTACTATAATCTAGTAAAATTGTCCAGCCCCTGTTCAAGAAGCCATTGCTTGATGCAGAACCTCTGGCCAGTTTTCACCATTTCCAATCTCTCCTTTTTGAAGAAGGTGATTGAATGGATGCATTGAGATTCCTGGACCCTTGTCAGTCTGGTTTTCATCCCAGGTGTAGCATAGAGATTGTACTCATGGCCTTGCTTAACAATCTTTGCTGTGAGATCAACAGGGGAAATTGCTGATCATACTAGATCTTTCAGTGGCCTTTGGTACAGTTGTCCATGAAGTACTGATAAAGCATTTACATGACCTGATGACTTTTTGTGGAACCTCTCTAGATTGGTTTCACTCTTTCTAAGCACAATGATTCCAGATGGTGGTGATGGACAAGTGCTCATCATCCCTTCAGGACCTTTCCTGTGGGCATCCCCTGAGGTTCCATCATGTTGCCTCTCCTGTTCAATGTGTATTTGAGGTTTCTGGTGAAATTGTGTAGCTATTTGGAATGAGGTGTCATCAGTATACTGATGACACCCATTTCTACCCCCTTAATTCACCTAACCCAGGCCTCACAGTCTCAGTCCTCTGCCAGAGCCTGGCTGTATGGGGACTATATGCAGGTGAACCAATTGAAATGTAATCTAGACAAGACAGAAGTGATGGTAGTTGGCAGACTGCATGACTTGTGGGGGATTAGGACACCTATCATTAATGGGATCCAGCTTCCTTTTGTCACTCAGGTTTACACCCTGAAACCTGTTGCTCCTGGATTCTTTGCTGCACCTGAATCTTCAGGTGGCAGTGGAGTGGAGCTAGAAGCACATTTCACCAGCTCCATCTGGTGAGAAGGTTGTGACCTTTTCTTTTAGATTCAGTCTGGACACCATCATTCATGCTTTTGTAACCTCAAGACTAGACCATTGTAGTACACCATGTGTGGGGCTGCCCTTGATAACCATCCAGAAACTGCAGCTCCTGTAGAATGCAGTGACATACCTTATGATGGAGGTCAGTCAGCAGGAAGAGCACATAACTCCAGTGCTCCAAAGTCTACACAGGCTCCCAGTAGTAAAATTCAAGGTGCTTGTTTTGACCTACATGGCCCTAAATGGTTGGGGCCCTATGTACTTGAAGGACTGCCTACTCCCTTCTGTTCCACTGTGATGCCTAAAATAAGTCAACAACAACCTCCTACAAGTACCATCAATGCACAAAGTCCACATAGCAAAAATACATTGGAAGGTCGTTCCCAGTAGTTCCTCCTCATAGGTGAGACTCACCATCTTGAGGCCTGGTATAGCCCAATCCTGGACATCTTTTGAAAGCACTTTAAGATCTTCCTGTTTAGGCGGACATTTAGCTGGGCTGTTGTTTAGGGGTTTTCTGCTTTATGCTGATACTACACAATCTCTTTAATTTGTTTTGTTTTCCTGTTCATTTTCATATTTTAAGTTGTTTTGTTCTCTTACTGTAAGCTGATCTCAGCCTTTGTTGGGCAAGGTGGCATATAGATCAAATAAGTAGTAATAATAGTAATATTTAAATTAAATAAATATATTGTTCGAGCAGTGTATAATAATAACCACTTAAAAAAAAGAAACCCACCCCACTTAACTGGGGAATATCACTCGCTGAGCACCCAGAAGCAAAACTTTTCCAGTTACTAAGGTGAGACTATTCTCTTTGTTTCAGTTTATTTAGTGTAATTCAGTCCAATAACTATTCATTCAACATTGATAAACCAACTGAGAACTGAAAAAGCAGAAAAATTTTCTTTTTCCAATTATGAATAAAAGCTGGATATGAGAGAGACTGAGATATACTAGTTCTTGTGCTTTTCAAATTCAAAATTCACTTTTTGAATTATAAATATAATTCTCTTTTTTTAATAAATCAGTTTGTTTTAAATACAACACATATTTTGATAAAATGTTTTCCTATATATATACATACAGTATATTTAATTTGATTTTCTTTAGTTAATAACAATAATTTTAAAATGCGGGTTTACTGCATTGTAATTGAATGTAGTTCCATTCAATTTCCATCTAAAAGTTTGATACAAATCATGAATGGTAATTAATTATCCAATAAATAAGAAATGTCATTCACCATTTTCTAACAGTCTGAATAAATATAGGTTAAGATCTATAATCACTTAACTGTTAGCATAAAGGCTACTAAATTTAGTGTCAAGTCTGTATGTGGTTGCAAATAAACATGCCTTAATTGCCATTAAACAATGAGAATCAGTCTTCTTTAGGATTATAATTTGAAAGCAAAAATGCAAAACAACATGATAATATTATAAGTAATCACTGAAATTGAGATTTAAATCCTTGTTTTTACATGGTTAAAATAAGTGAAAACATATATGTAGGACCAGGTAGGCCAGTCCCTGTCCTCCTCACTGCTTTTTTGTGTCTTTCTTAAGTGTGGTTGTTACAAAAATAGATAGCTTAATGGCTTTTCAGGGACTGAATCAGGTTGGAACAAAATATCACTTAGGTGCCTACGTCAATTTATATGCCTAAAAGGTAGAATAAAATCTTGCACTTAGTCTTTCTCTCTCTTTACACACACACACACACACACACACACACACACACACACACACACACACACACACACACACACACACACACACACACACACACACACACACAGAGAGAGTATGTGTGCATTTATGCATATGTGTGCATGTGTACATGCATGCGTGCAAGAGAGAGAGAGGGAAAAGGAGGGGAAGAGGAGGATATTATTCATAGCTTAAAAAATGTCTTGTCAGAGAACTCCCCTTTCTTGGGCAACTACTTCACAGTTCAATGTTTTCCCTGGCTTTTAAAGCCCATGAACCATACTTCTGATTTTCCCTAGGTTTACAGAGCCCACCACCACCAGAATCCAACATATGCCTCTTCTGCCTCCCTTAACTACCCCCTTAACTCAGAAAATTCTCATTTCTCCCATTAAAGTGCTCTGAAATCTAAATACATTATTTTTCTCGTTTTACAATATGCATAATGAAAACTGTACTGTAGTGGTTTAGAAAACTGATGGATATACCTTTTTTTCATCCAAAATACAGAAGGTATTAATTTTCATTTGTGGCAGGGTTCACAAAAATCTTTTAATACCAGGATTTGGTACAAAATTCCTGCTATGTGCATAGAAGGTGATCTTAGGACACTGCATATATAATAATTCGAATTAAAACATGAACCTTAATCACATGAAGGTTTTACCAGTCAGGGTGATTTGGGGTTCACCCACCTTTAAGGAAGTGGGAAACTCTTCTGGGAGACGTTAGGAAGTTTTAAAAAAACTGACTAGGTTTAGGGCAAAATAATAGAAAAGTTTCTCTTAGGTGCCCTCAACCTAGCCAGTTGCACCTTGGCTGGTGGATCCAGATAGGTAACTGGTAACACTAAAATAAGTCCCTCCAGGTTATGCATAAAGAATAGAAGATCTTAAACTCTGAAATGTTGGGAGCTTTCTTCTAAAAGCTTTAAATCCAATGAATGAGATAAAAATGTTATATAAGGTACATTCAGATACTTGTAGTTCTTTTGGTAGCAAAATTATTATACCGATTGCTCAAAGAATTTAACAGTCCTTTTTCATAATCTCATTTCAAGGCAGCTTATGCATCCTCAGTTTAACTTAATTTCCAGAACACATTTTTGTCTTATTGGCAGTAAGATGATTTCTGTTTAGGTCAGTGATTATCAACCAGGGGACACAACACCCTGGGTTGCCTTGAGATCCTTTCAAAGGTGTTCCAAGGTTCTATACAATGTTAGGATTGTAAATATGCAAACACGATTCACAAGATAAACCCAGAGCTATCAAATAGGGATTCATAGTGTTAAAAATATTCTGACCTGTTGTGATCTTTCTGAGCTCTTTGCAATAGAAAAACTGCTCAGAAGACAAGTGAAAAATAAGGGCTGAAATTTTTTGAGGAAAAAAATGCCTTGACTCTAACGAGGAATGTCTTGATTCTAACTAGGTTGGGAACTACTGATTTAGATTGTTAGTAGTCATCTTATGTGAGAATTGGAAATAATCATTCTCAACTACAAGTCAGAAAGTTTATTGGTAATGAAAATTACCCACATTCAATTTGTTACCAGTTTTTTTAACTATTATTAAACTCCATAATATGACTTAATATGAAAAAATCCTGAATAACCAGGAACAAAATCCCTGTTATGTGTTAAATAAAGAGAATAATTCCAGATCTATACCAGGGACACTTTAAGCAAAACTATGCCTGGCTAACATTCCTTAACAAAACTATAGTAGAACTAAAAACAAATGGTACTTTAACAATGCAGAAGTGCTCAAAGCAGGGTCATTCCTGATTAAACTATTCCAGTCAATTGTCTGCCTAGCCTGAAGATTTTCAGGGATGGAGATTCCACAGTCTCCCTAGGTATCCTGTTCCACTGTTTAACCACACTCATAGGGAGAAAGTGCTTCATCATATCCAGCCTAAATTTCCTCTGCAGCAGTCTGAGGCCATGCTCCTAGTCCTTTCCTGGATGGCCACAGAAAGTAATCTATCTCCATCTTTATACTTGCTATTCAGGCATTTCAAGACTGCTATTGAATCCCATTTCAATCTTCTCTTTTCTAGACTAAATAATCCTTGTTCTTTCAGCCTCTCCACATAAATCATGTTTTCAAGGCTTTTAATTATTTTTTTCACTCTGCTGGGCTCTTTCCAATCTTTATTGAGGTGTGGGGCCCAAAACTGGCTACAGTACTGCATCTGGGCCCTCACCAGTGATGAAAAGAGTGGAAATGACACTTCTGCTAACATAACTCAGTATGCTGTTGGCTTGTTTGCAACAAGAGCACAGGCTTGGCAGATATTCGGTGTATGGTCCACTGTAACTCCTAGGTCCTTCTCTGCAGTACTGCAGCACAGCCAGACATTCTCCAGTTTGTGCATGCAATTATTACATCCTGAGTGCAGGACTTTGTAATTGTCTTTGTTGATTCTCATCTGGTTGATTTTGGACCATCTTATAGTACTTAATTTTGTTTGTATTTCTTTAGTTTATTAATAAGAATGTTGCCAGAGACAGTGTCAAAAGTACATCATATCTGCTGTTCTCCCCCATCTACACAGCCTATCATTTATCATAGAAGGAAATCAAGTTAGTTAGGCTTGACTTGCTGTTGGTGAATCCATGCTGGCTGTTCCTGAACTCCACCAGGTACTTTGAAAAATTTCTTGAGGACCTACTCCATGATCTTTCCAGGTATCAAGTTCAGGCTTACTGATCTGTAATTTCCTGGATTCTCCTTCTTCCCTTTCTTGAAGATGGGCACTATATTTGCCCTTTTTCAGTCATTCATGACATCCCCCACACACATAACCTCTCAAACATGATAGTCGGTGGCTCTAAAATTGCCTCAGCCAGTTCCTTTAATAATGTAGACAGCTGCAGACAAGCTATGGTCCATCAGTCAGATTCAGCAAAGGTCCAATCTGGCATGGGGCACGAGGTAAGCTGTGCTGCCCATTCCCTCCCTCCACAATGGACGCCTCCACTGAAGAGCCTACTGCATTTGTGTTTCTCTTGCTGCAGGGGTCTGGGTATCTGCAGCAAGGTTGAGTACAGGCTACTCCAGGGATTTTACACTTGTGGCCTGCATCCAGGTCCAAGTCACAAACTCTGGCCTGTGCCAGCAAAAGGTTGCCAAGGCAGCAGGGGATAAAATGTGCATAATGTATTTGATAAAGTGGCTCCTTACAGGGTTAATTTTATAAAATTAATTAAGCTAAAAATAGTTGCCTTTAAAATGTATCTTGCATAATCCACACCACAAACTAACTTAGGGCTAGTATTTCAAAAGAACCTAAGGAAGTCAGACATGCAACCTAAGACAGAATAGCCATGTTAAGAGGAATAGAGGTAAACTTCTGGAGCCAGAGGAGGAAAATAGGGTATCAGCCTGAAGGAATGGAGCAAGAGGTGAATCTATGGTGCCTCTGGAGTAATGAATGAGTATAAATTCACTGCTTTTCTCATTGCAGCAATTTCCTGTAAATAAGTAAAAGTCCCTTCTTTAAAACCTTCTTGAATCATCATGACTTTAGTGAAATAAATCTGTTCATCCCAGCATTTCTCTAAGAACGGTTGATCGCTTTGATTTTAAATCCAGTTTGCAGCTGTTTTATCTTTATCAGATGACTCCTTTAGGAAATAATTTTAAAACAGTAAACCAAAATATGCATTAAAATAGAGTATCTCTGAATTTGACAGGGTTATATGTTTAGCTATTTTAAATGCTCTCCCTTTGGGAATGAGAAAATAACACATTGTTTTAACAGCCTTATTTTTCCAAATTTATTTTTAAATGCTCTGTTTTTAATATTAAAAAAGAAGACAAAGACAAAAATATACCCCACTCATCCTGTCCCATTTTCTATAGCTTTGTACGTAAAATATAGAATCAAATTATTTTGTAATTTAAATATTTTTTCTTTCTTTTTGTTGTTCAGACTTTCTCTTGCAAATATAGATTAAAGGGAGCATTTGTTACAGAAAAATATTATTGGAATTAGAATTGAAAAGGCTTATTTTGTCACCCTGTCTAGGTCTGGACCTAGGCAAACTAGGAAAACAGTAATTTATTAAGCATTAAACCAAATTTAATAAGCATTATGATTATTTTGGAAATTCTTTAACTTTTCAGTCTAATTAAAAGGTGGAAGCACCTCTTAAGTCATATTGAGACAGTTGCATTTTTAATTTCAACCTGCCTTCTTAACAAGCTTACCCTAATCAGTTATTTATCTTTTTCCTGTTTCCATCTGCATAGTAAATTGGCAGTGATATTTTCATTATGCAGGATACATGGCAGCTATAGTTCCATCAATGAAGTAACATATAATACTTCCAGGTGCCAGAAGCTTGTTAATGTTCATAGTGGCAAGTAGTAAATGTCTTCTGCAATGACATACAACTCTGAGACTAGAGTGACAGAGAATAAGTGATGATCCTCAAATAGGAGCTGTTTAAAAGTTTTTATATAAACTACATGTTGTTGTGCTGTAGGCTGACAAGGCAAACTTATCATATTCCACAGTGATATGAATCAAAGATGAGGATAGGCAGAGTGGTTAAATCACTTGCCTAGGGAGCAGGAGAAACCAGTTCAAGTTCCAGCCTAATTTGGATCAAAGTCTTAAATCTGTCTTCCACATCCCCAAAAGGTGCCTTTACCACCAGGTTAGTGATTATTCTGTGATGTCAAAGTGTCTCTCCTGGTACAGCTATTTTACCTCTTACAATAATTAAATAGTAATTGAGCCAAAGCAAGTGTGAGAGACAGGAGGCTAGGTACAGGCATTCAACTTCCAGTGGAAAACATAGTAAGAGAGGGAGAACGCAAGCATTCCAGGCCTCTGACTGGAGAGCAACAAAAGCATGCTTTCCATCCAGGGACAACAGAGACCTGCTTCTTCTTCATTCCCTTGGAGGAAGGAAGGGAGAGTAGAGAATTGTGGAATACTGTGGATATCCAACAACTGAGAGAAGTGTTCACCACAGCTTTTCATGGAAGAGCTAGTGAATGGCTGCATCCTCTATTTTTGTAATAAATGTAAAGGCACAAATGTAATGCCTATGCATAGCTAGAGAATGACATTATTGGCCCATGCATATAGCACTTAATGGGAAGTGAGAGATGAATTTTCAAGTTCCTGCTCCAATTATTTTTAATTATTTATAAACAACACCACCAACAACAGTGACAACAATGATGACAACAACAATGAAATAAGAGAATCACATCCCAGCACAGCTGGGGGATTACAGAATTCACCTAGGATGTGGGAGAGGGAGGTTAAAGTTCATCTAAAAAAGTAAGAGCATAAAACTGAACCTAGATTTTCAACAGTTAAGTGCTCTAACTACTGGAACATTACTTGTACTTTTGTTACTGCATGTAGAAATTCTGTCAAAAGTGACATGTATTCCTGTGAAAATGTTTGTCTTGTTTTTTGTTTTGTTTTTCTTTTCCACCAACACTAATAACACTGGAAAACTCTTGACCAGTTCTAATTCTGACCCTGCCCTGTGTCAATACTAGTTTTAGAAATAACGACTTTTTTGCAGCTATTCTTTGACTTAGAAACATTTTTGGTTTTGTTAGCGGGGGAAAACAATAGCTTCTTTAATTGAGCACGAGGTACATTTTACAAGTGAATACCTACAATTAGAATATTTTTATTATGTAAAATTGCACAACGTCTTAGATAAACCAGATGAAAGCATTCTGATAGGCATGGGATAACAGAGATAACAATTACTGGAAAATCATATTAGGCCATGAAAATGGTGCCTGTTCTAGTACAGGATTTTAATATATAATATAGAAAAAAACATCTTGTGCATAGCTAAAATTTCTTGTAGCAGGTTCTAGATACAGAGAGTATCACAAATCTATTCAGAAATCACAATTAAAAGCCTTTCCAATATCTCATATATGTAGTCAAATCATTTTCTTCCCCCTAGTGAACACAACAGTTCCTATTTAATTATTGTTGTTTCATTCTTCAGTGTTTTAAATTATTTTCCAAGGGCTATAAGCTGCAGATCTAAGCAGGAAATAAACTTAGAGAGGGCAAAGTTTCTAGATATACCAGCTGGCAGCTTCTGCAATGGGTTATAGAGAACAGTCTTCAAGGAGACTGCTTGGCAGATAGCTGCCAAGTTAAAACTGTAAAAGGGAGGAAGTGCCACTGCCAACTCTCAGCACCATATGCTTTATCTTAATGTCTTGTACAGAGTATGTAGAGATAACAGCTGCTGTCAGGGGAAGTGGCCACTTAATAGCACAAAAAAACTTTTTGCATTGTTTTTTTCACTTTTGTTTTACCAGTATTTTTCCTGAATGCATATCTAAGTTTTAAAAATGATCTAAAAACACCTGATTTTAGATCCTACTAAGAAATCTAGTTTAGAGGGACATGAAAACTGGATTGCAATGATAGATAGACAATATATTAATAGACAGAACTTTGTTTTCTTAGCATCTACTTCCTAACTGCCTATGGCATCACTGACAATAATACTGCCATATGTGTCATACGGTTTTCTAGTATATGACCACCCAAAGCCTGATTCTTTTCACACTGAAGGGAATATCAAGACTCACACTGACTTCAGTTGATGCAAGATGAAGTCACAAAGGCTAAGGACAGACATTACACATAAACCAGTTTAAGTGATCAGAAACTGGTTTAAATGTGTAACAGAACATAAGTTCAGTGCTTATAAACCGGTTTCAAAATGGCTGAAACTGGTTTGAGATAAACCTAGCTGAATGTAGTATCAGACAACTGACTGACCTCAAACCAGTTTATGCAATGTCTGTCCGAGACCCCTTCCTGGTTTAATTTAAACCAGAGTCTCCCAGCGTCCTGGCATGCTCTCTGGACTGGGCTGGGCTTTCTGCTCTAGCCCACCAGGGCTGGCCCCTCCCCTTTGTTCCCCAGCCAGAGCAGGGACAGGAAGGGACAACAAAGAAGCTGGAAACAAACTAACCCCATGGGAGAGAGAAGGGTAAGCAATGTGGCAGGGAGGGCAAGGGAGAAACATTAAACAACAGCAGAAAGACTGCGGGGGGGGGGACCTGAAGAAGGGGGAGAGGGTGACTGCAGGATAAAGATCTGGGAAAAGGGAAAAAGGCAGGGAAAAGTAATGAAAAGTGAAGGGCTACAGTGAGAAAGAGGTCAGACTGTCTGGGGGAGGGAAAACAAAACAAGAGAAGGAGAAAGGCTCACAAAACAGGGAGAAGCTGTTAGTGGCCATTTCAAAAGAAAGAAAGAAAGACTTTCCAAGATGGCCACCCTAAAGACCCAGCAAAACTGGCTTGCTGGGACCGAGATAGATGATGCCCTGCAGCTCTTCCACCTGCTGGTGTGGGCCCACCTCTCACTTGAGTTCAAGCATGCAGTCCTCCAGTGGACAGTGCCCACCTTTGAGGAATGCTGGGCCATCAAGGGGGCACTGTACTGAGTCGGGGGGGGACGCCTGCTCCTTGCCCTGTGACGCCACCACCTGCTCAGGGTGCATGGGTGGGTCCAACAAGCTAAGACTTCGGGCTTTGTCCATGTGGGCCGACCCCTGATGTCCTGAGGCCCCCCAGGGTGTCCCCGCTGGCAGAACTGTATATATGTACATACTTCTTTTTCCTTTGTGTTTTGATTTTTGTCTAGAGTGTGTGGGCAGACCTTGCAGACCATGAGCCCAGGCCTTGTCCTTGAAGCCCAGACCTTCGGGCCAACCTGTATATGGTCTTTACTGCCCCCCATTTGTCAACCTCCCTGGAATAAACATTTCTTAAAAGTCTAAAAGTCAAGAAAGAAAGAAAGACTTTTGACTTTTAAGAAACATTTATTCTTGGGAGGGTGACAAATGGGGGTAGTAAAGAACATATACAGGCTGGCCTGAAGGTCTGGGCCTCAAGGACAAGGCCTGGGCTCATGGCCTGCAGGGCCTGCCCGCACACTGTAGACAAAAAGAAAACACAACACAAAGGACAAAAGAAGTATATACATATATACAGTACTGCCAGCAGGGACACCTAGCAGGGCCTCAGGATGTCAGGGGTTGGCCTCATGGACAAAGCCCAAGGTCTCAGCTCGCTGGACCTGTCCCAGCACCCTGAGCAGGTGGTGGCATCACAGAGCAAGGACCAGGTGTCCCCGCCTTGACTCGGCACAGTGCCTTTTTATAAAGGTTTATTAAGGGGAAAAGGGGGTAACACTCCAACAAAGTAATAAAATACTGCCCATGCACAGGCCCAGGTACAACACTCAGATCCTAGAGCATTGGCCTGGAAGGTCTTGCCCTCACAGTCTAAAAACAAAAATATTCAGTGCAACATCAGCCTGCTGAGACCTCTGCTGGTACCCCAGGAAGGGGGCTAGTAGTATCACAGTGCGAGGACTAAATGGCCACCCTTGATACTGCAGAGCACCCCCTGAATTGCCCAACTTGCCTGGAAGGTGGGCACCATGTGCTGGAGGACAGCGTGCTCAAACTACAGCAACAGGCATGCCTGCACCAAAAACTAGAAGAGTTTCAGGGCATCGTCTGAGCCAGCCCTGGCAAGCCAGTTCCTGAAGCTCTTGAGGGTGGCCATCTTAGCCTGGCTGAGTAAGAAGTTGGCCAGGCAGATGACACCCACATTGGCCACCCGGTATGGGAAGGAAAACAAATAGGTGACCTCTGAGAGGTCCAAACCTAGCGCCTCAAGCAAAGCACTGAGGGCAGCAAACAGCTGCGACAGCCGGGGACATCTGAGGAAGGTATGGTTAAGATCCTCCTCCACTCCCCCAAGACAAAAGGGACAGGCCACTGATGCAGCTGGGTCCATGTGGTGGCCAGTATTCCATGTGGCAACCACCACTGGAGGTCACTGTTCTTTTTGGAGATGGGGGGACTTATGAAGCGTGTCACATGGGGAGGGCTGGTGTGAACACCAGTACTGCTATGTGCCTCCATCACACCATATCGAGCAGAGTGGCAAGAATGCGGGTGTGGTGGACCCAAATCACCCACAAGTACAGGGCCTTCTGGGGAAGCTTGTTGAAGTGGATCCTGATACCACTGTCAGGAGACATGGGGAGAGCCAGTAAGGTGGCAGGCCCACCACAAAGGTTACCATTCACAACTGGGACAGTGGACAGTGGTGGAAAGGGTTCACCCAGGACATCCCCAGCAGGGAGGGCTCTCTGTGCTCGGAGGTGCTTCTCCAGGGTGGCTGCCAGATCCTGTGGGAGAATGGCCCACACATCCTTTAGGAAGTATGCAGCACAGCAGACTGAGCACATGCCCAAGCATGTGGCCAGAGCCTCAGCTGACAACCAGTCTGACTGGGTCATGTTGAGGAGATGTCCCAGCCAGATGGTATGTGACTGGATGAGGGAGTTGACAGGGCTGCTAGAGGCGAGGCTTGGCAGACTGTACTGCAGGACTGGGTTATGGACCAGGGGCTCCTCCAGTACATGCAGAAACCACAGATGCCTGGCTTGGGGCAGGAGGCAGAAGGCAGCTTACCAGGACTGCACCATGCTTCGATAGAAGGGTGGGAGGACACCCCAGTCCAGGAGGGTGGGGACCAGGAGGAACAACTCCTGGTCAAAACCAAGGCCCCCCACAAATTAGCTAGCTGCTGCCAGGGGAGGTGGTCCTCGCAGTAGAGGAGACTTTGGAGGGCCTGTAAGCAGAAGGCTGCCACCCTATCCACCAGGTCAGCTAAGCCCTGGTCCCCCTTGGCCACCGGCAAATGAAGAATGGCTTGGGGGAGCCAGTGACGTCTGTTCCAACAGAAATCCAGAATCAGTCACTGGAGCTTCTCAAGCAGGTTCAGTGGGGGTTCCAACACAGCACAGGAGTGCCACAATGCTGCAGCTGCCAGGTTGTTGATAATAAGGACCCATCCATGGTAGGGGAGGCATGGCAGATCCCAGTGCCATTGCAGCAGACGTGCCTCCACCTTGGCACCAAGATCCTCTCAGTTCCATGTTGAGAAGAACAACGGCCCGAGGAACACCCCCAGGGCCTTCGAGCCCTCCCGACACCAGGTAAGACCCCTGGGAAAGTCGGGGGGGAGGGGGTTGACCCAGGGACCAAGAAGAAGGGTGTCGTTCTTGGTCCAGTTCATGCAAGCTGAAGAGGCACACTCATAGGCTTCTTGACAGGTGACCAAGGACAGGATGTCACCATGGGTGCTGATGAGAACAGTCACATCATCTGCATATGCTATCAGCCTGACGGACAGACAGCCCGCTGAGACAGAGGCAGATAGAAGAGTCAGTCTGGTCAGGTGCCACCACAATGCATGGAGTAGTGGCTCTACGGACAAGGTGTACAGCATTCCTGACACAGAGCAGCTCTGGCAGATGTCCCTGCAGACTGGGAATGGGGCACAGAGTGTGGTATTCACCTTCAGGAGGTTTGAAATGTCCCGATACAGGACCCGGATGGCAGAGGTGAAGACAGGCCCAAAGCCAAAGGCCTCAAGGGTCCAAAACAGGTAGTCATGGCCAACTCAATCAAAGGCTTTCTCCTGGTCCAAGGAGACGAGTCCAATGTTGAGGCTGAAGTGGTCTGCAACTGTTAGCAGGTCTCAAAGCAGGAACAGATTGTCCTGGATGGTTCTGCCCGGCATGCAGTAGCTCTGCTCAGGCTGATGATGGAAGTCATAATGGTGCACAGCTGGTTAGCCAGAGTGTTGACCAGGATCTTGTAATCCATACACAAGAAGGACACTGGTCGCCAGTTCTTGATGCAGCCAAGGTCTCCTTTCTTAGGCAGAAGGGTGAGAACCGCTCAGTGAAACCTGGTTGGCATTGTTTGGTCCATGAGACTCTCATGAAAGACACACAGGAGGCAGGGGCCAAGGAGAGGCCAGAAGGTCTTATAAAACTTGCCAAGCAACCCATCAATACCAGGGGCTTTGCCTGAGGTAAGGTTCCTGACGGCAGCTATGAGTTCCTCCAAAGACAGTTCTTCTTTAAGATGGTCAGCCTCTGATGAGCAAAGCCTACAGAGGCCTTCATGTAAGTGCCTAGCAGACTCTAGGCAAATTAGTACAGCTGCAAACAGTTTCTGACAGAAGGTGATAGCATGGCCTTAGACTCAACAGGATCTCTGAGCATTTCGCCATTTGGGGTCTTAAGATGGTCAATGTCTTTCCATGAAGCTTGTCATTTCTCAAGACTGAAGAAGAAGTGAGTTGGAGCATCAGTCTTTGCCAGTTCTTGGCAGTGGGCACGGACCCTTGCTCCCCAGGCTGCACTCTCTGCCAGCTCCTGCAGATGTTGCTTGCAGAGCTTAAGATTCTCAAGCAGCCCCGCATCACTGCCAGCATCACGCAGGGCCACCTGAAGCTGCACCACATCCTCCAACTCCTGAACACAGCGGCGAAGCTCGCTTGTTGCCAACTATGTGTACTGCTGACAGAAAACTCTAATCTGCACCTTTTCCACATCCCACCGCTACTTCCTGGATGAAAAGGTGGCTCTTGTGGCCTCCCATGTCTGCCAGAATTGAGCAAAGCAATCATGAAAGTGAGCATCCTGCAACAGACTAGTGTTGAGGCACCAGTAAGATGCCTAGGACTGCCCCCACAGCCCTACAAACCAGTGCCAAGAAGAATATTATAACCTCCCATGTATAACCACCTGATAGAGAGAGGTGGTTATCTGTTCAGCAAGGCAAAAGGCAGCCTAGAGTTACAGCTTATAGACTAACTCAATCTAAGATGGGTAAGAGTTGCTAGCATCTAATGAAGTAAGCTGCTGCTTACGTTTTAGTTAGCTTAAAAGGTGCAGTTCTACACTGCTTTACATCTAACACTTCTGTGGATGGAGCCCCCAATTACATTTACTTTCTTTGCAACTGCATCACATTGCTGACTCATAGTGGGCGTCTCTACACAAGATGCTTTACTGTGCACTAGAGCAAATTACTACTCAATGGGCATGTCTACATACGTTCCCAACTATGCTGTTGTTGCTGCACAGTCATTTAGTACTTGCCAGTACTTCACAGTCCTGGAGCCACCCAGGTTATTTTTGACCCTTCTGCACAGTAGGAATGAGCAGTAGCAGTGGCGGCACATTGGCACTATACAGTATCAGTGGCATCAGAGTTCATGCCCACCTATGCTACATCCCCATAGTGACAAACTACATTGCCATAGCTAATTGCTATGTAGCATTTCATGTAAACACACCCACTAAGTGTCACCATCTACAAATGCAGACTCTTACTGTTCAGTTATTTGCTTTACTCAGCAGTTAATATTCTGCCTGAAAATGCAGGTAGCAGTTTAACGTCTGAGTAGTTACTATGCAGTAAGGCATATATAGATGGCTGACCAGGAGCAAATTGAAGCACGGGGTGGGATATTGCTCCCTGCCCCAAGGAGTTCGCAGCCCTGGCTCCATAATCACAGAGTGGGGGCCGGGAGCTCCCTGCTGCCAGGGTGAGGGGACATTGTCTCAGCCCAGGCTCCACCACTGGAGCCCAGCCTGGCAGCAGGCAGCTCCCAGGGGCAGGGAGCAATCTTCCAGCTGTCTCCTGGCCCCATATTCCCTGTCAGTCCCTGGGCAAACACCCAGGGAAAGCTTGTATAGATGCCTGCCCAGGGTGGGTTTATTCCACAGTAAATTACTGTGGGGTAGACTCATCCAGCAGCATTTGCACATGTAGACACACCCAGTATGTCTGTGATTTACCAAAACTCTGTGATCCTTCTCAGCAACACTACTAGCAAGTCAGTTATCTTTCATTCTATATTTATGCATTTGTCTATCCTTCCCTAGGGATAGCACCTTACATATATCTTTGATGAATTTCATTCTGTTTTCTCTAGCCCAGCTCTCCAGTCTATCAAGATCCTTTAGAATTCTACTCCTATCCTTCAAAATGTTAGAAATCCTTCCCAGTTTTGTTGACCCAGAAAAACATAGATTTATTTTTAATGATATATTTCATGATCGTCATAAAGTCTTGAATTGCCAAAGGGTAAGAAATGTGGAAGACAACTGCTTGGTTACTTAAATAGAAGCAGTTTCAAATAGATTATGAAATAGATGGGTTTTAGTTTGTTATAGTTCAGAGGAACTTCTGCTTCTCTTTTAAAATTGCATGAGCCCTGACTTTACATAGAAAATAATGTAGTTGCTTGGTACCTTGTTATTTAGTGAGCTAGGAGAATACTGTGTACTACAATTTTTTCTTTAAATGAAGGGCTCAAATCTGATATTTTCTTCTCTTCAGCCACCAGAAAGGGAAGGTGGCCTGCCTCGTCAGGTAGGCAACAAGACCGAGTGCGGCCTCTTGGGGTTTGTTCTGAATTTGAAGCAGGATTACCAGCCTGTTCGGAATCTAATTCCTGAAGAGAAACTCTACAAAGTGTACACTTTTAACTCAGTGAGAAAGTCAATGAGCACTGTCATTAAAATGCCAGATGGGAGTTTCCGAATGTACAGCAAAGGTGCTTCTGAAATAGTTCTGAAGAAGTAAGTCTACTGTGTCTCTTGCTATATTTATTTATGGTTTAACAACTTGGGATAATCTGACACCACTAAAATATATTTTCATTGACTTCAATAAGAAAAGGTTCAAACCTTTGTTGTTTGGTTTTCGGTTGGAACCTAAACAGGTGTTTCAAGTATTAGTTACTAATCTGGCAGGAATTGGAAAGACATTTTAGTATAAAACAGTTATATCCTAGAATAGTGAATCCATTTGTTTTGCTTGTGGAATGCATTGCAAATTAAATATTTTTAAAAATAAAAACAAAAAAAGTTAATTTTTGGATGAATACCTTGAAAACAAACTGAATAATGGACCCGCACATGTATAACACATGCCCTTCCTTTAAAGGTGTTCTAGAATCCTTAATGCAACAGGTGAAGCTCGTATCTTCAGACCTCGTGACCGAGATGAGATGGTAAAGAAAGTGATTGAACCTATGGCCTGTGATGGACTGAGGACTATATGTATTGCTTACCGGGACTTCAGCAGCAGCCCAGAACCAGACTGGGAAAACGAAAATGACATTTTAACTGACCTGACCTGCATTTGTGTTGTTGGTATTGAAGATCCAGTAAGGCCAGAGGTATGTGTTGACTTTCGTGTCTCAATACTAGCATATACTTATGTGAAATTAAGGAACTGTATGTCTTCCTGCAACTGCTTTTCTTCTTTTTTGGTATCCATTTTTCTAATTAGCTTAATCAAACAGACTGACAATGACACTTAGGAGTAGACCTCTGGCTTTCCACAGCCTGTTGCTTTCCTGGGGCATAGTGTGGTGCAGCACATGGAGTGGAGCCTAAGGCCAGAGCCATGTGGCATAGTGGTGGAAGAGTGATGCCCATGCAGGTGCATGGTGCAGTGGCGGTGGGCGAATGCCTGCATGGGGAAGCAGGGAACAGGAGCATCCATTCAGTAAGTGGGCCCGGGGACCCATGATTCACTATGCTGTGGCTCCCCTGGTTCCCACTGATATGGTCCATGGGGTATGCAGCCCCTGGCCTCATAAATGTTGATCATTCCTGGTTTAGGCTATCCAGGTCTTTCTTAATAGCTTTAAAACCAACTTCCATGAAGACGAATATGTATAATTTAACTTTTAGCCTCTTTCTTGCTAGTTGTTTAATTACATTAATTCTAATTCAGGAACTGGGCAGCACTTCCTAATTTGTTATAGCCAGAAATCCAGATCCACTCATTGTCTTTCATGATTTCAAATTCATCTCTGGTGATATGAGCAGTTTCCAGCTAGTGGGGAGCTGCCTGGTCCCAGCACAGCTCCTCACTGCTTTACCCTGTTGTGGTTGTGGACACAGGCAAAGCCGTCCAGCTCTATGGGCCAAATCTAGTGGCTCTGTGGGCTCTATGTTGCCAAGCCCTGTTTTGGGTTGTTATTTATCATCTGCTTTAGTAAACTTGACATTTTTATAATGATTCACTGAAAGATCTCAAATATAAATGTGCAGGGAACTTTGCTAGTTGCACCAAGTGGAAATATCAGCATTTTCCATTTAATTTATATAACTCTCTAGGTGGTTTTCTGTTTTTCTTTTGTTGGCACATTATTTTTATGAGAATTCTGTAAGACAGCTTTTTGGCCAAAAGTAATAAAATGGCATTCTTTTTAATACTTTGTAACCAACCTGGAACTCATTTTTGTTCATTATTTTCTGAGTTCCTTCATGACAAGAGGTTTGAATGTTGCAAATACACTGTAGTTTACCTATGCCTAGCTAATATTTTGTTAGCTTCTCTTCCTTACTCAGATGTGATAACAACAAAAGCAATTCTGTACACTGCACACTGCACTATGGAGGAAATATGAATTCTGTTTTTGTGTGACTTTCTTTTAGTATTTCTGCAAGCACTGAAGTTGTGTCAAATAGTTCTGGCTTTGATGCATTGTTTATTGATGTTCTTTTAGGGTGCTTGTTCATTATAAGATACGAATGTGTACACTTGTTATGATGATGCAGGACCTCATTACTGAAAATAGCCTATAAAGAAATAGTAGGTAATTATCAACGGGATATATTACAGATTTTTCTCCATCCCCTTATAGTTCTGGCAGCTTTGAATGAAATGTAATGCAGTCAGAATTAGATTTGTAATATCAGTTGCAAAATTGCTTCTATGTTGTATTATTGCAGTTGAATTTCTGATCGAAATAGCTAGCTCCTGATATTTTGGTTAGGCATGTGTATTTTAAAAAGATTGGGTTTTTTTTTTATTACTTCTGACTTTAGGAACTTCAATTTTAGCTCTTTAGTGGTGAATTTAGTTGCTACTATGATGCAGAGGTTACTTCAGCAGCATAAAAGTTATTTCAGTTTTACAATTAAGATCACTTTTCCAGCATTCTATTAAAATAATTAAATTATCCAGGTGGCTGGTATTGAAAATCCTTTTGTGCTTGCTTTAGAAAATTATTAGGAAGTTGAATGATAGGCATAAAATATAGCATAAAAAAATCAAAATACTGAAGACCTTTCCATTTTAATCCAGAGACTAAAATTATATTTGTAAAAAAGTAATCTATTCATGTCATAGCAGACTTCTGTAGGCCATTATATGAGGCCAAAAGCATTTTTATTACATTATTGAGTTCAGTGGACTGTGCTTCCACACTGGAGTTCCAAAATGTAATAGGAATTTGGATTAAAGATACACTTTTTTATATGTTTGATAAAATAATAATAATAGTTTTTATGCTAATTCCACAAATGTTTACATCAACATAATTATATAATGGGATATTTAAATATTATAGATGCTCTATGCATAAGTGGTATTCATAACTGAAGTACCTTTTTATATCCAGTGGGAAAGGATTTTGATTCACTTCTCCCATTAAAATAATAAACTTGGAATAATTCCTTTTGTGGTTGAACAGCAAAATGAGGGGTCCCTTACTTCAAGGTAACTGTATTCTTCTAGAGGTACTGTCCATGTAGATTCCACTATTGATGTCTATGCCTGTGAATGCATAATCATAGTCTGTTAATTAATAATGT
>NW_017728997.1:42739083-42745244 GCF_001723915.1 Gavialis gangeticus | reverse complement strand
TTTTGTGGTTGAACAGCAAAATGAGGGGTCCCTTACTTCAAGGTAACTGTATTCTTCTAGAGGTACTGTCCATGTAGATTCCACTATTGATGTCTATGCCTGTGAATGCATAATCATAGTCTGTTAATTAATAATGTCTTTTTAGGACTGGGCATAAAGGATGGAGTAACCCAAAATACCACTCAGTTCCTTTACTGCATAGAAGAAATCTTAAATTAAAGGACCTCATACAATCCAGGATGATGCAGGCTATAGCAGGATGAAATATTTTGCCAGAGAGCTCTGATTTGATTAAATTAAAACTTTTGGGGGGGATTTGTCTAAAAGTATTTTTCATTTCAAACAACTTTTTAAATCTCTAAAACATACCATTGTGACATTTTTAAAACTGAAAATTTTATTTTTTAGTTTAAAATTACTTTTTCATTAGAAATTCAAGTAAACATTAGGCACGTCTACACATCACCCTATGGTGATGAAGCAACACGTTATGTCACTGTACGGTATGCTACGTCATCACAACGGCAAAATTTAACCATACGTCATGCGCACAGTGCAGTAACCATCTGTACTGTGCCATGCTTTAGTACTTCCAAAAGGCAAAGTACACCACCATAGCAATGTCACCATAAGGCAACATGTAGATGCAACCACTTAGGCAAAAAATAACAAGATCAAAATAAGAATCAAGATTCAAAATTATTTACACACAACTTTTTAATATGACCTAGTCTGAAAATGTATTTGAAGTTATGGTTTATGAAAACTTCCAAGACTAACCTTTCATCCCAACTCAGGATGGGACACATTTTTTAAATCTTAAAAAATTGTATGAGATGGGAAAACAATTTCCTGTCTAGCTCAAATGTAGGATCACTGGAACAGAACTCCTCCAAGAACTACAGTTGTTCTGAAGCAGATAACCATTTTTTTTCTTTCGGTAGTTCTCCTTATGGCTCCCTTGTCCCTAGTAAGTGGCTAGTAAAAACCTGGTAATGATGTGGAAATTAAGAAAGTTAGCTAAGTAAACTTGGTAGGATAATGCTACCAAACTGGGCATTTAATCTAGGAACCAACACTAATGAATGTAAGTTGTAAATAAATGAATGAAACTTCTAATAGCTGTCAACTATGGGAGCCATAAGCACTCAATATCATCAGACTAATAGTAAAATGATAGCTAATCTGGGAGATGGGAGCCAGTTTGTTCAATTCAATAGATCCTGATACTATTGGATCAGGCATCAGAGGCAGGCAAGACAAGATGGTACGTACTCAGCATGCTGGTGCAACCTTAAGCAAGTTTGTATGTGCAACTTGCTGAAGGGCCTGCTTGTTGCTCATTGGGCTCCTCAGCCACTCAAGAAGCTATGGTGGTACCCAGGAACCCACCAAAAGTATAATCTTCATGGTCTCCTGAGACTGATGGTTGCCAATGGTGATAATGATACAATTAGAAACCCATCTCAGGACCCTTTGGAATGAAATGGTTTATCTTCTGTACTTTAAAGGCTAAAAATAATCTTCACAACTCAAAATTATTTCAACCTTATACACGTACATATTTGTTGATGGAAAAGTCTTGAAAAAAATATAAATTTGAGGTGAGGTCCTTTGAAAGATCATATAAAAGAGTCCTTTCCATCAAAACCTGAACCTCATTCATCACCTTGGGAATGAGTTAATAGCCACTAAGAAAAGCAGGGAATTTTGGGAGATGATATCTTTTATTGGACTAACTATATAGTCAGGAGAGATCTTAGGCAATCTTTCAAGCATAAAAGGGTCTGGGAAAGAAGATGATACGGTTTGTGCTAAATAACAAATAGAACAATGACTTGCATTCTGTTTGTTACTTAGCTCAAACTGTGTTTCCTTCTTTCCCAGATCTGAGGAAGGCTACTTGTGCCTGAGAGCTTGTCTAAGATCTCTCCCAACTATATAGCTGATACAATAAAAGGTATCACCCCACCCCAAATCCTTGTTTCTTGCATATTGCTTGGACCATCATGGCTACATCACATCAGAATTGCAACTAGGAAGACATTCTTAATTGAACGGTGATCCAGTGAACAGAAAGACATCATTCAAAGGTAGATTCCATGGAGGGGGAAGAACCACATTTAAATTTCATGTAGGCAGTGGCTTTGTAACTGGGAGAAATACCTATTTAAGCACATTACTGTTTAGATACCATAAAGTGGTTATAGCATTGTGCAAGGTGGCTGGAGAAACACAGTTTCAAAACCTCTGTGGAGGTTGGGGAGGAGAGACTAGAACTCAAGTCTCATTCCTGGATGAGTTCACCTTTCACTTACTGGGGCTAAAACATGAGAAGGCCTTCTCCCTCAAAATACACACCTAATTTTCCTGGATTCATGCACAAGTAAAAGTATATGTACCTGGTCAGTGCAAAGCCAGCTGAGACTGCTTGGTGTATGTGTCTATGTCTGCATGTCCACTGGGCAAAGATAGGGCCAAAACATTTGAGGTACATGCATAGAAAACTGCCATTTAGGCACACAAAGGGAATCAAGTTCTATTACATTTATATTAAAATCTGAAAGAACCAGAGTCTATGAAATGGAAAACTATCCAACTGTGTCTCCCAGCTTTTCCTGGAGGCATCTGTAATTAGTCTTTCTAGGAACAAGGAAGTGAAAAGCAGTCCCTGACAAACACTTTGGGTATCTTTTACCCAGAGAGAAGCCCAACCAGCCCCGGTTACCACCTATACATGTGCTGTGGTACACTAAGTAACTCCATTATAGAATAGTACTTGTGTCGGGCAGTACTATCCTACAGCAGAATCACTTAGTTTACTGTGGCCTAGTAGTGCTGCACATATAGACAGTGATGCTTTACTGTGGAGCTAGTCAACTCTGCAGTAAAGCCCACATGTAGATAAAATAATAGAATCATAGAAAATTAGGGTTGGAAGGGACCTCAGTCCAACTCCCTGATCAAAGCAGGACCAGCTCCAACTAAATCATTCCAGCCAAGGCTTTGTTGAGCTGGGCCTGAAAATCCTCCAAGGATCATTTTACCACCTCTCTAGATAAAACATTCCAGTGCTTCCCCACCCTTCTAGTGAGAAAATTTACCCTAATAACCAAGCTAATCTTCCCTTGCTGCAACTTGAGACCACTGCTACTTGTTTTGTCATCTGCCACCATTGAAAACAGTCTAGCTCCATTCTCTTTATAACCCCTCATCAGATAGTTAAAGGTTGCTATCAAATCCCCCCTCAGTTTTCTCTTCTGCAAACTAAATAAGCCCAGTTTCCTCAGCCTCTCCTCAGAAGTCATGTGCCTGAGCCCCCTAACAATTTTTGTTCCCCTCCAGTGGAATCTCTCCAATATGTCCATGTCCTTTCTGTAGTGAGGCCCCTAAAACTGGATACCGTACTCCAGATGCAGCCTCACCAGTGCAGGATAGAGGCGAATAATTACTTCGCCTCAATCTGCTGGCAATGCTTCTACTAATGCAGCCCAGTTAGCTTTTTCTGGCAACAAGGGCACATTGATCCAGCTTATTGTCCATTGTAACCCCCAGGTCCTTTTCTGCAGAGCTGCTGGTTAGCCAGTTGGCCCCCAGCCTGTACCAGCACACAGCATTATTCCATCCTAAGTGCAGGACTTTGCACATGTCCTTGTTGAACCTCATGAGATTTCTTTTGGTCCAATCCATTCATCCAATCCATACTTCATTAGCTTGCCTGTGAGGATGCTGTGGGAGACAGTATCAAAAGCATTGCTAAAGTCAAGGTATATCACATCCACTGTTTTCCCCAAGGTCATCTAATCCAGGCCTCTGCTGAAGGCAGAATCATCCTTGACTAAACCATCCTAGCCAAGTGTCATTCAACCTGCTTTTGAAAATTTCCAAGGATGGCAATTCCAGTTTCTGTAGGTAGCCTATTCCAAAGCTTGAGCACCCTCATAATCAGAAAGTTTTTTCTAATCCTCAACCTAAGTTTCTCTGCTGCAGTTTGAGGCCATTGCGCCTAGTCTTCTCCCCTGAGGCCATAGGGATAAAGCTGTCTCCATCCTTTCTGTAGTCACCCTTCAAGTATTTAAATACAATTATCAAATCCCCCCTCAGTCTTCTTGCCTCCAGATTAAATAACACTAGCTATTATAGACTTTTCTCTTAAGTCTTTCTTCCCAGGCCCCTGATTATTTTTGTTGCTTTGCACTGAACTCCCTCCAATCTGTCCACACCCTTGTTGAAGTATAAGGGAGCAAAAATGGACATACTGCAAGTGCTCAGTAGAGTAGAAGAATCACTTCCCTGGATTTGTAAGCAACACTCCTGTTAATACAACCTAGTGTACTGTTGTCTTTTTTTTTTTTTGCAGCAAGAGCACACAAGTGGTTCATATTCAACATATGGTCCAGATTCTTCTCTATAGTACTGCAGTCTAGCCAGTCATTCCCTAATCTGTATTTGGGCCTGCATTTATTCTGTATGAAGTGCAGGACTTAGCACTTGTCTTAGTTGAATCTCATCTAATTGACTGCAGACCATTTTTTTTCAGTCTATCCAGGTAACTGCATCACAGCCCTGCATTTCAGAGTGTCTGCAACTTTACCCAAATTGATGTCATCTGCAAATTTGCTAAGCATGAACTCACTGTTGTTGCCCAAGTCATTAATGAAGTCATCAAATAATACTGGACCCAGGACAGACCCCCAGGGAACCCCACTTGATAACTCCTCTCAACTAGACATTGAATTGTTAATGACTACTTGTTAAGCACGATGATCCAACCAATTATCTATCTATGTTATAGTACTTCATTTAGTCTGAATATCCTTAGCTTGTTAATGAGAATGTTTCAGAGTTTCATAGTTGGTAGGGTCAGAAAGGACCTGAGCAGATCATCAAGTCTGACCCCCTGCCATGGGCAGGAAAGAATGCTGGGGTCAAGTGACCCCTGCAAGGTGTCTATCTAGCCTCCTTTTAAATACCCCTAGAGTAGGAGCAAGCACCACTTCCCTTGGAAGTTGGTTCCAGATCCTAGCCACCCTGACTTTGAAGAAGTCCCTCCTGATATCTAGCCTGAATCTACTCTTTGTCAACTTATGGCCATTATTCCTTGTTACTCCCAGTAGTGGTCAGGAGAACAGTGACTCTCCCATTGCCTGCTGGTCTCCCTTGGCCAGTTTATAGATGGCCACCAGATCCCCTCTCAGCCTTCACTTGTGGAGGCTGAACAGGTCTCATAACCTCTCATCAAAAGGGCCTGCCCTGCTTTCCCCTGATCATGTCAGTGGCCCTCCTCTGGACCCTCTCGATGTTGTCTACATCCCTCACGAAGTGCAACGCCCAGAACTGGATGCAGTACTCAAACTGTGGCCTGACCAGTGCCACATAGAGGGGGAGTATCACTTCCTTAGATCTGCCTGAGATGCATCTATGGATGCATGACAAAGTGTGTCCCCTCAGCACTCTGGGGTGGAGATCATCAGTACCTGCTGATTTGAACACGTCCAGTCTCGCCAGAAGTTCCCTGACTAGGCCCTCTCTGACCCTGGGCCTGGCTGTGCCTCCCCTGGGACCATCGAGGATCCCAGTGGGGGATGACTTGGTCCCTGCTCAGAAAAATGGAGGCAAAGTTGTTAAATATTTTAGCTTTGTTGTCTGGTGAGACTACCAGATTTCCTAGCATGTCCTGCAGAGGCCCCACATTACCTAGAACCTTATTTTTAACCCCTATGTATTTAAAAAAGGATTTCTTGTTATCTTTGATCTGGGTTGTTAGTCCCAGTTCCATCTCTATCTTAGCCTTCCTAACAGCACCCCTACAATCCCGAGCAACGGAGGTATAATCCTCCTTGGTGATGGCCCCTCCCTTCCATTGGGTGTATGCCTCCTTTTTAGTTTTGAGAGATTCCTGGATGCTTTTGGTTAGCCATGGGGGCTTTTGAACACTCTTGCCCCTTTTGATCCATGTTGGCATTGCCACCCTTTGGGCTTGGAGAATCATCTCCTTCAGAAATGACCACTCTTCTTGGACTCCCAACTCCCCACCCCTCTGGGAACCTCAGTGCCTTCCCAGCTAGTCTCCTTAGCTCAATGAAATCTGCCTTCCTGCAGTCCAGGGCTGCTGTCTTGCTGCAGGCCTTTGCCACCCTGTGCTTGATGGTCAATTCCAA
>NW_017728997.1:42729353-42734083 GCF_001723915.1 Gavialis gangeticus | reverse complement strand
GGGCTTCTGTCTTACTGCAGGCCTTTGTCATCCTGTGTTGGATGGTGAATTCCAATAGGTAATGATCACTATCACCCAGGTGATTGAGCACCTGCAGTCCCCTCACCAGGTTGTCGCTTGTGGCCAGGACCAGGTCTAACAAGGCATTTCCCCTGATGGGACTGTGCACCTCCTGGGTTAGATGGAGGTCCTGTAACACAGCTAGGAAACTACGTGAGTGGTCAGACCTGGCTGACTGCTCTTCCCAGCAGGTATCTGGATAGTTTAGGTCACCCACCTCCACAAGCTCACCTGATAGTTCCCGGTCTAGCTCTTCTCCCTGGTTGGGTGGCCTGTAGTAGACCCCCCACTGTTAAGTCCCTGTCCCCCCAACCCCCTTGTATTCTGACCCAGAACACTTCAGTCTGCCCCTCCTCTGAACCAGTGCTGCTCGTTGAGGATGTGAATTGTTCTTTGACATAGAGTGCCACACCCCACGCCTTTCCTCCCTGTTCTGTTCCTCCTGTACAGCCTATAGCCCTTGATGTTCACCGCCCAGTCATGTGTTGGATCCCACCACGTTTCGGTAAGCCCCACTATGTCTGGGTTTGTGTTAGCTAGCAATAGGGCAAGTTCCTTCTGCTTGTTCCCCATACTACGAGCATTAGTGTATAGGCATTTAAGGGCACCTGAAGGTGTATGCACTGCCCGCCTAATCCCAGGACTATCCGGGCCCCTGTCTCTTACCTGGGTATTTCTTGTGCTTGTTGCTAGTCTTGGCTGGGTTGTTCTTGTGGGCGACAGTTGGTTTGGTGTTTCAAGGCTCCCTCTGACCTCATCCTCCCCTTCCCCCAACGAGCCTAGTTTAATGCCCGCCGGAGGAGATCAGCCAACCTGAAAGAGAACACATGCTTACCTTTGTGGGAGAGGTGAAGCCCATCCCATCTGAGCATATCTCTTGTCTTGAAGTATGGGTCATGGTCCAAGAAGTCAAAGCCCACCTCGAGACACCATTCCTGAAGGCACAAGTTGACCTGTCCGATGCAGGTCTCATGGCGTCATCCACGTCTGCTCACTGGAAGGACAGATGAGAAGACCACCTGTGCCCCTGTCTCCTTCAGCTTGCCCCCCAGAGCATGGTAGTCCTTCATCAGATGATCTGGGCTTCTCCTGGCCACATTGTTAGTGCCCACATGCATTAGTACCATGGGGTAGTAATCAGTGGGCCGGATAATGGCCAGGATCATCTCCATCACATCCTGAATCCTTGCTCCGGGCAGACAGCAGATCTCATGTGTCAAGGGATCCTGGTGACAGATGGAACCCTCTGTACCTCTCAGGATGGAGTTGCCTATGACGAGCACTCAGCATCTCTTCTTCCGGGTCAACTTGCCTCCTTCAGTCTGTTCAGTGTATGGAGTGGCCTTCTCTCTAGAGGTTTCCTCCTCTCCTTCCTCCTCCTCTTCCAGTGTCACCAGGGCCTCATACCTGTTCTCTAGCTGGACTGGGGGAACTGGTAATGCACCACTGCGAGCAGCCCTGGCTCTGGAGGGAACCTTCTGCCATTCTGCTGTGGAGGACATTTCCTGGGGTGCTTCTCCCTTTGGTGCTTGGCCCTGCAGGAAAAGGAAATACCCATCAATTTCATCCTCCGCTTCTCTGATCCCCCACAGCCTACTAACCTCCTCTTGGAGCTCCCTCACCCATGCATCCAAGACCCTAAGACAAGCACCTGCAGGACAGGCGTGGGGGCCCCCATTCCCTGCCCCCCCCCGCCCCACTGGGCATCCCCCACAGGCCAGGGGAAGGGTGATGCCAGCTCCCCCGTGGGCTCTGTCTGGGTGGAGGCCTCAGAGGAGCCCTGGGAAGGTGGCGCCCTGTGGGCAGGGGCCCTAGCAGCACTCCGCGTTTACACCTTTGTGTGTGTGTGTGTGTGTGTGTGTGGTGCCTTCACCTTACCCTTGCTGAAGACTTCCTCCTGGCTCTTCCTGCTTCCCTGCCTGTGCAAATATTGGCACTCTGTACTGGCTCCCTCTGCCACACTTACCTTATCCTGTGATCCTGAAAATCTGTGACAGAAGATCCCGTGTACTTCTGCCCATGAACTGGCTTGTTAACTGCCTGGAAACTGCTCCTGTTGGCAGTCCCTGTTTACTGGCTGCCTTGTCACAGGCTCCCTGGTCACCAGTGGGAGCTCCCACGCTTACTGCCACTGCACTCCTGCTGCTCCTGCCACCACTGCCACCACTGCCATGCTCCTGCTGCCACCATGACCCCCCAGCCACCAGGGGCACACATCATTCATGCCTTGGATCCTCCTTTTCCCTTTCTTAAAGATGGCCACTATATTTGCCCTTTTCTAGTCATCTGGGATCTCATCAGACATCCAGAAGTTCTCAAAGACAAAAGCCAACGGCTCTGAAGTTATCTGAGCCAATTTCTTCAGTATCCTAGGAATGTTTGGATGCTTATCTTGCTGGGATCCTTTGACCCTAGCTGACTTCCTGCCCCTGGGGCAGGGGGCTGGACTTGATGATCTCTTGAGGTCCCTTCCAGCCCTAATGTGTATGAAATCTATGAAATCCTAAGGTGCAACCCATTTGGCCCTGCCAACAGGAAAGCATCTAGCTTCTCTAAGTAATACTCTAATGTTCAAGCCAGAGATGAAGGCTTCTGAAGAAATTGTACATTAAGTCATTATATATCATTTATATAACAGTTACATATACTTCAGGCAGTATACTTATCCTCATGGATGTATTGAAAAGCTTTCCACTATTACAAAAAATATCTGCAATGGAACCTCTGAAACTTCAAAAAGGTTGCAACTCTTTTATATTCTATTATTAAATATTTCTTAACCACTAAAAATAACATGTCTATAAAGTGCTGTAAGACTAACTAAATTTATTTAGATTAATTTCTTGTGTACTGTAAAATGCTGCAGAACAGAATTTAGCAGTTTCATTGATTAACTAACTAGCAGATAGTTTATCATCCTCTCATGTATCATAATAACTTTTATTATATATTTTACATTATAGTGGATAAGTCCACTAATATTTTTCTAAATAGAGATTTAAAGTTCTTCAAGTTCTTCTTAATATGTTTTTAAGAAATTGCATTTTAAATTAACTGTTTTTCAAATTTTATTACCACATAATGGTCACAAGAACTGGCCTACAATAGGATTATACTTATGGGGTTTTTTAACAGCTGATAGCTATCCTTTCATTTGACTATTTCTAATATGTTTTTGTGAGAGAATGGCTCATATTTCATGGGGAATAATATCTTAGAAGCTCAAAGTAAAATAAATTGTGCTACTAAGAAGAAGCAGGTCAAGTCTGATGTGTATTTAGATGGTCAAGGAAAATACAGGCAGCAAAACCAAAATATTTCTAAAGTATTGAATAATTTATTGAATGACATGTTGAATATTGAAGTCTGAAGCAACTCTGCTTCTGTTTGTTTCAAAACATTCAATAAAATGTTTGTTCTTTTAGAATTTCAGCAGACATTTGACATAAATTTCAGTTGAGTCTAGGTTTCTATTTTTCCCCCTGTATAATTTTCTACTTTAAAAGTGGGAGTAAAACAGTAAAGATGCAAATTTCTAAATTTTGTAATCAAAATACTAAAAAGTACAAATGATCACAACTCCTTTTAAAACAATTGTAAAAAAGTTTTAAAGGATACTGCCAGAAAACAAAACCAAAACCAACATGAAATATCTGACTTAGAAGAAGAGGTAGATTTTTGAATTTGACAGCTATGTACTGCTATGTCTTTTATTTCTCTATTAATTTGACAGAACAAAAATTATCACATAGAAATCTCATTGCAATTTAAAGGATTTTCAGAGTCCTTGCTGAGAAAGGAAAAGAGATGTAAAAGTGAGAGACATTAAAACAATTACTCATTTTAATGAGCTCAGTATTTGTGGAAGTCATGCTTTACTTTGCCAGAAATGCTGGGTTATTAACCTAGGATAAAAATAATGCAATGTCACAGCCCTCACAACATGGTCAGCTACTGGTTTTTAAATTATCAAGGAAAAAGCCTCATTTTCTCTTTTCTCAAGAATACCTTAAATATGAAGGAAGTTGAGCCTATGCTTCTTCCACAAACGTACTAGCATTTGTTTTTATACTTTTTTCATATATATCTGGGTACCCAAACTCAGATGCTTGTGGTGTCATAGTGGCACTTTTCTGGGAGGTCTAAGGAAATACCATGAACTTGGACACAGCCTCTTTGTGCTGGCTGTAATGTATCTTCTTCATATACCATAACTCATCTAGGCTTATACCAATTTGCCAATACGAACCCACCACCGTTTACATCATATCTGAATTTGGCCCATTATTTGTCACCAGTTTCATAGTTTCATCAAGTCCGACCCCTTGCCGTGGCAGGAAAGAGTACTGGGGTCAAACGACCCCAGCAAGGTGTTCATCCAGCCTCCTCTTAAAGACCTCCAGGGTAGGAGCCAGCACCACTTCTCTTGGAAGTTGGTTTCAGATCCTAGCTGCCCTGACTGTGAAGTAACGGCTCGTGATATCTAGCCTGAATCTACCCTCTGCTAGCTTGTGACTGTTATTACTAGTCACTCCTGGTAGTGCTCGGGGGAACAGGGACTCCCCCAATGCCTGCTTGTCCCCTCTGACTAGTTTGTAACAGGCCACTAGATCCCCCCTCAGCCTTCTCTTGTGGAGGCTGAACAGGTTCAGGTCCCGTAGCCTCTCCTC
>NW_017728997.1:42729058-42729343 GCF_001723915.1 Gavialis gangeticus | reverse complement strand
TCTGGCACCACACCAGAGCACCACGAGTGCTCATAAAGCCATGCCAGGAGTCCCGCAATGACCTCAGCTAATTCCCTCAGTACTCTAGGGTGGAGATCGTCCGGACCAGCTGATTTGAATACATCCAGTCCTTCAGAAGTTCCCTAACTAGTTCCTCACTAACCCTTGGTTTAGGTGCGTCTCCCCTGGGGTGTAAGGGGGGCCCAGAGGTGGGGCAGCTGTTTCAGACCCTCCTCAGGAAAATGGAGGCAAAGAAATCTTTAAATATGTTAGCTTTGTCGTCTG
>NW_017728997.1:42715813-42728499 GCF_001723915.1 Gavialis gangeticus | reverse complement strand
AGACCTGGCTTACTGCTCTTCCCAGCAGATGTCTGGGAAGTTCAGGTCCCCCATGATGACCACATCCTTTGACCTAACTACCTCCGTGTGCTGACTTAAGAATTCCTGGTCTAGCTCTTGCCGTTGGTTGGGTGGTCTGTAGTAGACCCCCACCATTACATCTCTTTCCCCTTGACTGTCCTGTATTCTAACCCAGAGCACTTCAGACTGCCCCTCCTCTGATTCTTTGCTAATTGACAAGAATTTGTATTCCTCCTGATTGTAGAGCGCCATGCCCCCACCTTTCCTCCCTGTCCTATCCCTCCTGTATAGCCTATAGCCCTTGATATTCACCGCTCAGTCATGTGTTTTGGGTCCCACCATGTTTCAGCGAGCCCCACTATGTCTGGGTTGGTGTCAGATAGCAGGAGGGTGAGTTCCTCTTGCTTGTTTCCTATACTATGAACGTTTGTGTAGAGACATTTGAGGCTTCCTGAGGATGTGTGCACTGGCCCCCTACTTTCAGCATTACCCTGCCCCCTGTTGCTTACCTGTGTATATGTTGGTCTAGGCTGGGCTGTACTTGTGGGTGTTGCTTGGTTTGGCAGTCCAAGGCTTCCTTTGCCATCATCTTCCCTTTCCCCCAGTGAGCCTAGTTTAAAGCCCGCTGGAGGAGATCCGCCAATCTAGAAGAAAACACACGCTTACCTTTAGGGGAAAGATGGAGCCCATCCCATCTGAGCATGTCTCTTGTCGTGATGTGCGGGTTGTTGTCGAGGAAACCAAAGCTCGCCTTGAGACACCATTCCAGTTTTGGATAGATATTTCTGCATTGGGTTTGTTAATTTCAAATCCAGAATAATTTCTTTGTGGATAGATGCTAAAACACTGAATATTTTTAAAGGTAAACATAGATTTTGCAAAAACTAATGGTAGATGCATCTGTTCCCACTGCCTACCCATTGCATCAACAGCTTCTTTCCTACAGCAATAAAAGAAAACATAAGAAATATTTTAACTATAATTACTGTACACAGAGCTTGACCAGATAACTCTCACCAGCTGTCCACTAAAGAAAACAGCATTATTGCCCATACTGTATATTATTTTGATATATTTTTGAAACTATATGGAGCTCTATGGATTTGACTCAGTTATAGGCATAAGGGGCAAAGGAAGATAAATCCCTTATTTGTTTTTTTGTTTTGGCACTGCATGCCATTATGTTATTTGTAGTAACTGAGATCCGTTCTAAAAACAGCAAATATTCTGGATATATTCTGAAAATGTAGGGATGCATTCTCTCTGTAGCCCACTTTTTTAGTAGAATAATGTGCAGTCCTATGTGCAGTGTGGTACCATCCTCATGAAGCTGAACTGTGGGACTTTACATTCAGTATTCATTAGATTATAATAATTGAAGAGATGGGATGTTTTTACCCTCATATACAATAGGATCCAGGCTAGAACCCAGACTCCTTTTCTATTTCAGAGATGCAGTATTTCAGTGAGCCACACACACTCTGGTTGCTTTTCCTATCCTGGCTCCATGTATTTCTTTCTTTTAGCTGTCCAGGGGTCAGTTTCAAAACAAGGTCCAGAAAGACTTTCACATAGCTCCTAAACTACAGGTCAGAAATTAGAGCTTTATGTTATAAAAGTAACAAGATACAGGTCCAAGCCTCCTGTGGCAGATGTCTACAACCAGGCTTCTTCTCTCCTTCCTAACCGATGGGCTCATTGACACGTGGGAATCTTGTCATTTCCTCATCCTCTGAGAGTCATAGGGTTTTACCAGAAATAATGTAATGATTATGCTCATCCAGCATACGTGTATATGAAACCACATATCTGTTCAGCCAGGGTGTAGCTTACTGTGCATGCAGTAGCTGTGTGAATGGCAATAATCATTATAGATGTCATAGATTTCATAGACATTAGGGGCTGGAAGGGACCTCGTGAGATCTTCGAGTCCAGCCCCCTGCCATAGGCAGGAAATCAGCTGGGATTAAGTGATACAAGCAAGAAAAATACCCAGACTTTTTTGAAAGAGTCCAGAGTAGGTGCTTGCACCACCTCTGCAGGGATTCTGTTCCAGACCCTGGACACTCTCACCATAAAGAACTTTTTTCTTATGTCTAGTCTAAATCGGCCTTCCTGGATTTTATGGCCATTAGACCTGATGTTCACCTGGGAGCTCTGGGTCTTCTTCCAGGTCCTGATGTACCCCTCCTATATAATTGTAGGCTGCTACCAATTCACCCATGAGTCTTCTAGTTTCCAGACTGAAGAGTCCCAAATCTCTCAGCTTTTCCTCGTATGGCCTGCCCTCCAGGCCTTGGATCATATGAGTGGCTCTCCTCTGTACTCTCTCAAGCTTTTCTACATCCCTCTTGAAGTGGGGGGCCCAAAACTGGACACAGTACTCCAGCTGCAGCCTCCCCAAGGCTGAGTAAAGTGGAAGGATGATGTCCCTGGTTTTGCTTGACGTGCATTGGTAGATGCACACCAGAGTTTGGTTTGCTTTGCCAGCCACAGCACTGCATTGGTGACATATTCATCTTGTGGTCAATCAGGACCTCCAAGTCTCTTTCGGTCATGGTGCTAGCAAGTGTAGCACTGCTGAGCTTTTAAGTATGTTGAGAGTTCTTCCTACTGAAGTGAAGCACCTTACACTTCTCAACATTGAAGGCCATCTGATTTTGGTTACCCACCTTGAGAGTGTGTCCAAGTCGGCCTGTATCCCCAGCCTGTCCTGTGGTGTGACCACCCTCCTCCATAATTTGGTATCATCTGCAAACTTTGCCAGTTCACATCTGACTCCCAACTCCAGATCATTAATGAAGATGTTAAAGAGTACTGGCCCACGTACCAAGCCCTGAGGGACTCCACTGCTCACCCTGTGCCACATTGATTTGGTCCCATCAATTAGTACTCTTTGGTTCTGACTCTCTAGCCAGTTACCTAGCCATCGGACCATAAAATGATCAAGGTCACAGTTCTCTAGCTTAGCTATGAGGACATTGTGAGGAATTAGGTCAAAGTCTTTCTTGAAATCCAGATATATGACATCCACGTTATCTCCTTTGTCCAGGGCTTGTGTCACCTGGCCATAGAAGGAGATGAAGTTGGTCAGGCAACCTGTCAGTTACAAAGCCATGTTGGCTGGCCTTCAGAAGCTTGCCTTCTGTTAGTCTGGTGTTGATGGATCCCTTGACAATTTACTCTAGAATTTTTCCAGGGATGGACATCAGACTGGTTGGTCTATAATTCCCTGGGTCATACCTCCTCCCTTTCTTGAAGATAGGGACCACGTTGGCCCTTTTCCAGGCTTCCAGAGCCTCACCCGAGTGCCACAAATTTTCAAATATCTTTGCCAAGGGGTGTGCAATGATGTCTGCCAGCTCCTTCAAGACTCTCGAGTGCATTCTGTCAGGACCCACGGACTTGTGAGTGTCCAGATTCTCAAGGTGTTCCTTCACCTGATCCGCATCAATTTTGGGCCTGCTACCCACTTCCAGGCTGGTTTGTGTTCTTTCTGACAGTGTGATCCCCTTGGGAGGGTGAAAAACCAATGCAAACAAGTAATTTAGCAGATTGGCCTTTTCTTGGGCGTCAGATGTCAGCTGCCCTGTTTGATCCCGCAGGGGCCCAATGCTATCTTTATTCTGTTTTTGACTTCCTACACATCTGAAGAAGGACTATTTGCTATCTTTGATCCCAAAGCTAGCCTGAGTTCAGTTTGTGCCTTAGCTTTTCTGGACCACTCCGTACAGGTGCAAATGAGTGCTGAGTAGTCCTCTTTGGTGATGCTTCCCATTTTCCAACTGGAGTAGGCTTCTCTTTTGAGTTTAATGAGGTCCAACAGTTCTTTGTTCAGCCAAGGGAGCTTCCTTGCCCATTGATTACATTTCATGTGAGACAGAATGGCTTTCCCCTGTGTCTGAAGGATTATCTTCTTAAGTGATGACCATTCCTCATGTATTCCCTTATCTAGGGGGATATGGCCCCAGATTGCTTGAGTTACCAAGTCTCTGAGTTTGCAAAAGTCATCCTTCCCAAAGTTAAGGATTTCTGTTTTACTGAGGGATTTTCCTACTCTTTGGTGAACTGAGAAGGTGACCAAATCATGGTCACTGTCACCAAGGTCCTCCCCTTTGGCTGGGACCAGATCAAGCAATGCCTTTCCCCTAGTTGGTCCATAGACTTCCTGTGTTAGGTAGAGGTCATCAATGCAAGCAAGAAAGCTGTGTGACCTGCTTGATTTGGCCGTGCTTATCCCAAGAGATGTCAGGGAAGTTGAAGTCCCCCATGACAATCATGCATTGAGAGTGCTCGGCCTCAACAGTTCACTATTGAATTCCTGATCAAGTTCTTCCTCTTGGTGGGTAGTTGTATAGTAGACTCCCACAGGTATGTCACCCTCCCCATGTTCTCGCTGTATTTTGACCCAGAGGATCTCAAGACACCTTTCCTGGTTAGAAAACTCAATTTTCAGGGAAGTGAATTGATCCTTGATGTAGAGAGCAACACCCCCACCTGTTTTCCCAAGACGGTCTCTCCTGTATAAGGTATAACCCTCCAAAGCAACAGATCAATCATAGGTAGACTCCCACCAGGTCTCTATTATCCCTACAAGGTCATAGTCATTTTCACATAAAAGAAGGGCCAGTTTCTCTTGCTTGTTTCCATATGGGGTGATGCAGGACCTTTCTTTGGGCTGTCATCAGATCATGTTCCCTTGGACTGCCCAAGTTTTTGGTAATGTGGCTGACATGACCTGGGCTAGAACTATTAATAAACTACCCATCCCCTAGCGATCTTAGTTTAAATCCCTGTCAAGAACGTCAGCCATTCAGGCTGAGAAGAGCTTCTTCCCCTTCCAGGTGAGGTGGAGACCTTCCTTCTCAACAGTCTACTCTCTCTGAAGTGCAGACTGTGGTCAAAGAAGCCAAACCCCTCATGGTGGCACCATCACCAGAGTCTTCTATTCACCTCACCAATGCACCTTTCCCTCCGGAGCCCATGTCCTGCGACTGGGAGGTTCGATGAAAAAAACTATCTGTGACCCAGCCCCCAGAGCCCTGTAATCACACATGATGACCTAGCCCAGACTGCTCCCTACTGTATCATTTGTGCCCATGTGGATAAGTAGCATGGTATGGTGGTCAGAGGGCTCAACAAGTTTGGGGATCCTCTCCATCCAGGCAGGCAGCAGACCTCATGGGCTAAGGGGTCAGGGCAATAGATTGTTCCCTGTGTTCCCCAAAGGAGGGAGTCACCCTCTACAATAACTCTCTACCTTCTTCTGGGTGCAGGTGCTGGTGGCCCTCTGTCCTCACATGCTAGAGCTGGCAGTATGGCTGGCTCAGTTGATATGAGAGGTACAAAATAGTTGTGCAGCTCCAGGGGAATGGTAACCCTGGTGCTGTGCCTCTTGGGGCCAGAGACAACTGTCATCTAGGCAACCCCAGGCTGGACTTTGTGGCAGCTCCTTGGTTCCACCACGCTCTCATAAGCTGTCAGGTGGAGAGCCTGAAGGTAAGAGTCCAGCTCCTGCTCCATGTCTCTAATGGAATGCAGCCACTGGACCATTGCCTGGAGTTTCCTAATCTGGCACTCCAGGGCCTCCATCACTGGGCACACTTCACAAGGGGAGGTATCAGTGTCTGCAAACCAAGCTGCCCGCAGTCTTACTAGATAGCTTCCACATGGAGTCAGGGGCTCCTTCTGAGTGGAGCTCAGGGCCGAGGGTCCCACACGGGTGGTGGCAGGGACCACAGGCTCTGTTTGGGTATAGGCAAGACCCATGGGCTCTGTTTAGGTGGAGACCCCAGTGGTGTCAGAGGAGGGGAGTCCAGGTGCAGGGGGAAGCCTCAGGGTATGATGTGTCCTATCCACCCTGGTCCTTGTAGTAGTCTGGACACTACTGTGCAGACCCTTAGCTATGGCTCAGTTCCTGGAGCCTCAGGCCCTCCTGCGCAGACTCCCGCACTAACTCGCATGCTGGGCAGATAGGCATGCCTGTTTGCTCATCCTGTTTGCATGGCTCTGGTCACTCAGCTCCCTGGGGGGCTGGTTGAAGTAGGAGCTGGGGTAAGGCAAGCCCCTCCTCAGCTCATCTCATCTCAGCTGCCTCCCTGCAGCTGGCTAGTCCCACCATGGGCTCTGCTCACCTTCAACTCTTCTAGGGGTCAGGTGGGGTCTGCTGTGGCTGTTGGGGGTCTTCAGGGTGTGGGGGCATGATGGGCTTACACCTGTGTGTCTCTTACCACTCCCTGACCCAAACTGCTGCTTTTTTTCTGTTGGTGGGCCCTTTTAAACTGCGCTCATGTGCAGTGGGCCCGCTGTCAGCAGCACTCTGCTCTCAGGCTAGGGGAGACCCTACCCAGGACTAGGGGGACCCTGCCCCACTGGAGAGGGACTGGTGAGTACTCTCTCCCCTCCTCTCTGTCCCTGAGGGGCTGGGCCAAGTAGGAGCCCAGGCAGGGAAAGCCCCTCCTCATCTCGCCTCAGCTGCCTCCCTGCAGCCGGCTAGTCCCTCCCACCATGGGCCCCGCTCACCTTCAGTTCTGCTGGGGGCCGGGTGGGGTCCACTGTGGCTGCTGGGGGCCTTCAGGGTGTGGGGGCATGACGGGCTTATACCTGTGCATCTCTCACCGCTCCCTGACCTGTACTGTGATAAATGTAAAGTGAAGAAGGATTCAGTTTCTAGAGACTGTCCTTAATCTCAGATAAAAAGAGTGAACATAAATGACCACACAACCTGTCACACACACTTCTTTAGGAACTTTAGACACATTTCTAATTTCATCCAAGTCATTACTTTTTTCCTGAGGAGAATTCCTTCATAATGATGCCGGAACAGAATGTAAAATTGTATCCATTAATTAAAATTATCATTGGCTATGATGTGGTTTATGAGAATGACATTTATTCCTAAACTGACATTCAGCCCAGATATGTGGCTTTTCTGGCTATAAAAAGTCATTGAGAACATAGTATCTATCCTGCTGGAATAAATGACATGTCCATGAACTGCAGCGTTCTCCCTTAAGCAGTGTCTTCCTTGCCACTACAGGGCAGGGTACAAAAACCTATGATGCTCATACTAGTATGTGCTGGTGTCAGGATGGAAAAATGTTTCCTGCATATATTTGTCACCATCTTATGCCCTAATGTATGGCATTTAATTTATACCTCCTTAGTTTGCATTGGTTCTTAGGATACACTTTTTCTGCAATAAAATAACAGCTTAGGAGTTGATACTGGTTTGTCAAAGACAAATAGTAATGAATGTACCCCAAAGGTGCACCATATATGGACCCCTTGTGTCCTACCAAGGCCACGTCAACTATCCACCATATTATTTAATTAAACCACTTTAACAGAAAAGAGGCGCATCTGCCTGCACAAGACTCTAAATGCACAGTAGACTAATTCTACTGCACAATAACACATCATGGCAAGAGCCACACTGTTGCAGTAATGCACAGTAGAATTACTCTGCTAGTATCTCTACTGGCATCATGAAAAAAAGTGTGCGCCACTTCATGGACCCACTATGCATACAGTGGGCATGTCTATATATTCATTAACTCACAGTAGTGACTGCGCATTTAGTTTAATACTTATTTAATGAAGTAATTAAATGTGTAGTAACTATAGTTACTGCACAGTAGCACCGGTGTACAGTTTTTTTGTAACACTTACTGTGTGGTAGTTTAATACTACTGTGCAGTACTGTATTAGCACGTTTTTTGCCTGGCATGCTACTGCACAGTATTATTAGGCTACTGCATACTAAACATCTCGTGTAGATGGACCCAATTATTACCTGTTATTACAGGTACTAAACTTAGTGTACAGTACCTATAATGCATTAATGCACATGTAGACATGCCCAAGGAGTCACAAAACAAAAGAGTACATCTTGTGTTCTTGCTGTGTGGTGACCTGCTAACATGCACATATGCCTTGATGTGCAGTCAAGTTTCCTGTGTCAAGAGTTTCATAGTTTCATGGTTGGTAGGGGCAGAAGGGACCTGAACAGATCATCAAGTCCGACCCTCTGCCATGGCAGGAAACAGTACTGGGGTCAAACAACCCTGGCAAGGTGTTTATTAGGCCTCCTTTTAAAGACCCCCAGAGTAGGAGCCAGCACCACTTCTCTAGGAAGTTGGTTTCAGATCCTAGCCACCCTGACAGTGAAGTAGCACCTCCTGGTATCTAGCCTGAATCTACCCTCTGCCAGCTTGTGACCATTATTTCTTGCCACTCCTGGTAGTGCTCGGGGAAACAGGGACTCTCCCAACGCCTGCTGGTCCCTCCTGACTAGTTTGTAAATGGCAACTAGATCCCCCCTCAGTTTTCTCTTGTGGAGACTGAACAGGTTCAGTTCCCGTAGCCTCTCTTTGTACGTCCTGCCCTGCTGCTCCCTGATCATGTGAGTGGCCCTCCTCTGGACCCTCTCCATGTTGTCCACATCTCTCCTGAAGTGCGGCACCCAGAACTCGATGCAGTACTCCAACTGCGGCCTAACCAGTGTTGCATAGAGGGGAAGGATCACCTCCTTGGACCTGCCTAAGATGCATCTGTAGATGCATGACAAGGTATGCCTGGCCTTCCTGACCGCAACCCTACACTGTTGGCCCATGTTCATTTTGGCATCAATGATGACTCCAAGATCCTTTTCTGCCTCTGTACTGACGAGAAGGGAGTTCCCCAGCCTGTAGGTATGCTGCTGGTTTTTCCCCCCCAGGTGCAGTACCTTGCACTTGTCAGTGTTGAAACCCATCCTGTTCTCATCTGCCCACCTCTGTAACCTGTCCAGGTCTGATTGCAGCCTATTCCTCCCTTCTAGTGTGCCCACTTCTCCCCACATCTTAGTGTCATCTGCAAATTTGAACAGGGTGCTTTTTACCACCACATCCATTTTGCTGATGAAGATGTTGAACAGTGTGGGCCCAAGGGCCGAGCCCTGCAGAACCCCACTGCCCACATCCCTCCAGGTCGAATAAGACCTGTCCACCACCACTCTCTGGGTGCGGCCCTCCAGCCAGTTAGTGACCCATTTGACTTTGTCGGTATCAACGCCACAGTCTCCTAGTTTTTTAATGAGAATGGGGTGAGAGACCATGTCGAAGGCCTTCCTAAAGTCCAGAAAGACTATGTCCACTGCTACACCTGCATCTAAGGATTTTGTGACCTGGTCATAGAAGGCCACCAGGTTGGTCTGACAGGACCTGCCTCTAATGAACCCGTGTTGATTGCCCCTAAGCATAATCTCCCCTGCTGGCCCCTTGCAGACATGCACCAGGATTATTCTCTCAAAACGCTTATATCAAGAGCTTGCAGTTTTGGACTTCAAAAATTCAAATTTCAACAAGCTCAGGTCACTAGTAGGGAAAGCACTGTTGGACCAGGGACCAAAGGCAAAAGGAGTATGTGAAGAGTGGTCATTCCTTAAGGACACGATCCTTGAAGCACAAAGAAAGTCCATTCCCACATGGAGGAAAGGTAGCAAAAGTCCTGGGAAGCCCTTTTGGCTAAACACAAAAATCATGGTCCTCTTAAGAAAGAAGAAAGAGACATACAGACAATGGAAGCTTGGGACAGGCCCCAAGGAGGACTATATAACAATGGACTGTACTTGTAGGGTTCAGGTTAGAAAAGCTAAGGTGGTGACTGAACTAAAATTAGCAACAGGAATCAAGGACAACAAGAAGTCCTTCTTTAGGTACATAGGGAACAAGAGGAAAACAAATGGGGGTGTGGGGACACTCAGGACAGATGGATACCAGCATTTGGGAGAAAACTGAATTCCTGAATGACTACTTTGTTTTGGTCTTTCACCGGGTGAAGGGGAAAATCGTGCCAGATGGGGTACAGAATGAGCAGGGTGGAAATGACCACCTTCCTACTACTGCCATGTATGTGATCAGTTAAAAAAATTGGACCTATGTAAGTCAGCAGGACTGCATGAACTTCATCTGAGTGTGCTGAAGGAGCTGGCTGAAGTAATCGCAGAACCCCTGGCTTTTCCAAAACTCATGGTGCTCTGAAGAGGTCCCAGAGGACTGTAAGAGGCCCAATGTTGTGTCCATCTTCAAGAAGGAGAGAAGGGAGGATCTGGGTAACGATAGGACAGTTATAAGACAATTACCCTAGCTGCTACCCCAGGGAAAATCCTGGAAAAATTTATTAAGGAGTCTATGTGCAATAGGCTTGCAGAAGGTAGGATTCTGAGTGACAGCCAGCATTGCTTCATCACAGGCAGGTTTTGTTTTACCAACCTCATCCCCTTTTATGATCAGGTAACTCGCCACCTGGACATGAGAAAGCAGGTTGACATTGTATACGTAGAATTCCAAAAGGCCTTTGATAGCCTTAGACTTGGTCCTGGCCACAGGAGATGACCTGGTGACTGACTTAAATATAGAGGGAAGTCTGGATGACAGTGACCATGAAACCATCGTGTTCACTGTCCGACGTAAGGCAAGCAAATTTGATAGCAGGGCTGAAGTCTTGGACTTAAAAAATGCAAATTTCAAGAAGCTTAGGTCACTAGTAGGGGAAGTGCTGTGGGAACAGGGACTGAAGGCAAAAGGTATGTATGAAGAGTGGTTGTTCCTTAAGGACACAATCCTTGAAGCACAAACGAAGTCCATTCCTATGCAGAGGAAAGGTAACAGAAGGGAATCCCTCTTGGCCAAACAGGGGAATCACGGTCCTCTTAAGAAAGAATAAAGAGGCTTATAAACAAAGGAAGCTCAGGGCGGACACCAAGGAGGGCTATTCTATGACGGCCTGCATTTGCAGAGAACAGATAAGAAGGGCTAAAGTGGTAACCAAACTTAGATTAGCAATGGGAATCAATGACAACAAGAAGTCCTGCTTTAGGTACATAGCGAACAGGAGGAAAATACATGGAAATGTGGGGCCATTGCTCAACAACTCAGGAGAGCGGGTTACTAGCACCCAGGAGAAAGCTGGACTCCTGAATGACTACTTCACCTCTGTCTTTCACCAGACCAAGGGGAAAACAATGCCTGGTAGAGTACAGGATGAGCACAGTAGGAATAATCACCTTCCTACTATTGCTGTAGAATTGGTTTATGACCAGTTAAAAAAAGTAGACATATATAAGTCAGCAGGACTGGATGATCCTCATCCGAGAGTGCTGCTGGCCAAGGTCACTGCAGAACCCCTGGCAAAACTCTTCCAGAACTCATGGTGCCTTGGTAGAAGTCCCTTAGTACTGAAAGAGGGCCAGTGTTGTGCACATCTACAAGAAGGGAAGGATGGAGGACCCAGGTAACTATAGGCCAGTCAACCTAACTTCTATCCTAAGGAAAATCCTAGAAAAGTTCATCAAGGTGTCTATCTGTGATAAGCTTGCAGAAGGTAAGATTCTGAATGACAGCCAGCATGGCTTCATCGCAGGCAGGTCTTGCCTTACAAACCTCATTTCCTTCTATAACCACCTAACTCACTGCCTTGAGTTTGACAAGTTGACATTGTATATCTAGACTTCTAAAAGGCCTTTGATCTAGTATCCCATGATGTTCTCATGAGAAAATTGGAATATTGTGGGCTTAACTCTGAGACAGTCAGGTGGGTGAGAAACTAGCTTCAGGATAGCACCCAGAGAGTCATAGTGAACAGATCTGTATCATCCTGGCAATAAATGGGCAGTGGTGTCCCACAGGGGTTGGTGCTTGGTCTAGTACTTTTCAACATCTTTATTAATGATTTGGATGTGGGGGTGAAGAGCTCACTGACCAAGTTTGCGGATGATACCAAGTTATGTGGAAGCATGGTCATGCTTGAAGATACAGGTGGACCTAGACAGGCTAGCAAGTTGGGCAGATTGGAACCTAATGAAGTTCAACATTGAGAAATGTAAAGTGCTCCACCTTGGGACAAGCAACCCCCAACACAACTACTGGCTTGGCAGCACCAAACTGACTAGGGCCACAAATGAAAGGGACCTGGGGTAATAACAGACCACAGTATGAATATGAGCTGTTAGTGAGATGTTATAGCCAGTAGGGCAAATAACACTCTGGCATGCATCAATCAGTGCATCTGCAGCAAAACTAAGGAAGTGATTCTTCTGCTCTACTTAGCACTGGTGAGACTGCAGCTGGAGTACTGCATCCAGTTCTGGGCACCACACTTTAACAAGGACATGGATAAGCTTGAGAGAGTTCAAAGAAGAGCCACCCGTATGATCAGAGTCTTAAATGGCAAGCCATACAAGGAAAGGCTGAGGGATCTGGGACTCTTCAGCCTAAAGAAAAGAAGGCTGAGAGGGGACTTGGTAGCAGCTTACTGCTACATCAGAGTTGTACATTGAGGGCTCAGTGAACAACTGTTCACCAGGGCGCCCTTTGGGAAATTTGGAGTAATGGTCACAAACTCCTTGAAGACTGTTTCAGGCTCAACATTAGAAAAACTTCTTCACAGTCAGGGTGTCCAAACTATGGAATAAGCTCCCTTCAGGGGTGGTGCAGTCTCCTACTCTGGAAATTTTCAAGAGGAGACTGGACAGTCACCTTGCTGGGGTCACCTGACCCCAGTTGTCTTTCCTGCTTGTTGCAGGAGCTGGACCCAATGATCTTGTGTGGACGAGCTCTATCTGACGCAGAAAGTCTACGGGCCGTCAAGAGGTAAAGCACTGCTTGACCTCGTACTGGCAACCG
>NW_017728997.1:42712108-42715802 GCF_001723915.1 Gavialis gangeticus | reverse complement strand
CCCTGGGGCAGGGGGCTGGACTCGATGATCCTCCAGGGTCTCTTCCAGGCCAAATGTCTATGAAATCTATGAAATTTTCTGAAGTCACTTCCAGCCCTACAATCTATGAATTTATGAATCTGATCATACAAGATCCCATTAATGGCAGCTCTCCAATGGAAAGTGTGTCTTTTGAATTGACCCTTATTAAAGTTCGAAATGTACACCCCTGATATGGACTTTATTGCCCTGCAAACTAACCAGTATTTTTTTCCCCTTTTTTTCATATCTTGTACCCAGACTAAAGATATTAAAGTATTATCTGCTGCATGCAGTAAGTATTTTGAAACAAAAATTCTTAAAATATAAATTGAAATAGTGGTTTACTTTGAATCTCTTTGGCCCATCAGTTTTTGTTGCTTCTGTAGGAAATCAATAGGCTATAAATCCTTATTAACAACCATATGTATGGAGTAAGGTATTAGGACTTTATTATAAGTATAATTTTAAGTATTTTCCAGCACTTGTTCATTTACTCTGGTGAAATCTCCATAACTATAAGTTATATTTGGAGGCTATGCATTAAATTATATTTGGAGACCATGTGTATTTGGAGGAAGTAATATATGGGGGGGGTTATGGGTTTATCCTTCCGTTCTTTGAGCTGTGAAGAATGAAACCATTTTTTCCAAGGTTTTCTACCTTTTCCATTCAGGATTTCAACCTGATAAACATTGGGGCTGGCTTTATTTACAGTAAAGCAAGGACCATCCCAGGTGTGAGTCAAAGAGTGTTTCTTTGCTGAAAACTTCCTATACATTACTGGTTGGCCTATTTCCCATATTAAAGGAGGTTTTCCCCATCCTAGCTTCTTGTCTGTGTTTTGCTATACTATGCCTAGATGTGTTGCCACTTGCTTGTGTAGACCAGCTTTGTTTCCACAAGGGTCTGTACCCATTCATCTGTCACCACCTTCCCTTCCCAGGCACTAAACAGTTCTACTCCTAACCACCAGCTTTCAGGCATGTGCATGTGCCTTCCAGTCATGACCTCAAAGGGAGTGTACCCATGTATTACCTTAGAGCTTCTTAGGGCCATTAAGATGATTGGTAACTTTTCATCCCAATCTTTTCCTTAGCTTTTTATCTGTCTTCTCAAAGCTTCCTTCAGAGTGCAATTGGTTTGTTCTACTTGTTCAGAGGACTCAGGGTGTCCAGCTAAGTGGAAATGTCACTTAATGCCTAAAGCCTTACATAGCTCTTGCATAACATCTCCCACAAAGTGAGATCCTAAACCTGAATCAATTACTCTGGGAATTCCCATTCTTGAGAAAATTATGTTGAAGAGCTGTTTAGCAGTGACAGAGGCAGTCTTGGTTTTAGTAGGGATGGCTTCCACCCATTTGGAGAAGGGATCTACTATTACCAGGTAGTATTTATTCCTTCTACTAGTGGTGGGCAAAGGACCTATATATTCTATCTGAATCTGGGACCAAGGACCCTCTATTCTTTGACGCCCCAATGCATTCTTTTGAACTTGGTGATCAGCATTAACCATTGCACACTGTAAACAATTATTACACCATTGATCTACATCTGCTTTCATGCCTGGCCACCAGCCTGTATCTTTAATCCTATTCAAAGCATCCTGTTTCCCTTTATGCCCTTGCTCATGCACAAACTGAATCAGGTCCCCCCGTACCTGGCTGGGGATTATCCAGTGCCTTTGACCATCTGTATTCACTGCCCACCAGACATTATCAAACTGTTCAATCTTGTATTTGTCAGTAAGATCTTTTCCTGCTTTGGCTAAGGACTGGATTTCTGTATCCCCATCCTGAAGGGTACTTAAGTCTAAGGTATCCATTCCTTTCCCTAAAGTTTGTCTCCGAGTAGTTACTGCATCTATTTTCTTTACCTGGTCTGTGTCTTCAGTGGGGTTATTAGTAGCAGCAGCCTTGGCTAAGGCATCAGCTTTATTGTTCCAGTGTGCTTCTTCTGAGTGATCTTTCTGATGCCCCTTTGTGTGAGTGACCCAGGTGTCCCCAGTTCTTTCTTTGATCAGGTTAGCAATTTGTCTCCATTTGTCTGAATGAGAAATGAGACATCCACCTGCAGCTACCATTTCTCTATCTAACCAAAGTGCGATCCACATGGTGATTGCTCTGGTTGTCCAGTCAGAGTCAGTATAAATAATGACAGAAGTGTCCTGAGATTCATAAGCTAGGACAGCTTTAACTGCCTCTACTTCAGCTGCTTGAGCAGAATGGGGGTGAGCTGGTCCTTGGAGCACCTCTCCGTCATTTATGTGGATGGCTCCATACTCCGTTTGGGGATGCCCTTTATGGTAGAAACTTGATCCATCTGTAAACCAAATTACAAACCCCTTCTGCTGTGCATCTGCAAGCCTCTTGCCTCCCTTGACAGGCCGTTCAAGGTGTTTTAGAAGAGGGAGGGGGCAGGTATGCTCCTCTCCTTCTATGATTAATCCATACGGGGCTGGTGAAACAGCTTTCTTTTTTTTTAAACTCTACTCCTCGGTTTACTAGGGTGAAGGTCCACTGAGCATTGCATAGGTTAGAAACCTGGCCGTCTTGTATTTTCCCTGATATGATGTACTTAAGCGGGGAATGCACAGTCTGAACAATGACCTTTGACCCTCCAATAATAAATTCCCAATGCGCAAGGCTCCAGACCAGGGCAAGACACTCCTTTTCACAGGGGGTAAAGCCTTGCTGTGTTTGATTTAGGAGCCTGGAGGCATATGCAATGACTCGGATCTTATCACATTGCTTTTGATTAAGAGTGGCTCCAATCCTTGTTTCTGAAGAGGCCAACTGAATTACAAAAGGAAGGACAGGGTCCGGATACACCGGAGCACAAGCTAAATCTTGTTTTAAGGTAGCCAGGGCAATTTGTTGGTCTGCTCCCCATTCTCAAATCCTGTTTTTCTTTAATAATTTGTACGGAGGCTTAGCTTTGTCAGAGAACATTTCAATGAACTCTCTGGAGAAGTAAAAAGTTCCCAAAAGAGCTCACAAAGAGTGTGCATCTGTGAGAGCAGGCAGCTTTCCTACTGTTTCTACCCTTTTCTGATCTGGAGTCCTGCCATCCTCTCCAAGACATACACCCAGGTATTTCACTTGTTGCTGCACTAACTGAGCCTTTTCTCTATTTACCTTAAATCCAGTTTCCTGTACTATAGTCAGGACCTCCTTAGTGATTTCTCTATTCATTTCTGAACTGGGGGGTGTATATCAAAATGTCACCCACATATGAAATTATGTGTGAGTGGTGTTTAGGGCTCAAACGGTTCCACATTTTAGTGACACGGGCATGACAAATACTAGGGGAAGAAGGGAAACTTTGGGGAGTTCGGCTGAAGGCATATTGCAGTTCCCTATAGGTAAAAGCAAACTTAAACCAACATGAAGGATGGAGGGGTATAGCCATGAAAGCATTAGCCAAATAGATTACAGAGAACCATTCAAAGCCAGCTGCTACTGCTGCTAAGATCTCATTGTATTTAGCTACCACAGGAAGGTTGGCGGGGGTGGCTGCATTTAAGGCACAGAAGTCCATTGTCATTCTATAAGTGACCCCGTCCGCTTTAAAGACTGGCCATACTGGTGAATTGCAAATACTTTGCATAGGCACAAGCACTCCTTGTTCTAAGAGACAGTCTATAGTATCTTTTATGCCTTCCTCTGCTGCAG
>NW_017728997.1:42709753-42712098 GCF_001723915.1 Gavialis gangeticus | reverse complement strand
TTTAATGCCTTCCTCTGCTGCAGCTGGGTATTTATACTGCCTTTGAGGAGGGGGATCTTTTCCTTCAATCAAAACTTCAGCATTTATTTTTCCACACTCCGCCTTATGCTTAGTCCACACACTGGGAAATTCCTGTACCCATGGATCATTAATGGAGGTTAGGGTGGCAGTAGGTGCCTTTATGGCAGCACAATGATGCACAGCAGAGACTTCTGCAGGTCCTCCTTTTAACTTCCATAACACCCCATTAGCTAGATCTACAGTTAGCTGAAATGCCTGGAGGAAAGGAACTCCTAGGATTCCCTTCTCATTTCCCTCATGAGCACAGCACTCTACTTTTCCTTGCAATCTGTCAATTTGCAAGGGATCCTACCAGACAGGAGGATCCTACCAGACAGGATCCTACCAGACAGGAGCTTCCTGAATTTCTCCCCCATATCCGCTGAGCTGAACATGTTTCGTGGTGGGTCTCCCCTGGGGACTTAGAATATTTACCGAGGATCCAGTATCCACTAGCAACTGGGCTAACATCCCTGGGTTCCCCACTGTAGCCCTCACAGTGGGTCTCCCCCAGACTTCACACTGAAGTCTTGCGACCAGCCGGGCACCCCTATTGATCAGCAGACTCCCTCTGGAGCTTCCACTCAGGAGAGGAGGTAGGGGTCTGGCATTGACACAGAGTGGGCGCATGGGATGCACTCTGTACTGGGGCAGTGGGCTGAGGGGGTGCTCCCTGCATTAGCTCTGCTCTCTGCATGGCTTGAGACAAAGCATTAATCAGGACACTAATGGGCTGGCGATCATATTTTCCCAATTCCTCCCCTAAATTCATTAGCACTTTCCAAATAATTCTCCTAAGGATCTCCTTGGGTTGTCGTTGCCCAGGGCTGTGAGGCAAAGGGGGATTAGAATTGGGAGGGCGACTGGCAGAGTGAGGACCATTATTCGCAAAGGTGATAGCCTGCACAGGCTCTGATGTAATCTTTTTGCCTGCTTGTCTCTTTAAAACACCAGTCTCTCACAGTAAATCTCCTGCCTGTTTGATTTTTGCCACTAGTTCATTCCAGGTTATGTGTTCTAAATCCACAACTGCTATCGTCATTTTTGTCTGGGAATTTAACCCTACATAGGTGCTGTGTATTAATTCAGGTTCCTGATACTGGAGAGTGATAACTCCATTCTCTTCTGTCTGGGGTAATGAATCAGAGAGAGCTGCTAGCATTTTCTTTCAGATCAGGTAAGATTCTGGGGCTTCTTCTGGCTTCTGTTCTTCCATTACATACAATTTTTTTAAGGGAAGAAGCAGGCAGTAATTTTTTAAGAGCACTTATCATCCATTCCCGGGGTCCAGGAGCAGTTCGCTCCCAAGAACCTATGGCCATGTCTAGAGTATCTGCATCGCAAGGAGAGGCACATAACTGAGCTACCTGAGTTAATTCTATGCCATCAGCAGAGGGGTACATTTGCCAAACACGAGCCAGCCATGCAATGGCAGTGTCTCGGTTCAGTGGCCCCAGTCTCTCTGCAATAGCCTTGGCTTGACTGGGAGACCATTTCTGTTGTGGGAAGATCATCTCCTGCAACTAGGCATTTAACCTCCTTTGTGGTAACAGAGGCAGCATTGTGCACATGGAGCCATTCAGGGTTGAATGGGCTTTTGGGGACTGCATTAGGGAGTATGTCTATTTTCCCAAGGGACTCAAAGTCACAATCCTCTCTCAACCTTACAGCTGCTACCACTCCCTTATGGGCACTACGTTGGGCATGCAATTTACTGATCTCTGCCTTACACTGCTAATGGCTTGCTGCTGTCTTTACTGCCTTGTCTTCCTGTGCCAGGAAATGAGTTGCTGCTCTCGCTTCTTCTAACAACACTTTTGTGTGTATTAATTCTTTCTTATACAGCTCTAAAGTCTTGTTTGCCTTCTCTCTGTCTTCCTGTATATCTCTAAGTATAGTTACCAATTTACGCTTTTCTGCTATAAAATCACACCTGCTTATCTTACAGTCTTTCAAACGCTGTTGTAACTGTTCTTTTTCAAGCTCCAATTCCTGCTTCCCCTTCAACATTTCAGTCGTTTCCAAACATGCATAAAACAATGCCCAGGCAGCAGCTGCATCTTTTGCACTACTACGTGGCTTAAGAGTGGTGCAATACTGTTCAAAACTCAAACCTGCCTCAGTCAGAGGATTCTCACCTTTGAAGCACCCTTTTTCCCAGGGACACTTTCCCTTCTTCATTACCCATCTCTCTAACCTGCAGGGTTTGCCCTGCCTCAAACGAGCAGCTAAAGGGTTTTTTTCAGACATCTCCATTTCCCTTATCACACTAATGATCACTATCA
>NW_017728997.1:42698831-42699634 GCF_001723915.1 Gavialis gangeticus | reverse complement strand
ACTTAGATTTCACACTGAAACAGTATTACTCCACAATTTTAGTTCTAAAGTACACCTTTTAACTCTATAGCATGGTCTTACAGTTATTCCAGCACAGTTCTTAACTTAAAAGTTACAGGAGGTTCTATGAGAGAAGGACCTTGCTGAAGAAGCTTGGTCTGATAAGAAAGAAAAGAGAAAAAAGGAAAAGAAAAAGGAAAATAAAGCTTTCAGATTGGTGCCTCAGTTTACCACTCTGCAGCAACTACTCAACAGTTACCACATGATTAGGGTCATGTGCTGCCAGCCTTCTCCACCAATTGTGTTACCAGATTTGCCCATCACCTTGGGGTGTGCTCATTTATTAGGGATATGTTTCTGGGGTCTTTGTAATTCTATCAATGTGCTGCTTGTGTTACTTGTGTTTCTATATGGAGCTGTATCTCTCCCTTCTGCAAGTCCTCACCCCCAATGGAGCTATCTTGCAGGACTCAGTTTTAGTGGGGCTGGGTTCCTCCAGTCACCAAATCAGTCATACACACACAAACACACACAGATTAATGTGACATGCCTGACCTGGCTGGGTTGATCAGCATGGACAGGATGACACCCTCATATGCCAAGAATCAGTTCATCAGAGCAACAATAAACTGCAGTCAGACACAAGCACAGTTAAACAGAATACCTCTGAATCTGGCTGGGTGTCCAGATGACACCCCCATGGGCCAGCATTCAGTTCATTAGGGCACGTCTGAGCCAAACTGGGTCAATCAGCCTGTACAAGCTGATCCCCTTATGTGTTTCAAACTCAGCATGTCCCAATC
>NW_017728997.1:42696947-42697826 GCF_001723915.1 Gavialis gangeticus | reverse complement strand
TTCACTAAGTATTTGGGGAAACTTAGCTCAAGCTTAACTAATACAGTTCAGGTTCAGAAATCTATCCCTAGAGAGAAAAGAGAAAAAAGAGCGAGAACTGGGATCTCACCAGTCCAAGGTACTCAGGTTGCAATGCTGACAGGTAAAGTTCTTAGCACGATCCTTGAAAGGAGGCGATCTGTTTCTTTCAGCTTCTCAAGAACATCAGTGGATGGTGTTAGAGAGACTTCCCTGTTGAAGCACACACACACTTTGCTGCTTTTTTTACAGATTTTTATATCCTCAGTTCAGCTCCTTCAAAGCATTTTTAATAGTGTAAATAATTGTCTTTTCTATTGACAAGGGGTTATCTGGTTTGGAAAATCAGAAGAAACTGATTGATACTCAGGAAAACATAAGGTTAAGGAGTAACCAGACACTTAGGAGCCAGCTTGAAATTCCTGTGGTTTTTAAGGAGCAACCAGACACTTAGGAGCCCACTTGAAATTTCTGTGGATAGCAGATATACTGATGGGAGCTTGCAGCATCAGGGTTTTGGATTTTTACTTGTTGTGAACAAGCCTCAGCTTAGCATGACTTTTCCAGGTCTTACTATAGTCTTTTAACAGACTTAAGGCAATTATTGGAGTGTTCTTAACCTTCTGTGGGGAGGACTTCCACCAGTCATCCTGGGAAAGTATGACAACACTTGTGATCCGGGCTCCAATGGGGTGGACGCTGTGATGAACCCTTTACCATTGTTCAAATGTTACCCATACCTGCTCTGACTTGGTCTCTTTGCCTCAGCATTCCCTAACTCGGCAACCAAGTTGTAGTCAATCAAGTTTAAATAGGCCTCCCATAGTGGGACCAGGGAATGTACAGCCCGAGATGCCTATT
>NW_017728997.1:42688125-42691947 GCF_001723915.1 Gavialis gangeticus | reverse complement strand
TTTCTGTGGATAGCAGATATACTGATGGGAGCTTGCAGCATCAGGGTTTTGGATTTTTACTTGTTGTGAACAAGCCTCAGCTTAGCATGACTTTTCCAGGTCTTACTATAGTCTTTTAACAGACTTAAGGCAATTATTGGAGTGTTCTTAACCTTCTGTGGGGAGGACTTCCACCAGTCATCCTGGGAAAGTATGACAACACTTGTGATCCGGGCTCCAATGGGGTGGACGCTGTGATGAACCCTTTACCATTGTTCAAATGTTACCCATACCTGCTCTGACTTGGTCTCTTTGCCTCAGCATTCCCTAACTCGGCAACCAAGTTGTAGTCAATCAAGTTTAAATAGGCCTCCCATAGTGGGACCAGGGAATGTACAGCCCGAGATGCCTATTAAACTTTTACTTCTGCTTAGTTCTGGTTAGATGAAGTGTGTGGGGGGGGGGGGGGGGGAAGGTCCTTTGTAAATCCAGATTAGAACTGGTCTGATAAATGCTGAGCTGGGTATGTGTAAATGTGGGTTGATTAGCATTTGAAGCACAGATTCCTCATCATGCAGTGCTCCCCTGCTTCTCTGATTCCAGAATTCACTGCAGTCTTTCCTTTGGGCTTTTTGTTCTCCATCTCCCATGTAAATGAATGGTCATCTGGTTCCATCTCGGATGCAAATGAGACCTAGGGCAGTTGCTCCCTTATCTGGAGGGCTTTGGGTGTGTCTTCCACTGCATCTTAATCAGTTTTGTTTAGGTAGACGAGGGCAGGGGGGTGGTGGAATTTTTTGAGAGTCAGACAGGCTGCGTCCTGTGTCATGGTTCCCCAACAACATGGAGCTGAGAGGTAAGAATTCAGCCATGTGATCTGACTGGGTGTATGAACCAGTTTCACCATTTCAAATTCCTCTTGAAGTCTCTTTAGAGTAGTACTGTCCAACTGGCAGTCCACAAGCTGTGTGAGGCCCCGAGGAATTAACGTGCAGCTCCTGGGGTCCCATTCCAAGTGCTGCTCCCTCCCACTTCTGTTTTAGCAGCTGCTACTTCCAGAGTATCCAAATTCCCTCTCCCTTCTCCAGATTCCTCTGCCTGATCTCAGACTTGGAAGTGGGGCTGATGGAACCTGCGGCTGGGTGGCTCAGAGAGATTTAGGGACCCAATGGGATGTCATGCCAAGTCATAGGCAGCCAAGTTTGAGGGTCATCTCAGGGTTAAGAGAAACCAGGAGGTCCAAAACCTGGAGATCTGTCCAGGAAACCAAGTCAGTGGTCCAAAGGGTCACGCAGAATGTCAGGTCAGGACACTAGCCAGATCAGGAATCCAGGAGGTCAGGTCAGACCTGGGTCAGGTATCCAGAGGGTCAGGCAAAACACATGTTCAGGAGGCTAGCTGGATCAGGTATCCAGTGAATCTGTCAAAGTCAGCAGTAGCACAATCCAAGGGTGCAGCAGCCTAGGTACAAGATTGCACCTTGTTCTCTGGACATTTCCCATGCTGGGTCAGGGACTCATAGGGGAAGGGGTAAGAGGCTGGCCACTGTCGTGGCAGGGCGTGGGTGTGTGCGTAGGCCCAGATGGAGGGTTCTGGTCACCTCAATCTGCCCCAGCATTCCACTGGGAATAGGTGGCAGACTGGGGTGAGCTGCTGTGCTCAGTGGAGTATTTGGATGGTACAGTAGAGAACCTTCTGTGCATTGCAGTAGGAGGGACCAACATGAGGCAGGGTTCAGGGTATGGGGGTATTGGGACAGTACAATGTGTGTTGGGGAGGGGTACAAGTAGCACAATGCTGCATGTGACCCTCACAGTATACAGCCCAGGGGTATGCAGCTCACATGTGTGGCCCTGGCCACTCAGAAGTTAGACACCCTTGCTTTAAAGAATGTCATTGGAATGAAACTTACAATTAGGAGGTAGATAATGTATATGGGCTTTATTATAAGAAAGCATAGTGGGACACATAGTTGTGGTACTGTCCTGAAGTTGTGTATTTCATGCTCTGGAGACAAGAAGCTATAGAAAGGAAAGGGACTTCTGGCTACCTGAGAAATGTGCTAATGAGAGAATCTTTTTTTCTTGACCTGATCTACCACTATTATAAAATGCATCTGCATTATTATAAAAAGGGAAGAAAATTTTTATGGGTAAATTGTTAACAAGGATTAATAAATTTAAAGTTAATATTTAGGCATATTTATAACTGGAGGATGAACACTAGTTAGTAAGATTACCAGATTTTCATATGTACTTTTAAAATGTTCTATAATAAATATATTTCCCTTTTGAATAATAAGAGCGATAATACTTAAACTATTTTTTTTTCTTCCAAAAGGAATAGGACTAAATGTCAAGGCTAGAAGTCTTCTCTTCTCAAAACTAAATACACCCAGTTCTCTCAGCCTCTCCTTAGAAGTCATGTGCCCAAGCCCCAGCCTTCTAATCATTTTCATTGCCCTCCTCTGGATTCTCTCCAATTTTTCTACATGAGATTTCTTTTGGTTGCAATCCTCCAGGTCAGCCAGTTTGGCTGAGAAGAACCTTCTCCTCAGTGGAGAGAAGTGGAGGCTGTCTCTTCTGAGCAGCTCACTGCCTCTCTCACCGAAGAGCAGACTATGGTCATGGAAGCCAAAGCCTTCCCGATGACACCAGTCTTTGGTTCACTACCTTGATCCTCCTCTCCCTCCTCAGCCTGTAGCCCGAAACTGGGAAGATCCATGAAAACACCACCTGCGCCCGCAACCCCTTAAGCCCCGCTCCCAAATCCCTGTAGCACTTCATGACCCAGCTGGGAGTGCTCCAAGCCATGTCATTTGTACCCACATGGATAAGGAGCATAGGGTAGTGGTCAGTGGGCTGGAGGAGCTCAGGGATCTTCTCCACAATGTCTCAGATTTGGGCTTCCAGGAAGCAGCAGACTTCCTGAGATAAGGGGTCAGGGCAGTAGACTGCCCCCTCAGTCCCCCTCAGGATGGAATCCCCCATGACAAACACATTGCGTTTTGTTTTAGGGAGAGCAGGGACGGTAGCTACAGTTGAGCCTGTGTTGCCTGCAGGAGCTGGCAGCTTGGCAGGCTCTGCTAGAGCTGCATGAGGTTCATACCTGTTGCAAAGCTCCAGCGGGGCGGGGACCTTGGTCACAGCGGGTCTTGGGGTCCTTGACCACCTTGGTCCAACCCCTTGGCTGAACAGCATGGGAGGTCCTCAAGTATTCCCTTGTCCTGGAAGGCAACTGTGGTCTACCCTCTGCCACCAGGAGGAAAAGGGACTGGCAGTAGGAGTCTATCTCCTGCTCACCATCCCTGATGGCACGCAATTTCTGGACTGAGGCCTGGAGCTCCTTCAGCTGGTGTGCCAGAGATCCCAAAAGGGAGCAGAACTCACAAGGGGAGGTGGCCATGCTCCCAGACCCCACAGCCTGAAAAAGTGACAGGCAGACCCCGCAGCCGAAAGCCAGACTGGGTGGAGGTCTCTGAGGTGCCAGAGGGGGAGGCCGCAAACCCTGAAGTCAGGATCCATCACAGAAGGCAGTCAGGAAGCTTGGAAGCTTGGAACCAACTTCCAAGAGAAGTGGTACTGGCTCCTTCCCTTTTTAAGAGGTCATTAAGAGGAGGGGGTCTTTAAGAGGAGGTTAGATGAACACCTTGCTAGGGTCGTTTGACCCCAGTAATCTTTCCTGCCATGGCAGGGGGTCAGACTAGATGGTCTACTCAGGTCCCTTCCGCCCCTAGAAACTATGAAACTATGAGACTATATTAAACAGCATCACATAACAAGCTAAGTTTCCCCAGATCCCCAACAAGAGGTCTGAGGACCAGAATCTGATAACTGGTATAGA
>NW_017728997.1:42656374-42683125 GCF_001723915.1 Gavialis gangeticus | reverse complement strand
CTATGAACTAGGTTGCTCAGGCGTGACTTGCCCTTGGTGAATCATGCTGACTGTTCCTAATCACCTTTTTCTGCTCCAAGTGCTTAGAAATGGATTCCTTGAGGACCTGCTCCATGATCTTTCCAGGGATTGAGGTGAGGATGGCTTTTACGGATCCTCCTTCTCCCTTTTCTTCAAGATGGACACTATATTTGCCCTTTTCCAATCATCTGAGATCTCCCCCAATTGCCATGAGTTTTCAAAGATGATGGCCAGTGGCTGTGCAATCACGTTGGCCGACTCAGCATCCTTGGGTGTATTGCTTCTGGTTCATGGATTTGTACATGTCCATCTTTTCTAAATAGTACTTAATCTGTTCTTTGCCACTATTGACTGCTCATCTTCTCCCCAAAATGTAATGCCAGATGCAGTAGTCTGGAAGCTGACCTTGCCTGTGAACACTGAGGTAAAAAAGGCATTGAGTACTTCCCTTTTTTACATTATCTTTCAGTAGTTGCCTCCCCCATTCCAAAGGGGACCCACAATTTCCTGGATCTTCATCTTGTTGCTGACATAGTTTTAGAAACCCTTCTTGTTACCCTTCACGTCCCTTGCTGGCTGCAACTCCAGTTGTGCTTTGGACTCCCTGATTTCATTCCTGCATGCCTGAGCAATACTCTTATACTCCTCTCTAGTTGTTTGTACAAATTTCCACTTCTTGTAAGGTTCTTTTTTGTGTTTTAGTTTACTGAAGAGTTTCCTGATAAGCTGGTCTTCTGCCATACTTGCTTCCAGATAGTCTTCCTGCACCTTGGGATAATTCATTCATGTGCCCTCAGTAAGGTTTCTTTAAAGTATAATTAGCTCTCCTCAACTCCTTTCCCCATCAGATGGGCCTTCCAGGAGATCCTGCCCATCAGTTCCTTGAATGAGTTGAAGTTTGCTTTTCTGAAGTCCAGGATCTTTATGCTACTGCTCTCTGTTCTTCCTTAGGATTCTGAACTCAATCATCTTGTGGTTGCTGCTGCCCAAGTTCCCATCCACTTCTGTATTCCCCAACAATTCTTCCCTGCTTGTGAGCAGCAGGTCAAGAAGTGTATGGCCCTTAGTTGGCCTCTCTAACACTTGCACCAGCAGGTTGTCCCCAGCACTCTCCCAAAACTCTCTGGATTTCCTGTGTACTGCTCTATTGGCCTTCCAGCAGATGTCAGGGTGATTGAAGTCCCCCATGAGAACCAGGGCCTGTGATCGGGAAACTGCTAGTTGTTTGAAGAAAGCCTCATCCACCTCATCCTCCTGGTCTGGTGGTCTATAGCAGACCTCTATCATGACATCAACCCTTGTTGCTCTCCCCTCTGACCCTAACCCAGAGACTTTCAACAGGTCTATCTCCAGTTTCATACTGGAGCTCTGAGCAATCCTATGCTTCTTTTACATAAAACACAACTCTTGCTCCTCTTCTTCTAACTGAACAGTTTATACCCATCCATGACAGTGCTCCAGTTATGCAAGATATCCCACCAAGTCTCTTATTCCAATCACATCATCGTTCCATGACTGTGCAAGGACTTCCAATTCTTCCTGCTTGTTTCCCAGGCTCCATGCATTCATGTAGAGACACCTGTGGTAACTAGCTGATTGCCCTACTTTCTCAGGAAAAATGAGGTCTCCCATGCCTCCTCCGACTTGTGCTTCCTCCAGGTCACCCACTTCCCCACTTACCTTTGCTCTCCATCAGCGAGCCTCATTTAACTAGGTTAGTGAGCCTGTCTGTGAAGATCCTCTTCTTTCTTTTCATCTGGTGGATTCTGTCTCTTCCTGGCAATCCTTCTTCTTGGAACAACATCCCGTGGTCCAACATATTCATATTCCTTAAAAACAAAGTGTCTTGGGTTAAACATGCATTCATGTTTTGCCATTTTTTAAGTTAGGAAGATCTCTATTTTGAAACATCACTTTTTAATTATATTCATTGATTCAGTAAAAAATATAACAACCTTATGGCTGTATTGCACAAATCTTGATATTAAATATTCATTAAACAATTATTGTTTTCAAAACAACTTCTGATCATAATATGTACAATACAAATTAATAATAGATGCATATGTGGCTCAAATCTCTTGATTACTCAGAGTTTATTTTTATCAGGGCTAGGTAACTGAATTTAAAAATGGCTACAGAAAAATTATATTATATGCCCTTCATAATGACCTACTTCTTACTTGTTATATCAGCAGTGTGATTTAGCTGTGAACACACAAGTCTCCATGTGCCTACTAAGCATGCTCTGTAGAGCTGTGCTCTGGCCAGGCAGATGGTCCCCCAAGTGAGTGCTATATGCTTACCTTGGTAAGTGCGTAAGTATAGGTAAGTCCTAAATTGTAGCCAGCCAAAACCCATGACTAAATGTCAGAAAAGGAGGAGGAGGAAGGCCTTCCTGTGTTTTAGCCCAATAGACTAATGGGCAAGGCACTTAGAAGATTTGAGTTACAGGCCCTCTCCCCTCTTATTTTACTGATTCCTGGGTAAATTCTCTAATCTCTGTGCTACTAGGCTAAAACATGGAAGTGTGTTCCCCTTGTGGTCCATTTTGCTTCCTGCAGGTACACACAGAGGCCTGTTGAGGCCCTTTGGCAAAGTAAAATCCGTAACTGTGCATAATTGCCAAAAATTGTAGTTATGTGGCTGTGTAACGGCCATGCAGGTGTGTAAAGTGAAATAGGATTCTCCCTTTAGTATCTACTTTTATGAGTTGCTCACTGATCACTACCTCAAGGTGAACAGGTACAAAAACCAGATTAGTTTGTATTATTTTTATTAATTACTTAGTGCTGTATTACTTATGTGCATGATAGTGTTTCTATCAGGGAACACTGTTCCTTTCTGTACAGAGAAGAAAAATCACCCCTGCTCCACTGTACAGCACCTGCACTTATAAAATCTAATCAGGATATTCCTAGGCAAAGAACGCTCGAATTTTTAATCATAGTCCTTGCTTTTAACAGTCTTGAAGCAAAAATGGTTAGATGTTCTTCCTCAGGTCACTTTAGAGTTATATTGGTTTTGTCTTCCTTAAAATGGGATAGACATGTAGCCTGCAGGATGGATCTGGCCTGCAGAGCTGCAGGATTTTGCCTGTGCCCAAGCCTGCACTGGGGCTGAGTAGTGAGAAGCTACACAAGGGCCAGGGAGCTGCTTCAATGCTGATACACTCCTCTGCACCCCTACTTCCAACTCAAACTTGCCCCGTAGGGCACAGCTCCCCTCTATTTGGGAGCTCCATTCATGCCACAGCCTGGGAGCAGGGTTGAGGGAAGCAGCAGTGGTATAGAAACAGTTCCCAGCAGAGTGGCTTTAGGGGAGGAGCAGGGAGCGTATCCCCAACACAGCTGATATGCTGCCACAGTATCAGACCAGAGCCAGATTGTTCCAGCCTGTAGCTTGAAAAAGGTTACTGGTCTCTGCTCTAAATGTTATCTCTATTAAACTATTTACTGTAAAAAGACTCTGCTGGAACTATATGCTTCTCTGTCCACAGTGGAACTCTAAACATTGATGAGGAAATATATGAACAAATATGTAGTGCAAACTCATTTTTGTATTTTGAAAAGGAATGGGGGTTATCTAGGCACAACCCCCTCTCCCCCACCCAAACCCTATGATGCTTTCTCTGTGTATCTCATTCTATGCAAGAGAGAAGCTCTGATCCCAAGTATTCACAAAGATTCCTCTTTTTGCAGATCTAAAGAAATTTGCTGTGTCAGGACTTTCTTGCACAAAGTGATAGTTGGGTGGGAAATTTTAGCAAGGACTTTGAGACTGGCAGATTAAGGTCAATCATAAGATTCCATGTGGCATTCTGTTTTCTAAGTATGGCAAGACGAAGCCAGCATGCATCCATGTTGTCAGGTTTCTGTGTACAGATCATGAAATGAGAGCATTTGCATGAAAACAAATGCATAGCAACAAGGCAGCACATTAAGTTTCAACATGTATGTACAAAACAAGTAATAAAACAAATGTCCTTTTGTGATGTAGTCAATTTTCCACAATCAAAAATGGAAAATGGCATATATGTGGGTGCCGACTTAAGGTGATTTCGCTACTTCATTTGCAACTGCAATCTTACTTCTGAATGTCTTAGTTTTCTGATTGTCTTACCTCTATATTCTTTAAAAGTAGCAATCGCTGAAATTACTGATAATATGCTTGCAATTTTATTTCACTACATTTGCAGAATATAATTTCAGAACATAATTGTAATTTAGCTATTAGAAAAATAACTTTTAGTAATTCAGTTTATCCTTGTAAATTAATGGTTTTCTACTACACAACTTTATTTATCAGTGTATCATCTGTGACATTGAAGAAGACACAGGATTGGCTTTTGTGCAGTGAGCACTTTTTTAATGTATCCTTCAGATAGGCAATATTTAGATATTCCTGACGTGTGCTATGACTTTTGGTATTATATGAACCTTCTTATTCTTCCAGAACGTCCTCTGCTTTGAGATATTGCAACTATAGAAAATTAGACAGTGATACCTGCTTTTCCTTATCCTGTAATGCCCCCCTTTTTTTTGTACTTCACTATTTTTGTAGGTCCCAGAAGCAATAAGAAAGTGCCAGCGAGCTGGCATTACTGTTCGCATGGTCACAGGGGACAACATCAATACAGCTCGTGCCATTGCCATAAAGTGTGGAATTATTCATCCAGGAGAAGACTTTCTTTGCCTTGAGGGAAAGGAATTTAACAGAAGAATTCGAAATGAAAAGGGAGAGGTAATTAATAAATTAAACATTAAGTATATTTTCAGGTGTTATGTTTCACAGACTATAGTGGTAGAGACTGAAATATGTTTCATTTCTCTTATACTGTTATGTTTTTTGGTGCAATAGATAAAAGGTCAGCCTTGAAACATAACTGGAGAGATGATGCTAATTCTAATACTACATCAGTGTAATTTTAAATGACATTGAAAATGAGCATGTTATATTTAATCCAACTCTGAACTGATTAGCCAGACAGTGATTTTTGTGATGCCTTTACTCTGTCCTTATTTCTTAACCATAATCTGTGAGGTTCAAATTTTAAAAGTTCAAATTTAAATATATTAAGAAGCTCTTTGGTTGAGGCAGGTGGATAATATACAAAGAACACTCTCATATGTCAATGGCAACCTGTACCTTTCGGAGCCAACCTTTGATATCATATATTTCTCCATATTCGGAGCACTCCACGCTCTCACAATTTTACTCAGCTCATCTCTGTGCATATATTCTATTATCTGACTGTGACAACTAAAATTAGTTCCTACAGTTCTTACATTCTCTTATAAAAGAGCCAACACAGTAACCATTAAGAACAAAAAGGAAAAGTGAACTAGATTCTCCAACTACATCTGCAGTGTTTTTTAACAAATCAGTTACATTGATGCAAATCTCTTTAAAACATCATGAAGGCATATTCATAACAGCTCATGAATATTCAAGTATGCACATAAGCCACTGAGGACATAATCTGGTTTTCAGAACATTAAATATGTTGCTGATGCATAAGATGGAGAACCCAACTCCATTTCCATGTACTAGGTAAAGTTGGCAGAGCTAGCAGTTTGAAACATTGTCTCAGTTGTAGACTAAAAATGTCTAGTGTGGGAGCCAGTGAAACTCTGTGAAGAAGGAACTTAACACTGATGCTTTTAGAGTTGTATTTTGGAGGTGAATTATTCTTCAGGGCAATAAAAAAGCTCCTAATGTCACTATGGTGGATCCTACATCCTGCATCCAGACATTAAGGCAGTGCAGTATGGCACTGTAATTTTCAACTGCAAGAAATTCATGAACACCACAAATAAAAGATTATGGCAAATTCATTTTCTCTTGTGACACTATTTTCCTTTTATATAGTCTTGGATATTGCTGGTCAGTCATTTTGGAGAAATCCGACCAGTGTATGGGCTGGTTCCCAGCTTTGAGTGTGAAAGGGAACCATCTGCAATGTTGGCACAAACATATTCAGATTTTGCATATTGTAGACTTATGACTATATCATTTTTTTCAGATTGAGCAAGAACGAATTGACAAAATCTGGCCAAAACTTCGGGTACTTGCTCGCTCATCTCCTACTGACAAACACACTTTGGTAAAAGGTAAAAGCAAATGATGTGTATGTGTATGTGTGTTTGTTTGACAGAGAGAAATGGTCTATCTCTTGTCTGTCTCTTTACTTTATTATTATTTATTAGATTTATGTGCCACTCATGCTGACAAAGGCTCAGGGTGGCCTACAGAAGAAAATAAAATAAGTTGCCCCTGGACTGATCATACTGTCATGTAAAAGACATATTTCCATATTACAGTCCTGACACATGGTAGCATACTGCTCATAAGGCAGCATGAAGGAAGGAAGGGGAAGAGAAAGGGCTAGGTATGTTATTTCTCATGTTACAATTGTTTCAGCTATGACACAATTTTGACAGACCTCTGTTACTGTACCTGCATTCTGCTGGTATAGGAGTGTTGGAGATGTGAATCTTTTTCCCTCTCTGAGAGTCTAGAGTGGGAAAAGCCCTAGAAAATAAATTGTCTAACAAGATATCTTGTTTTATTAAAGAAACTGGTGTGAGCTATACTGTCAAAATCAAGCATTTGCAGTAAACACAGTATTTACACTAGGGATGATCGATGTTTGTTGGCATAGCTGGAAAACCCATCCTAGAGCATAGGAGACCTTAGTGGTAAAGGTAAAGCAGATGGAGATAAAGAGAAAGGAAAAGAGAGAAAGAACTCTGGGTTCCATTCCTGTTTGCTCTAAAATGTGAAATTGGTGAGCTTGAGGCCACACTCCCAGGCAGAGGTGTAGCAGGACAGTCCTGTGCCTGTGGTAGTAGACACAGATCCTTGGGGCATCATAGATTGCTGCCATGTCAACTACAGCAGCGAAACAGCCACTGTTGCAGCAGTAGCTATTTTTGTCCCCCCTCCCACACCCTGGCAAACAGGCAATACCAAAGTTCCTGCCCTGGTTGCTTGCCCTTGGTTATGTTACTGCTCCCAGGCCTGTTTCTTGAATTGTGGTGGAAGCATGTGTACATTTTTTACTATGTTGATTTTTCTCTTCGGTAATTTTTTCATACTTTAGGTAAGTAATAACTCTTTTAATGGGACTATATAGATATATGACATCAATGGCATTCTACTAGAGTGGAATTTTCCAAAGCATCAAAACATCTTGAGAATACAAGTTCCATTGAAAATTAATGGGTCTTATGCTTCTAGGTCATTTAGGCAACTGTGAAAAGAGAAATTGTCGTATGCAAGAATTCTAGCATAGAGCCATAAGCTGTCTTCTGAGGACCAACACCTTCTTTAGGTGTGGTCTACTGGACATGTCAGATATATAGCTTTAGCACGCTGGAGTTTCTGAGTGTCACTTCTGTCTGTATTCAGCTTTAGCTTTGTCTTAATGCAAGTGCAACCTTAACCTCCAGAGCAGCTCAGAATCAGACAGGCACAAAGGTGGCTAAAGCTACCTGAAGTTCACTTTACCTCTTGGTTATGAGTTCGGTTTACACCTCTAAGAATCACTACGCAGAAACTTACCACAGATCCCAAGACCGGTGCATAGCTCTAAAGCTTAACATAGGTGCATGTCGTAGGACTCATACATTTAAATAAATATCTCTAGGGAATGGTTGTGGAAGTGAATCATGCAGGATTTTCCCTTTGCAGGAAAATTAAATCATCAGTTGAAAAAAGAAATCAATAGAGCAGAACAGTAGTAAGCAACAAAATGATAATTAGATTTACAGTATGTGCATTAAGAGACTGAAAGGGATATACTGTTACAGAATGCTAGTACTGTTAAATGTTTAGAGATCTGATGATGTCAAGTGAAAATCAATGAATTGTCTAATGTAGCTTATGAGCTACATTGATGTGCAGAATGCTTTAAGGGCAATTAAAAGTTACACCGAATTATTTACTCATGACACTGACCTGGATAACCTAAAATCTAATTTTTTTACAAGAAGAATACTCTAGTGGAGAAATAGTACCTCTGAAAGAGCCACCGCAGTAACCTGCTACAATCCAAAAAGAAGCCCCCCTCCGACTGCACATCCCTGGTGGTCATTTACCACCCCACATTGGAACCAATTAAAAGAATCATCAAACAACTACAGCCTATGCTTGATGAAATCAGACCTTGCAAGAAACATTCCCAACTTCTTAGCTCCTGGCTTTCAGACAACACCACCTGCCCAATTCATCATCAGAAGCAAACTCCCCGCAGCTCTGCAGACATCAAATGGGTCATAACTTTGCCTTAACTCTTGGCGTGTCTACACAAGACACTATGTCACTGTAGCAATGAGCTACATCACCATAGCTTGTTGCTATGGCAGTGTAGAATTTAAAAATAAGCATGTGCCCCCAGGACTGCACAGTACCGGTGGGTACTACACAGTCATTTAGTACTTGCTGAAGCAGTAATGGCAACTCTCATGAAAAATCATGAGGCTCCTGATTTCCAAGTCAAATTAACTCTAACTCATGATCTCTGGATAGAAAGATAAAATCTTGGGACTTTTTCTTGTGGCATGTGTACAGCAGTGCTGTGCGGGGAAGTCTGTGAAGGGGAAGGGGTGGGGGACAGGGAAGGGGTCAGGGGCAGATCAAGGCTGCCATGGTAAGAGAGGGAATGGGGCTGGGGTGAATGGGGCCACAGGGCCAGGGAGGATTGTGGGATGGAACTGTGGGAAGTTTGTCCAGGAATGCAGCATTGCACAGCTCCTGGGGCAAAGGCAGCAGGGTACAGAGCCCCAGCCCGCAGCCTGCCTCCACCCTGGGCACAAATCTGGGGGGCACCTGTCCCCCATGCCTTCCCCAGGGGTACAGCAGGGGCAGGGAGCTGCCCAACCCTCCCCTGCTGCTCTGTTGAAGAAATTCTTCCTACATACCACACATGGTAATGATACTCCTCCCTTTTGATAGGTCTCCCGGTAATCAAGATTCTTTTCTTCTTTTGTTTGCCTGATACCACCAGGAATTTCTTCCCTTTCCAATTTCATAGACCTACCCACTGTTCTTGAGAGCTCTGCTTGTTTCCCTCCCCGCACCTGACGAAGACTGCTTTCCCTTTGAAAGCTTGCCTAACTGTATCCCAGTTATACAGTTGGTCCAATAAAAGATAGAGGTAGTTAGTTGTGTTTGTCTGAGGTCAGACAGAAGGCAGGGTAGATATAGGCTATCTAAATAAGATATACAGAGAGTGCATGCTTATGTGAACCATCACAGCTACAATGCCACTCAACAGTACCATTTTAATATTTGCTAATTTTGGTCTTTTTGCCAAAAGCTATGTGTTTCTCAGATACTTGAGGTACAGAGATAATTTTCACGTATTTGATATATTAGATATGCTCTGGGGAAGAACATATACATCAGAAAATCATTTTTTGATATTTCATTTTTAATGGAATCTAGATAATGGAGGAAGTATTATTTCTATTTAACATGTTACAATTCTACCCATCAGAAAGATTAAGGGACTGGAAAGAAAGCACTGTTCAGCATTTCAAGTTAGGAAGACATTGCTTTGTTAAATATTTAAAACGACTGTCAGTCTCTGGACTAGATTTGGTTAGAAAAAAATTGTCAAAACTGTTTTTCATCAGAAAAAGCGATTTAAACAAAACCAAATGTTTGCCAGGTCATCTCAGTTTTCAATAAATGTACCTATGGAAGAATTTTTAAAATAAAAATTTACCATTTCAGAATGTTGAAATTCTGTTCATATTTTATTTTATATATATTTTTTTGATTTATTTTTGCATTATGTTTCTATTATTTCATGCCATGGCAGTATTAGCTGTGCAGTAATGTGACATAGCAACTGAAATACTCTAATATTTTTATTTTGTATTTAAAAAATAGCAGATTGGCTTCTTAGTACAGACTAAAACATCTCTTTTTCCCCTAGATCTATAAAACCAAATATGCCTTTAGAATACTAATTAGAGGAACAGTGCTATTCAGTATACTTCTATTAGCCTGGAATGGTTTTCTGGGAGATTGAAAAGAGCTATTCTTCTGTTGTTTGTTAATTTTTTTCATTATAATGTGCAATAAAGATACTTTGCTCTGTTTCAGTCAGTACTAAATGGCAACTTGTCTTAATTATTTTAAAAGTAATAATAATTTTAAAAAGAGTATTTTCAGCTACTATATTTTGACATATTGTGACATGTCCCAACTGACCATACAACTACTGACGTCATGAAATAATTAAAAATCATACTGTTAGAAATAGCTTTCAAGACCCTATTCCTGCATGCATTTATTGACTTCCTTTATGTGCATAATCCAGGGGATTACTCATGCAAGCATTTGCAGAGTCAAGGATTAAAAATTAATAAAACTGAAAAAATCCCTGCACTCACTGGCTGTAGCAGTGGCAATCAGGGCCTCTGAGGGCTTGTGGCAGAGCCCCCCATGCAGTGCGGGGTAGTGGGGGCCAGGGGGATTTCCCACCCCACCTGGCACCCACATGACAGTTAACCCATGATGCGGGTGCAGAGTGGCTCGGCAGGGCACTGTGCACTGTGTGGGAGCTGGGGCCATTGGAGCTGAGCGGTGCTGGGTTCTGGGTGACAAGTGAAGCTGGCCCAGCTCTCACACAGTATATAGCACCCTGCCGAACTGCGATTCACCCACATGATGTGACAGATGCTGCACGGGTGCCAAGCGGTGGGGGTGGCATCCCCGTTGTCCCCCACTGCCCCATAGGGGGCAGCCATGGGAGCTTGTCCTGTGGTTCCCCCCGCTGGGGCAGAGTTAGACACAGCCAAAGGAGCCACAGGAGAACCTGCAGCCACCTGGCTGTACCTGCCTCTCTCTGGCTGATCCAAATCTCTCTGAATCTTTTCTGAATCAATCTGGAGGCTTGGGATTCAATTTGGACCTCTTAATGGGTCTCCTGATTCAGTTCCGATTCAGAAATTCAGCTGCTGAATTAAGCCGAATCTCCTCCAAATCGAATCGGCAACTGAAGCTTCACACAGCCCTAATATTTAAGTATCTTTCATGCTGCAATGGAGTGGGAAAATGTAAGGATTGCAAAACCACAAAAATAAGCATGAGGCTTAATGAGAAGAAGGTATTTACACCATAGGTCATATTAACCTTAACACTAAGTCCCAATCTGTTATTTTATTAACTGAGAGACTATACTATTTAAAAATTAGGAGGTAAAAGTAAATAACAGTGAGATTAAAAAAATATAAATGTAATTTTAAATGCTTATATTACAGTTGTGAAATAAAATATATATTTTTAAATAAGGTTATAATTCATACTTGTATGAAAATATCTTAATGTAAGTGTACCTTGAATCTCTGTTTATTTCTAGATAAGCTGTTTTACACTATTTTCAGTTCATTAGTGGATGGGGAAAAGGGCATCTAAATTATATTCTGTTCTATTCTTTTAAAGCAATCAGTCCTACCCATTGACTCTAAGGGTGGCAATGCTAATAAGAGCCGTTGAAATAAAGTGGTATTTGTTTTGTACTGAACTGAACTGTAGTGAAGTGAAACCTGAGACTCCACTTGCTGATGACTTTGATCTGAGCTGTAGCTGTGAGTGGAAAGGGGTTTCCTTGTAAATTAAATTGAAGATACACTTGCTGACTAATATTCTCTGTAATGTTACCCAGAGCAGATTAGATCTAATAGCTGCCTCATGAGGGGAGACATGTGATCTGAGGTATTTCATTTTAAGTTATTTACAGGATCTTGTTCTGGGTGGCAGGAAATGGCTGCTTTTGGCTATGCACAAAGAGCACAAGGAATGATCTTTTCCTTCTTAAAAGAATTTGCATAATTTTTATGAAAAACTGAAACCTATAAATCTTTGCTCTTCCTCCTGAAGTCAGGTTCAAATAATCTTTCAGTATAGTGTACTCTATTTGGAATCATATTGAGCATGTTAAATATTGAAGTGGTTCAATGTAGACATATTCAGCACACCTTGTTGCCAAAAAGATTGTGCAGAGGTATAAAGCCAGAAAAATTTAAGAAGAGGTAGTTTGGGTGGGAGGTTCTCCTTGACCTTGAAGTTGCACTCCCATATTTCACTGTGTGTTAAATTTCTCTAAGTATGTATCTAAATTAAGTAAATCTATTTATCTTACCTTTTCTGCCTGGCCCTTAAAAGTCATCAACTGAAATCAAGCTATTTTCTTAGAGCATCTCTGTATATATGGAGCTGCAATGAAAAACCCATTCTCTAAATCAGAATTCTGTCAGATCCTAACTGTTTGCATTCTCTACAGACCACTACAACAGTTGTTTTCCAAGCACCGTATCATAGGTAATGGTCACATTAAAAGACCTTGTCCTAGGTGTATCTGCTTTTGTTTACTTTCATAGAATTATAGAAAAGTGGGGTTGGGAGGGACTTCAAAAGGTCATCTAGTCCAACTTCCTGCTTAAGGCAAAATTGTCCCTGACAGAGTCATTCCAGCCAAGTTTCATAGTTGGTAGGGTTGGAAGGGACCTAAGCAGATCATCAAGTCTGACCCCCTGCCATGGACAGGAAGGGATGCTGGGGTCAAATGACCCCAGCTAGGTGGCTGTCTAGCATCTTTTGAAGACCCCTGGGGTAGGTGTGAGCACCACTTCCCTTGGAAGTTGGTTCCAGCTCCTAGCCGCCCTGACGGTAAAGTAGTGCTTCCTGATATTTAGCCTGAATCTACTCTCAGTCAACTTATGGCCGTTGTTCCTTGTTACCCCTGGTAGTGCTTGGGGGAACAGGAACTCTCCCATTGCATGCTGGTCCCCCTTGGAAAGTTTATAGGTGGCTACCAGATTCCCTCTCAGCCTTCTTTTGTGGAGGCTGAACAGGCTCAGGTCCCTTAGCCTCTCCTCATAGGGCCTACCCTGCTGCCCCCTGATCATGCGAATGGCCCTACTCTGGACCCTCTCAAAGCTATCCACATCCCTCCTGAAATGCTGCACCCAGAACTTCATGCAGTACTCCAACTCTGTCCTGACCACTGTCGCATAGAGGGGGAGGATCACCTGCTTGAGATGCATTTATGGATGCATGACAAGGTATGGTTAGCCTTCCTGACTGTGTCCCCACATTGGCGGCCCATGTTCATCTTGGAATCAATAGTGACACGAAGATCCTTTTCTGCCTCTGTGCTGACAAGAAGGGAGTTCCCCAGCCTGTAGGTATGGTGCTAGTTCTTCCTCCCCAGGTGCAACACCTTGCACTTGTCTGTATTAAAACCCATCCTATTCTCATCTGCCCACCTCTGTAACCTGTCCAGATCTAGTTGTAGCCTGTCCCTCTCTTGTAGCATGTTCACTTCTCCCCACATCTTAGTGTCATCTGTGAGGTACTTTTCACCCCCCATCCAAGTTGCCAATGAAGACATTGAACAGTGCGGGCCCTAGGACCAAGCCCTGGGGAATCCCACTGCCCACATCCCTCCAGGTCGAAAATGACCAGTCCACCACCAGTCTCTGGGTGTGGCCCTCCAGCTAATTTGTGACCAATCTGACTGTGTAGGTGTCGACACCATAGTTGCCTAATTTTTTAATGATGGGGTTGGGTGGGGTGAGAGACAGTGTCAAAGGCCTTCCTAAAGTCTAAAAAGACTATGTCCACCACGACACCTGCATCCAAGGGTTTTGTGATGTGGTCATAGAAGGCAACCAGGTTGGTCTGACAGGACCTGCCTCTAATGAACCCATGTTGATTGCCCCTAAGCATAATCTCCCCTGCTAGCCCCTTCCAGATGTGCTCCTGGATAATTTTCTCAAAGAGCTTCCCCAGGACCGAGGTAAGACTGATGGATCTATAGTTTCCTGGGTCCTCTTTCCTCCCTGTTTTGAAAATGGGGATCACATTGGCCCTTTTCCAGTCCTCTGGCACCACACCAGAGCACCACGAATGGTCATAAAGCTGTGCCGGGGTCCTGCAATGATTTCTGCCAATTCCCTAAGCACCCTGGGGTGGAGATCATCAGGACCTGCTGATTTGAACATGTCTAGTCCCTCCAGAAGTTCCCTGACTAGGTCCTCATTGACCCTAGGCCTGGTTGTGCCTCCCCTGGGTCCGTCCAGAATCCCAGTGGGGGGGATGTCCCTGTCCCCGCTCAGAAAAATGGAAGCACAGAATCTCTTAAAGAGATTAGCTTTGTCATCTGGTGCTACCACCAGATTACCAAGCATGTCCTGCAGAGGACCCACATTACTTGGTACCTTATTTTAACCCCCCTATGTTTTTAAAAAAGGACTTCTTGTTATCTTTGATCCAGGTCACTAGTCCCAGTTCCACCTCTGCCTTAGCTTTCCTAATAGCACCCCTACAATCTCCAGCCAAGGAGGTATAATCCTCCTTGGTAATGGCCTCTTCCTTCTATTGGGTGTATGCCTCCTTTTTGGCTTTGAGACGTTTGTGGATGCTTTTGGTAAGCCATGTGGGGTTTTGAGCACTCTTGCCCCCTTTGATCTGCATGGGGATTGTCACCTTTTGGACTTGGAGGATCATCTCCTTAAGGAATGATCACTCTTCTTGGACTCCCAACTCCCCTCCCCTCCAGGACCTCAGTGCCTCCCCGACTAGTCTCCTTGCTATAATTGAAATCCATCCTCCTGAAGTCCAGGGCTGCAGGCCTTTGCCACCCTGGCCTTTGCCATCCTGCACTGGATGGTAAATTCCAGTAGGCGATGATCGCTATCGCCCAAGTGGTTGAGCACCCACAGTGTATAACCTGCTGTTAAGACTTCCAAGAATGGAGATTCTACATTATGCCTGAGTAGCCTGTTCCAAGGCTCAACCACTCCACTAGTGAAAAAGTTATTCTTAAGATCCAACCTATGTTTTTCTTGCTGCACAGTAATACCATTTTACCCCTCGGGTAAGGGCTGGAAGTGGCCGCAAGAGGAGGGAGGGGGAGCCCAGAGACTCCAGCTGCTGTTGCAGCCAGAGTGATGGGGGGAGGGGTGGAAGGGGAAGCAGGAGCAGCCAGTTGAAACACCAGGGGTGCACCTAACTCATCATGAGCTGCTGCTTGGAGAGCTCCCTGACTCCTCCAGCATTGTGGGAGTATGAAGAAGAGGGAAATGGCTGTTTCCCTGAAATAGGGAAAAAGCCCTGAACCAAACCCCACATGCAGGGGCATCCAGAGTGGCAAAAAGCAGTGGCCCAAATTTGTGCTGCTATTTTTGCTGCAGCAAACACATGCCCCACACTTGTGCACTCATCTGGATGTGACCTCCTGATTTTTTTCTTTGGCTGAATCAGAAAACATATTGGCATATGTTGAAACATTTGTCCTTTCTCTTCCTCTCTATCCTACTTTGAAAATGCAATTACAGATTCTGACTTAAGCAACTTCATTTGGAAGAATTCTTCATGCACCAACTTCTGTATGCTCTGAGGGCTAAAGACACTTGATTTTTTAAGCAAGTGAAATGTCATTTTATTGCAAGCTGTATATTGTGATTTTGTGATAACTGGGTAAGTGATTGTGGTGTTTAGGCAGTTGGAAAGATTACATTTTCTGAATGAGTCTTGTGGCATCTCCATTATTAAGTTTTCCTGCCCAGTTCTCAGCTCATCTTCTGTGAATGAATAGTCCCTTTGTTTTACCCAAGATAGCACATCTTCTCTCTTTTCCTTCAGCCTTGTTCACATTTGTCTGCCATCATCGTTGTCTTCCAGTGGTCCTAAATAAGCATTTGCACATCTGACCAACCAGGACACCAGCCTAGACTGAGGGCTAGTCGCAATGCATGGGTGATTTGTATTGGAGAAGGTCACCATTTGTGTAAATCTAAGATTAGTTTTTTAAAAGGGCTACAAGAGCCAGGTGCAGCCAGTGGTAAAATTGCTTTTTTTTTTTAACTTTAAGTACCCTAGACAGTCAGTAGCTAGCTTTGCAATTAAAGACGGAACTGAACTTGGAGCTTTTATTTTTTCTTGGTATATGACAAACCAGAAATTTATCAAGAGTGATCAGATAGTTATTTCTCTGATCCAGTCCTTTTTTTTATGGTTTCCATAGAGTAGGTTGGTCGAGGAGAGAGAAACCCTTTGGGGAGAAGTTGTCTGCATTAGAAGGTACCAGGTAATGATACTGCTTTGAGAGATCATAAAAACAATGAGTTGTAGTATCTCTCTTCCACTTGTATTCGGCAAATGAATTGCATATTATTTTTTATGCAGTTTTCATCCTAATGAGCATGGATGTGAGTAGATAGGTACCTGATTTGGTAGAATTTCCTAGTTTTGCAAGGCTGAAACCTATAGTTAGTGTTGTAGTACATATCATTAAAGTAGAATTGAATAAATTCTTCCTATTTTGTCTGAGTTATGTCTGTGATGATCCCAGAGCAAATGAGACCAGATGAATTTTTTAAAAATAATAGCACTCTTTTCAAATTTGTATCTATCTATAAATTCATTGCTATGAACATGCTCATTCAGCAGTAGCATAACTAAAGGGGGTGACTGGGACAGTAGCCTTATGTGCTGCTTTCAGCAGGTGGGGAGCAGTAAGTAGCAGCTGCTGCAGTGGCAGCTGGCCAAACTACCACCATCAGTGCCAGACCAGCCACTGCTGCCCCCTGCATTGCTGCTGCCTAGGACATGGAGCTGCCATGTTATGACTTTTTTATTCGGCATGTTTTTTTAAGAAACGTATTACATAAAAATAGTATTGAAATTGGAAAAAGGCATCCCTCTCAGAATAATTGCTCTCAAGACCTTACTCTCTGACATACTTGTGGGCAGCTGAAGAAAAAGTACTACATTAGAATAGTAAAAAGAGAACTTTCAAGAAGGTGAGGACATCTTTGTAAATTACATAAAACAAATGTGGCTCCTGTTAGACTCTCTAGGCACAGACAGAAGTGCAGTTCCCCACTGTAACTCATAATGCTTCACAGGAAGCATTATGAGTTACAGTAATCCCCCAGACCCAACAAGCAATTGCTGTTGGGTCCTGAGGTTGGGAGATTAAACTGTAATTTAGAGCGGCTGTGAGTCTGCAGCCACTTTCCCCTAGCCTTGCCCCTCCTCCCTCCCGGCTCTGGTGCTGTCTTCAAAAAGGGAGCGGGGGAAGGGAGTGGAGGGAGCTCATTCTGGGGAGTGCCTAGCTGGTGCTGGAGGTTGGGGCAGGTTGATTGGAGCTACCCCAAGTCAGGAGGCTGACACAAATTAACGAAGATGCTCTGCTTTGTCATAAGGGTTCAGATCTCAACCTCATGTAATGAGGGTTCTGACTGTCACAGGATCAGGCCCTTTTAAAGCACTCTGCACCCTGCACTTCTGTAAGGGCACAGCTTTAGAGTACTTTCAGTGGCTGATTGCATGACAAAATGTCACTTTTGTCAGTGCCCCCTGTTAGCATCTGATTAAGGCTGGTTACACTGTCATTCGGAGCTTTGTGGAAACAATTAATTGCACTTTACAAATGACTTAACCAATTAACCTTGATCTGTGCCATACACATAGCTTAGTTTATAGCAACATTTATAGAACTTGTGGGTTGATGCCTCTCTGTAAGGAAGTCAAACAACCTTGTGCCCCCTTAGTTCAACCACTGCTGCTGTTTCCCTCATCTCTGATAGTCTTGTGACCCCCTAATTCTGCTGCCACTGTTACTTCCCTCACTGCTGCTTCCTCCTGTGGGTGGCAATTGCTGGAAAAGAAATTGGTGACAACTGAGCAAAGGGGATCAGCATCTGGGGAACTGGCAGCAGTGGCTGAAGTAAGGGGGTATGAGAGAACTGGCACTGGGGGAAATGGTGGCAACTGCTGAACTGCAGGGGGAGTGAGAGTGGCTGAAGTAGGGAGGTGCTAGCAATTGCCACTTTAATTACCATGTGCCCTCTCTTAAGAACCTTTCATGATTTCCTGGGATGTATGCAGAATTTAAGAAGCAAATCCAAAATTGCAGTCCTGAAATTCTACTTTCGTGGCTGTCTAACTGTGGAGGTGCCAAAATGTCACAGGTACCACTCTTTTTGGCCATTCATTTCTCAGACACCAATAGCTTTCATTTCATGCTTATCCAGAAATGCACCTGGATGTGTTTAGTAAGGCTGTGCAAAATTTTGGCAGCCCTTTCATTTTACAGTTGTTTCGGCCTGTTTTGAAATGGAAGGCTCTGAAACAGTCTGAAATAAAATTAAAGCATGCAAAACATTTTGGAAATGTTTTGGATATTTCAGATGTTTTCAAGCTAGGCTTGCAGGGAAACAGAAACTAAGAAGAGGAACAGGGAAGAGAGGCAGATGGACTGATCTGATATTGACATCTGTAGCTGGCCAGTGTCTTCAATCTGTCCCTAAGTTCCTTTCCAGTCCCAGTGCTCTGGGGGAGGGACAGCAGCCTGCTGTCATCCAGCGCATCTCTCTGGGGGCCAGCACCCCACGGGAGGAGTCTGACACAGCCCCACAGCCCTCCTGGGGGGTGTGGGCCCCTGGATCTGTGTGCAGGATGACAGGGGGCTGCTGCTGTTGGCTGGGGCCGGCACCAGCACCTGAGTCTTTTTGGCACAGCCCATGCCGAGCATAGCTAGGGGAGCCACAGGAGAAGCCCTCATGGCTCCCCTGCCCTGCCCATACCCATCCCCCACCCAGGCTCTGGTACTTAAAAAAAAAAAAAAAAAGATGTGCACTCACTGGCTGTGGCAATGGCTATCAGGGGCCCTGAGGTCTCATGGCAGAGCCACCCCATGCAGCTCGGAGCAGTGAGGGGCAGCAGGAATCGCTCCCCTTCCTTGGCACCCACTTGGCAGCTGCGCCATGGCACAGGTGCAGTGTGGCTCGGCAGGGTGCTGCACACTGTCTGGGAGCTGGGGCTTCTGGGGCTGAGTGGTGCCAAGCTGCAGCTGACTGGGGAGAGGCAGGCACAGCTGGAGGAGCTGCGGGAGAACCTGCAGTTGCCCAGATGTCTCTGCCTCTCCCTGACTGATCCAAATCTCTGAAACAGCATCGAAACTCTGAAACAGATTCAGCCAAATCAAAATGGAGCAGTGATCCAAAACACTGAAATGAATCACTGTCCTCCAAAACACCCAAATCCAAAATCGAAATGAGACATAGCTGTTTTGCGCAGCCCTAGTGTTTAGACCACAGCCCAGCCTATTGCAACAGAGCTGCTCCCAAGTCCCCCCTCCCACCTGCTCCTGCTGGCATGTGGCAAGCCCAGAACTGCACTGGTGAAGCCATTCTCCAGTGGCTTCTCTCAAGTATATAACAGTAACTATCCAATACTTGTCTATAACCCCCCCCCCAAAAAAAACAAAAAAACCAAAAACCCAAACCCTTTCATTATTTAGCCTGTTTTTCATATGGAAGTAAAAGTTAGGGTGAAGATGATCCTATGACTAAAGAACAGAACTTCTTGTCCTTTGGCAATAGCTTAATATCTATATGTCATTTCCTTCATTCTATAAGGGGTCTGGAGAAATAATTCATTCATACTATCAACTTTATCTTTTGAGATTCCTGGAACAATGGTATAATGAAGCACTCTTCCTCCTTCTCCTCCTATTACAACAACCCTAAAATATGTTAGTCATCCAGAACTTTATATTTATAAAGTCACGTACTGAGGAAGGAGAGACGGGTTGAGGTAGTCAATCAAAGACTGTGGCACTGGTGTCATCATGAAGGCTTTGGCTTCCATGATCACAGTACGTTCTTTGGTGAGAGAGGCAGTGGTCTGCTGTGGGAGAGATGGTCTCCACCTCACTCTGCTGGGGAGGAGGCTTTTCTCAGCCAGACTGGCTGACCTACTCAACCAGGCTTTAAACTAAGCCTGCCAGGGGTTGGGGGGAGTATCGCCACTGCTAGCCCTCTGAGCAACCCTTGTAAATTCAGTAGGCTGAGGCACTTAAGGGAACCCACCCCTACCCTAGTCCTGGAATGATCTGTGGGGAGGGCAAGGGTCCCCAGTGGGACACTTTCCTGTCTGTATACCAATGCCAGGAGCTTGGGGAATTAACAGGATGAACTGGTCCTCCTGCTAAACAAGAATAACTATGACCTCATAGGGATAATGGAGACCAGGCGGGGCTCCACCTGTAACTGGGCTACAGGTATAGATGGCTATACCCTGTACAGGAGTGATCATACAGATAAAAGAGGTAGGGGTGTAGCCCTTTATGTCATGGACAGGTACCCATCCCTCCAAATCAACATTGGCACCCAGGAGGGATGACTGGAGTCTCTCTGGCTCAAATACGTGGGGAACATGGCTCAGGGGACAACATAGTAGGAGTCTACTATAGACCTCCTAACCAGAAACAAGAGCTGGACCAGGAATTCTCCAGGGAACTGGCTGAGCCGGCACACTCTAGGTGCATGGTCATCATGGGAGACTTCAACCACCCGGACAGCTCATGGGAAGAGCGCTCAGCCAAACCCAATTGGTTGCAAAGCTTTTTCACATGTGTGAACGAGTTCTACCTGACTCAAGAAGTCTATGGGCCAATGAGAGGCAAAGCGTTGTTGGACCTGGTACTGGCCAAAGGGGATGACATAGTCAGTGACCAAAGAATCAGTGGGAAGCTGGGTGACAGTGACCATGAGCTGATCACCCTTATTGTCCATTGCAAAGCTGGCAAGTCAGTCAGCAATACTGAAGTCCTCAACTTCAGGAAAGCTGACTTTGACAAGCTTAGGCGGCCCATTGTCAAGGCCCTAAGGGACCATGAATTGACAGGAAGAGGAGTCCAAGAGGAGTGGTTGCTTCTTAAGGGAGTGATCCTGACAGCACAAGGGATGGCCATCCCATCTCAGAGGAAGAGTAGCAAAAGGGCGCAGCAACACCTTTGGCTCAGCAGGGAACTCAAGGACTTCCTACACCTCAAAAGGGAGAATTATAAAGGATGGAAGAATGGATGTACCATCAAGGAGGAGTACTCAGCACTGGTCTGTACCTGCAGGGAGCAGGTCAGGAAAGCCAAGGCTGCAGCTGAGCTCCATCTGGCTTCACATATCAAGGATAACAGAAAGTCCTTTTTCAGACATGTAGGGAGTCAAAAAAACAGCAAGGGTAACATTGGACCCCTGCTGAACCGAACGGGACAGCTGATAACCAATACTCAGGAAAAGGCCAACCTGCTTAACGGGTACTTTATGTCGGTCTTTCATCAGTCCAGTGGGGCCGCCCTGCCTAGCAAGATGTGGGATGGCCAGGATGAGGGCGTATTTATACCCAGCATCAGTGTTGATCTAGTAAAGGATCACCTTGAGAGGCTGGATACCTTCAAGTCAGTTGGTCCTGACAGATTACATCCTAGGGTACTCAAGGAGCTGGCAGGTGTCATAGCCCAAGCATTGGCAAAAATATTCAAAAATTCATGGTGCTCAGGTGACGTACCTGAAGACTAAAAGAAAGCCAGTGTGCTACCCATCTTCAAGAAAGGGCAGAAAGTAGATCCTGGGAATTATGGGCCAATCAGCTGGACCTCAATCTCTAGTAAGATTCTTGAGAAAATTATCAAGGAGACCCTTCTGGACAAGCTGGCTGAAGGCAATATCCTAAGGGATAGCCAGCACAGGTTTGTTGAAGGTAGGTCTTGCCTGACCAATCTCATCTCCTTCTATGACCAGGTGACGTATCACCTGGACAAGGCAGAAGAGATTGATGTCATATACCTGGAATTTAAAAAAGCCTCTGATCTGGTGTCCCATGACTTCCTCATGGAAAAATTGGCCAGCTGTGACCTCAGCTACACCACAGTCCAATGGCTGGGAAATTGGCTCTGAGGTCGGACCCAGAGAGTAGTGGTCAATGGCAGTGAGTCATTACAGCTCTCTGTAACCAGTGGCATCCCCCAAGGCTCTGGCTTTGGACTGGTTCTCTTCAACATCTTTATCAACGATGTGGACGTTGGTGTCAGAAGCACACTGGCTACGTTTGCCAATGACACTAAACTTTGGGGCATAGTGTCCATACCTGAAGACAGGCTAGTGATCCAGGCTGACTTAGTATCAAATGTCATCAGGTTTGTGTCTGCCCACTTAATAAGCTTATCCGATAAATGCAAGGTAATTCACCTCAGGGAAAAATCCCTGCAGCGTATTTATAGGCTTGGCAGTGCTACGCTTGCTAACACCACTGCGGAAAGAGACTTGGGGGTCATGATTGACCACAAGATGAACATGAGCCACCAATGTGATGTCACAGCTGGTAAAGCAAACAAAACCCTGGCTTGCATCTATAGATGCTTCTCAAGTAAATCTCAGGATGTCATCCTCCTGCTCTACCTGGTCTTGGTGAGTCTGCAGCTGGAGTACTGCATCCAATTCTGGGTTCTGCAATTCAAAAAGGATGTTGAGAAGCTTGAGAGAGTCCAGAGGAGAGCCACACACGATCAGAGGGCAAGAGAATAGGCCCTATGAAGAGAGGCTGAGAGCCATGGGACTCCTCAGCCTGGAAAAGCGCAGGCTCAGGGGGAACCTGATGACCACTTATAAGTACACAAAGAGTGTTCATCAGGATCCGGGAGAACGTCTGTTCACCAGAGCACTCCCAAGGAAAAACAAAGACCAAGTCATAAACTCCTACAAAATCATTTTAGGCTGGAAATAAGAAAAAAATTCATTACAGTTTGAGCCCCCAAGACCTGGAATAGACTCTCTCCAGATGTGGTGCAGGCACCTACTCTGGATTTATTCAAGAAACACTTGGATGCTTATCTTGCTGGGATCCTTTGACCTTAGCTGACTTCCTGCCTCTGGGGCAGGGGGCTGGATTTAATGATCTTCCAGTTCCCTTCCAGCCCTATCATCTATGAAATCTATAATATCTTTTAATTCTCAGTTCATTTTTTGCAAAACTGACTATATCCCTGTAAAATGCTAATTTGGCTCCAACTATATAGCAGTCATCAGTGCAGTTTTCCATCTTGGGCTAAACTGATTCCTGGGAGACATCCCAATACAGCAGATGTCCCAATTAAGGGCACAATTTAGGAAAGCACTTGCGTGCTTACTTTAGGCAGATGCTTAAGTTTATTCCCATTGAACAAGACACTCCAGATTGTGCTGAAATCATCTGGAATTTAATTAGGGAATTGGGTTCTAAACAGATTATATCGTGACACAACAGTTCAAGTAATAGACATCTTCAGCTCTTATAGGTATCACATAAAAGGCTAATATCCATACCCTTTGAATTTAATGAAAATTTTTCCAGTCATTTGACAGGCTGGAGGGCCGGGTCCCATATAATCCTTACTCCTAGTGTCAAGAGGCACGTTGCTTGCCACATCATTTTTCTCTGAATTAAATCTGTTATTCTCTTTGGAATTTGTGATGTATTATCCTAAACAGATATTTTGTTTCAGAAAGGAACCTGTTTATTTGAAAGTAAGTATTTTCTACTGCTAACAATGTACTGTCTTTTATTTTTTACAGGTATTATTGATAGCACACAGGTGGAACAGAGGCAGGTTGTAGCAGTGACTGGTGATGGAACCAATGATGGACCGGCACTTAAAAAAGCTGACGTTGGCTTTGCAATGGTATATTTTGTAACACATCTTTTTGCTGCTTTTGTTGTATTATAGATTTGCCAAAAGAAAGTTTCTCTGTTTATACTGTGTTGGTAGAAAATAAAGATGTATATGCAGAAGTTACAGATGTCTGGCAGTGGTTTTAATTATGAGATTTTTGTGACACTTCAGAGCCCAACTTTACCTACAGGGATAAACAGAGAAATCTTGATTAGTTTGATTCTATTTTTTTGATCAAAGATTAATATCGAACACATGCAGAATCCTAATACCACTTCAGGAAAACTGCATCTATTTCTCTTCCTACTAGCAGAAGAGGAGGAGGTAGGGCATTAGTCTGAAAATCCACCTCCAAATACCAGATTCATAGATTCATAAATGCAGGGTTGGAAGGGACCTCAACAGATCATTGAGTCCAACCCCCTGCCTAGGCAGGAAAGAGTGCTGGGACCCCAGCCAGATGTCTATCCAGCCTTCAGATGTTAGTCCTTCCTATATTTTTTGGAAGTTCTTCAGTTGAATCTGAAGGAATTTTCATTGTCCAGATAAATGCTGCTGTATTTACACTGATTTGTACAATTCCAGTTTCTATTGGCAGTTCTGTTTGTGTATAGTAAAATATTAAAAAACCCCAAAACTACAATCCAAAAGGAATCACCACAGCCTCTAGATGTTAGCTCCCTCATTTGCTGTCAGCTTATATCTTTATACTTCAGTGGTTTATGTCCTTTTGCAGCAACACCTGGTTAGAGCAAAAACTGTTCACCAGCAGCATTTCCCCTAGGAATATGTCCTCACCATGTATCCAGATGATGCGCTGTACAACAGCAACCATTGCTCTGAAGTAACAAAGCACCAGCATGTTGCTACTAACAGGCATCGACTGACACTCAAAAAGTTCATCATAAACTGTCCCCTGCTCTTTACCACTTTCACCTCCTTCTTGTTTTAAACTTCCCCAAGCCAAACCAAAGAACAACTTATTGCCTAGCATGTCCAAGAAGCTGAGTGTACTCATCAATTACTATAATTTCATGCTGCCATCAATATGAAAATGTACTATGGGGAGACCTATTTTCTAGCTGCTCCTTATACTTTCCTGTAAGTAATTTTTATTGTAATTTTCTGCAATTTTTTCCAGGGTATTGCAGGCACAGATGTTGCAAAGGAAGCTTCTGATATCATTCTGACAGATGACAATTTCAGTAGCATTGTGAAGGCTGTAATGTGGGGTCGCAATGTCTATGACAGTATCTCCAAATTCCTGCAGTTCCAGCTCACGGTTAATGTTGTCGCTGTGATTGTGGCTTTCACTGGGGCATGCATTACACAGGTAAGAATGCAGAGACAAAAGAAAACAGGGATACTAGCCTGACTGATTGACTAAAGAACCAAATATTTTTACTACTTTTCAGCATATTTCTAACTGTATCACCATCTTATTTGTCATTCCTGTGGTACTTTTAGAAAGAAGATTTCCTGGGAATTGTTAATAATAGATTAGAGTCATATCTAGATTTAAAGACAGTATCAGTCATAAACATATGTCCATAAATATTGCTTTTCATAAAGTGGGGGATATGATTTACATTCAGTCTAGTTACATGCATTCATTTAGAGATAATCTTATCTAGAAAACTTTCTGCTAGTAAAGAGAAAATCGTGTGCTTTAAAATGGATCCTTGTACTTTCTAATCCAAGTAACCATATAAAATAAGTTTTAGCAGCTAGACTTGGGTTTTCTGGTTAGTTTTTAACCAGAATAATCCACTCTAATTGCTAATTGGAGATATGACTATTCTAGCTCACATTTTTTAGCAACAATGTTGAGTTTTACATTCCCATTGGGACAAATGGAGCAAAAACAATTACCCTTTTGTAGTTTAGCAAAGCACTTATCACTTGCTTAAATACCCTACCAAACTAGTCTACTAACCCTTAGTAATGGAACCAAATGACATTTTTAAATGTCCATTAACAACAACTCTCTTCACATTCGAAGCAGACTAACATATTCCTACATGCATTAGTGGTCTGGTTTACCAGATCACTAAGATCTGTTACAAATAACAGACAGTGGGTGCATCTGCATGACACATGCAATTAATGTGAATTAATAAACATGGGTGCATATTGCACAGGAGGTTATTACTTCTGGGCACTATGTTTATACATGCAACTGGGACCGCAGCCTGCTGACCTGGATTGGAACAGCCCCATTTGGCATGGAGCTCAGGTGGGTAGGTCTGCCAACCTGGTGCTTCTTCGCCCCAAGCCAATGTGCTGTGCAGGGGCTGGCTGGGGTACAAGGCTGCTCCAGTGAGGGGCTAGCCAGCAGGCAACCCCCTGCATTGTAGCATTCTCATGCCCCATCCAGTGCCATCAATGTCTACACATGCATTGTTGCACAGAAAATAATGCTCCTACAGGATAGTACTTGTATTTACAAGTACCAACCTACGGTGGTATTTATTAGCTTACTGCAACCTAATAGGGCTGCATGTGTACCTGCAGAGACTTTATTGTGGAGCTAATTAGCCAGCTCCATGGTAAACATCTCATGTGGACACACCCAAGATAATCTAGCTACATCTCTTGCAAAAAGCATGTAAAAAACCATAAAAATGCCACTTTAAAACCACCACTTCCTAATAAAGAAATACTGATTAATGCTTATTTTAAATTAAGTTTAATACAGTAATAGGGAAATATTTTGTATAATTAGTGAAGCATGAGAGGTCTCTTTCTCCAAAAGAAAAAAGTCACTGGTATCATTTTTAGCATTTTCAGTATGTCTCCAAAAAAACATATTCTTTAAAAGAAACCTATGCTCTATATGGGCACTGTTACAAAATCCTAACACTGACAGAACAGATGGGAAACATCCAGACGAGTGTGCACCTGCTTGTTACAGCATCTCAAAGCAGTTTGAGATGCCACAAGAGGCATGCTGGGAACAGAAAAATGTTCCCCACCCTGCATATTTGCAGTGTGGACTCTAAATTTGATACCAGGAAATCCCACCTGAAAGCATGTGGGGCACTTGGCAGGACCTGGCCCAGCTCGACACGCAGCTCCTGCATGTGGTGCCAGGACCACAGAGACAGCAAGAAAAGACCAGTTCTGCCTAAAGGTGCATCCCCTAGGGCCGGGCATGGCTGTGCCCATGCTATGTGGCACAGGCAGTACTGAGGCTGAGGTGGCCTCTGAGAGCC
>NW_017728997.1:42650074-42651374 GCF_001723915.1 Gavialis gangeticus | reverse complement strand
CACCCTGCATGGCTAGCTGGCCAAATGGTATGGAAAAGGACCTGCTGGCAGAAGCCATGGATGCAGGGGCAACTGCCACACTGCAGCACTGCCTCATGCCCACACTGGTGCTTGGACATGTGGCCCCAGCCTGGGGGGCCTTCTGGTCCCAGGAACCACTTGGGGGGTGTGATGGGATGGGGGAAGGGGTGGAAGTGACAGCAGGGTTGTGTGACAGAGAGATGGGGGTCAGGGGTGGGGGAGCGCTCCAGGCAGGAGAGGCCCCCAAAGCTGGGTTTAGAGCCCCTCTACCCCCCTAGAGCAGCCTGTACAGGGGGAGACTGGCCTGAAAGGGAAGGGGCTTGCCAAACCCAGTCCCTGAGAATCAGTCGAGGGGTTCCCAGGAATGACATGGAGATCACTGGGACCTGGGAACAGGCACAGGGAGCAGAACAGCAAGAGCTGGCACTGATCAGAGCAACAAAGCAGCAGGTGGAACATTTGTAGGTGGATTCATGTCCTGGTGCTGGGATGGAGTTGCTGCCAGGAGGGAGCTAGTGGTGGGCAGGTAGGGTTGCAGGTTAGGAGTGATGGGCACTGGCAGGGGGGTGGGAGGGGCTGTGGGTTGAGAGTGAGGGGCAAGGGCAGGAGCAGGGAACTGGAATATCAGTGCTACTCAGCACCTCACATCCTGATGAGCAAGGGGGGCAGGGGCAGCTCTGATTTTTCTATGATAAAAGAAACCAAAAGCAAATGCCAAAGTGATAGATATTAAGAATTTATTTATTATGATGATAGAGGCACTGGTAGGCTTCCAAATTGCTTTAAAATTGTAAATCTATCAATAAAACATTGTCCAGCTGATCTCTCTATATGTAGTGGTGTTTCATTTTAATCATGGAAGAACATGGATTTGAGGTATTTTAATGAGCGAATTTGGGTTTTTTATCAGAGAATTTGCAATTTTTAAACAGGGAACACCAGGATTTCTGCTGGTGAGACAAGTGGTGAGACCCGAGCAGAAGAGCCTGCCCAGGTCAGCACTCAGGTGGAGGACAGATGAGGTGGCTGACTTGGCCATTTTGGGGCCAGAAGGACATGCTTTGACAGTTCAACAAGCCACTGAAACAAGCACACATTCTGGGTGACAGCTGCCCAGATGGCAGGGTGGGGGCAGCTGAAGACATGACAGCAGTTCTGCGTGATGGCCAGCTGTGCAGACATGGCCCACTGGAAACTGGTCCAGAAGTGCAGGAGGCTCTGCTACAGTGCCCATATGGCAGCCCAGGTGACTGTGTGGTCCCCATCCACATCTGGCAGG
>NW_017728997.1:42644613-42645074 GCF_001723915.1 Gavialis gangeticus | reverse complement strand
TGCCAGGACCACAGAGACAGCAAGAAAAGACCAGTTCTGCCTAAAGGTGCATCCCCTAGGGCCGGGCATGGCTGTGCCCATGCTATGTGGCACAGGCAGTACTGAGGCTGAGGTGGCCTCTGAGAGCCCAACTACAGGTGCTGCTGTGGCGGGGGAGGGGGGCTGTGAGCCCTGCAGTGGGTGGGTGAGGGACACACCCCTCCCAAGCAGTACCTTCCACCCCCACACAGTCCCTGTCCACCCATATAGTTCCCCCAGACCCATACAGTGTCCCTCCAACCCACTGTACCCCCACATCCACAACCCCCCAAAATCCACCCACATATCTCAAACCCCTAAACAACTCCCCAAACCCTCCATCCACATACACAGCCATGAACCCCAAACCCCTGAACAAGCCCAATACCCCCCAGAAACCTAATCCCCACAAACTCTACACCCATCCAAAACCCCCTAGCCCC
>NW_017728997.1:42634456-42639613 GCF_001723915.1 Gavialis gangeticus | reverse complement strand
TATCAGTGCTACTCAGCACCTCACATCCTGATGAGCAAGGGGGGCAGGGGCAGCTCTGATTTTTCTATGATAAAAGAAACCAAAAGCAAATGCCAAAGTGATAGATATTAAGAATTTATTTATTATGATGATAGAGGCACTGGTAGGCTTCCAAATTGCTTTAAAATTGTAAATCTATCAATAAAACATTGTCCAGCTGATCTCTCTATATGTAGTGGTGTTTCATTTTAATCATGGAAGAACATGGATTTGAGGTATTTTAATGAGCGAATTTGGGTTTTTTATCAGAGAATTTGCAATTTTTAAACAGGGAACACCAGGATTTCTGCTGGTGAGACAAGTGGTGAGACCCGAGCAGAAGAGCCTGCCCAGGTCAGCACTCAGGTGGAGGACAGATGAGGTGGCTGACTTGGCCATTTTGGGGCCAGAAGGACATGCTTTGACAGTTCAACAAGCCACTGAAACAAGCACACATTCTGGGTGACAGCTGCCCAGATGGCAGGGTGGGGGCAGCTGAAGACATGACAGCAGTTCTGCGTGATGGCCAGCTGTGCAGACATGGCCCACTGGAAACTGGTCCAGAAGTGCAGGAGGCTCTGCTACAGTGCCCATATGGCAGCCCAGGTGACTGTGTGGTCCCCATCCACATCTGGCAGGCACACAGCCATGAGGCCTTATGCTGTCGCAGGTGCACAGCAGGTCACAGCCAGGAAGCAGCCCCCACTGCCAGACTTCTGCAGTGGGTAGAGGGTGCAGGGGTCATTCTAGGTTAGGGCTGCTTCAGTAGACCAGTTGGCACAAGGGCCTGTGTTCCCAACCAACTGGCTGGACTTCAGAAGTCACTTCAGATGCCTGTTGGTCATTAGCTACACACTAGGTGTAGACTCATAGAATTGCTATTTGAAACCAGAGGCCTGGCCTTTTTTACAAAACTGAAAAATATTTAACTCATTCCCAGTTACTCGTCTAAATTAATAGGTCTCAAATCTATTTGGTAAGTTATGGAGATGTTGTATGTTTTTCCTACTGGATTTGGTTAGCAACTTCAGAACAAGTGGACACTGTTGTCATTGTTAAGTTCTTCTGAAATATGTGAGCATAGGACTGTTGTCAGTTCTAGTCTCATTGGAGGGAACAGGAGTGCCTCCAAACACTTATTTGCATAAGCGAAATAGCTGCTGTATGTTCTTAATAGTAGTCTAAGTCCCCTAGCTCTCTTGGACCTGTTAAAGATGGTGCCCCTCCACAGTACCTTCTGCTTTTTTAGGTTTTACTGTGTGTGTGGTGACTGGAGTGGCAAAATCATGGATATGAAGGAAACAGAGGTTCAATTACTTTGTTTTTTTCTTTCAGAAATATTTCAAAGTATATATAGGGAGAATATTTAGCAGGAAAGGATCATGGCTAGTAACTTAAAATATGTATGAACGGTAACTAAAATATGGCAACTATTTGTGCAACCTAGAACACAACAGCAAACAATCTGGAACAGAAATTATTATTTTCATAATATCATGGTAATGATGTTGTGGTTAAACCTGAGATAGTAATTTCCCTTTGAATGCTTTTTATAGTCAATCAATAGTAACTGCTGCAGCAAATTTCTTTTACGATGAGTTTTTTGATAATTGGTTTCCAGTATGTTTTTCCTATTAGTTTTGGGAACCTGACAATAAATTAATGCCATTTCCTTAAGAGGTATAGTTCTCCTTTGCGCTTATAGAAGTCTAACATTATTGCATAGCTAGTCATTTTTTTCCCTGTCTGGTACCACTTGTGCTACCAGACATTTATAATATGAAATAAATTATAAACATCTTAAACAATGTGCTGAGCATACACAGAAGTGTGTATTCCTTCCCCCAATCATTCAGGGCACAGACAGAAGTGCAGCTTCCTGTTGTAATGCATGGCACTTCACAGAAAATGCCATGAATTACAGCTATCCTGCAGAGCCAACAAGCATTCACTGTTGGGTCTCAGGGGTTGGAAGATGAGCTGCAGTTTAGAGTGGCGGTGTTTCTGCAGCCACTCTCCCCTAGCAATGCCCCTCCCTCCTCCTAGCTCCTGCACTGTTTTCAGAATCGGAGGGTGGGAAAGAAGCAGAGGGAGCTTATTCTGGGGGTTCCCCTGGAAATGGGAAAGGTATCGCTAAGGGGAGGAGTATTGTTCCCTTCCCCTCCTCCCCCATTCCAAAGACAGCATGAGAAGCAGGGCTTGCCTGTATCAGCTGAGCCCTGCTTCAGGCTGCGCAGACACATATTAATTAATTAAGATACTCCACTTTGGAAGTCCCTCATATAATGAGGGTTCAGATTGTCATGTGATTGGGCATTATTGAAGTGCTTTGTAACCATTAGGGCTGTGCACTTGCTGTTTGATTTTGATACTGTTTTGACTCATTTTGAGCTAGAAACAGCAAAATTCAAATGAAATGAAGGGCTTCAAAACAGCCTTGAAATGAAATGAGGGCAGTCAAAACATTTTGAAAGTTTTGAAACATTTTGAGTTTTGAAGCTGAAGATCGGCTTGCCTGCAGGGAGATAGAAGGTAAGGAGATGGAGGGGGAAGAAGCAGGAAGGACTGCTCTGATATTGACTGTGTAGCTGGTGTAGCTGGTCAGTGACTGTGATCCTTCCCTGAGGTCCCTTCCAATCCCAGTACTCTGGGGGATGGATGGAAAAACAGCGTAAGAAGCAGCATTGTTTGACCTGAGCTGCTTTCTGCCTTGGGGTCATTTACTGAGATGTCTTCCAGAAACTCAACAGCACTAGACAACAAAGGCTACCATTCATTTCCTACTTGCTAGCCTAGCAAGTGGGATTCAGCAATACCTTTTACTTTAGTTTCTATAAGCTTTTGTTTTATTATTATATTCACTGATTTATTCCTTTCAACTTATTCCTCCCCCCAAATCCTCTTTCTGTTTAGTCTGTTTTGATGCTTTTCAAATCTGTGTTTTCTCTCATAGTGTGCATTCCATTCACTCTGCAGGGAAACATAGCATAATTATATTGCATATTATAATATAGAATTTATACAGGAAAACACATACATACTAGGGCTGTGGAAAATTTCACTGGCCGTTTCATTCTGACAATGTTTCAACCAATTTTGAGATCAAAACAGCAAAATCAGAATGAAACAAAGTCTGTTGAAATACCGTCAAAACAAAATGAGGCTGCTCAAAACATTTCGACCATAGACTGGGGATGGGAAGTCAGTCCATCTGGGCTGCTTCTCGGTGCCCCATGTTAGATCATACCAGGGCCAGGAGGCAGCCCAGCTGGCCTGCTTCCCTGTCCTGCATGCTAGATCATGCTGGGGCTGGGAGGCAGCCCAGTTGGGTTGCTTCCCAGTGCCCTGCACTAGATCGGCATGATCTAGCATGGAGGACAGGAAAGTAGCCCATCTAGGCTGCCTCCCGCTCCTGGCACAATTTAGTGCCGGAGATAGGGAAGCAGCCCAGCTGGGCTGCTATCCAGCCCTGGTACAGTCTAGCACAGGGCACCAAGAAGCAGCCCAGATGGGCTTCCTCCCACCCCTGGTGGAATCTAGTGTGGGGGACAGGGAAGCGGCCCAGCTGGGCTGCTTTCCGGCCCTGGCGTGATGTACCACAGAACACTGGGAAGCAACCCATCTGGGCTGCCTCCCACCCCCGGTGCAATCTAGCATGGGGGATGGGGTAGCAGCCCAGCTGAGCTGCTTTCCACCCCCTGGCATGATTTTGTGTGGGAGACAGAGAAGCAGCCCATCTGGGCTCCCTCCTGCCCCAGCACAATCCAGTGGGCGGATGGGAAAAAAGCCCAGCTGGGCTGCCTCCTGGGCCCAGTGAGATCTAGTTTGGGGCACCAGGCTGCCTCCCACCCCCAGTGTGATGTAGCATGGGAGACAGGAAAGCAGTCTGGCTGGGCTGCCTCCACCCCCAAAGTGTTGTAGCACTGGGGATGGGAAGTCAGCTCAGCTGCATGGCCTCCCCATCCAGAGCAAACAGTGTCAAAACAGGGTTTCTGTTTTGATGGAATGGAATGGAACAGCTGTTTTGACTTGAAATGAAATTCAAGATGAAACACTGTTCCCTCGAACTGTCAAAACTCAAGGTGAAATGGAACAGTACCGTTTCACACAGCCCTAAGACATAAATTTATATATTGTTATTTTTATTACATAAATACATACATACATTACACAAATACATATGAATACAATTATCATATCTACATATATTATATAAATCAGATAGATAATAGGGCTGTGTGAAGCTTCGGTCCCTGATTCACTTTGGTGGAGATTTGGCCTTATTCCATGGCTAAATCTCTGAATTTGAAATTGAATTAGGAAACCCTTTAATCTCTCTGAATCAAATGAGAACCCTCTGAATCAATTCACAGAGATTCAGAAAGATTCAGTGATCTGGACATAGACACAGCTTTACATGTTTTTTCTATATATCTTAAGATACCAGGCACCTCATGAATGTTGTGATGGAGCATCCCATAGAAGCACAGGGGTTCCTCAGTGTGCTTGGCAGGAGACCCAGAAGTGGACCAGAAGCACTTCCAGTCTACTTCTGGGACCACTAGGGAGTGCAGAGGGGGCCCCCCTGCATCAGCAACTGGTGCCTCCTGGGTCTAAGGGGGCACCAGGGTGCCTATTGCTGATCTGGGGGAGCATGGCAAAGCCAAGAGTGCACTCCCCAGCAGACCTGGAAGTGAACCGGAAGTACTTCTGGTCCACTGCTGGGTTCATTGCTGTGCACATGCCACCCCATCCTGTGCTCCTGTGGGATGCATCCTCCACCCCAGTAATGCAGCATTTATGAGCTGCATCTGGTAGCTGGAGGTATGTAGAAAAAACATTTAAAGCTGCATCTATGTCTGAATCGCTGATTCTCCAAATCAGCATTGAATCTTCAGATTCAGCTTCAGCCAAATCGAATCAAGGACAGTGATCCAAATCAACAAATCAAATCACTGTCCCTGAATCCAAATTCAAATCAAATAGGGCCCATTTCACACACCCGTAATTGATAATATTACAGAAGATGAGACACACCAAGGCAAAGACAAGACACTATGAAACAAACCATAAAGTGTGTTGGAAAGGCAGCTGGCCTTTCTAAGGTCTTGGTAATTCTATTAATGTGCTGCTTGTGTT
>NW_017728997.1:42629930-42632836 GCF_001723915.1 Gavialis gangeticus | reverse complement strand
CTCTTGTCACCCTTATCTGGAGGGTTTTAAGTGTGTCTCGCACTGCATCTTAATCAGTTTCTGTTTAGGTGGAGGGGGGGAATTCTTTGCGAGTCAGACAGTCTGCATCCTATGTCAGGGTTCCCCAAGAACATGGAGCTGAGAGGTAACAGGCAAGGGTTCAGGCGGCTCATGGCACTCGAGGCCCCATCATACCAAGTGCCCGTATGCACCACCTTCAGCAGGTCGGTGGTGCCCTCCCTGTATGAGGCATGCAGGGAGTACTTGAGGGAGGAGCTGCACAAGGCAGGTCTGCAGGTGGCTTTACACTTCACCTCAGATATCTGGAGCACCTGGGGTGGAGATCATGCATTCCTCTCCCTCACAGGGCAATGGTGTGACCAGTCAGGGCAGTGGTGGGCTCTCCTTCAATCCGAGGATGGCTCCCTGAGATGCTGCTGGTGCTACTCTGCTGCTCACTAAGTTATTATTACCTGTAGTTATTTAAAGTGGTAGACTGAACTGAGGCTGTGGGGGAGGAGGAGGCCTTATTGGGGCACACTACCATGTCATGTAGAGGCCCCAGTGCCAGTGAGGGTGCACCTTAACACAATAAGTCACACACATCATGAGTTTTGCTTGTCAGCAGCTTGAGGTGCAGTTTCCCAGAAACCCCTGCACCTGTCACCTTGATACCTGACAAGCTTCATGGCCTCAGAAGGGCTACCATGCCTGCAGTTTTCACCCCACTGCACCTGAACGCACACATGTGACACAAGTTTTACTTGTCAGCAGCTTGAGGTGAAGTTTCCCAGAAACCCCTGTATCCATCTCATTGAAACTTGACAGGCTTTGTGGCCTCAGCAGGGGCTACCATGCCTGCTATTTTCACTCCCCTGTGTCTTCACACCTACAAGTGACACAAGTTTTGCTTTGAATAATTTGAGATTCAGTTTCCCAGAAACACCTGCACCTATTTCCTTGAAACTTGGCAGGCTTCATGCCCCCAGTAGTGGCTACCATCCCTGCTGTTTTCATCCAAATTTGCCAAAAATGACAAAGTTATAAGCTGTTTCGTGTTTCCCCATTATAGTCTATGAGCGAAACTTCAAAACTGTGTTGAAACAGCAAAACAGTTTCGACGAAGCGGAACAGTGATTCAAAACTAAATGAAACTTGAAATGAAACACTATCCAACTGAAACAGTGAAATGGAAATTGAAACAAAACAGTGCTGTTTCAAACAGACCTAGTAGCCATATACTTCTGTCAGTGCATGGCTGTAGACCACTTTCAGTGGCTGATCTCATGACAAAGTGTCATGTCTGTCAGCACCCTCAGTGTCTCTGTTCCATTTTTGTTGAAGCATCTGGGCATACATTCAGAATTAGATCAGGTCCTCATTTTGCAAATTGAACAAGTATTTTTTCCAAATGGCTTGTAACTAATATCTCTGCATTAGGGCTGTGTGAGGCTTCAGATCCAGAGAACCTTCAGACGCTTCAGTGTCTGAAGCAGCATGTCTGAATCAAAGCGCTGGCTTCATTAGGCTTTCCAAAGCAGTTCAGAGCATCCAAACTGCTTCGGAAAAGCTTCAGAGCCGTTTTGGAGATCCGGCCATAGGGTATAATGGGGAATTAATGAAATATCTACAACTTTGTTGTTTTCTGTCTAATTTGGATGAAACATACAGGGATGGTAGCTTCTCCTGAGGGCAGGAAGCCTACCATGTTTCAAGAAGAGAGGTGCAGGGGTTTGGGGGGAACTGCACCCCAAATTCTTGAAAGCAAAACTTATGTTGTGTCTATGTGTTACACCACAGAGTGGTGAAAACATCAGGGGTGGTGGCCGCTGGTGAGGCAACACAGCCTTCCAAGTTTCAAGAAGATAGGTGTAGGGGCTTGGGGGGAACTGCACCTCAAGCTGCTGACAGGCAAAACTCATGACGTAGATGACCCTCTGTGTGTTAAGGTGCAGCAGGCTGAAAACTGCAGGGGTGGTGGCCCCTGCAGAGGCTGTGAGGCCTGCCAGCTGTCAAGGAGATAGGTGCAGGGGGAGTCTGGCTTCTGGGGTCCTGCACCTGTGGCTGCTGACAGGCAAAACTCATGACATAGGTGACACTGTGTGTGTTAAGGTGCAATGGGATGAAAGCTGCAGGCCTGCTAGCCCCTGCTGAGGCTACAAAGCCTGTCAGCTGTCAAGGAGATAGGTGCAGGGGGTTCTGGGGCCCTACACCCTTAGCTGCTGACAGACAAAACTTGTGACATGGGTGCTTGTGCAACTGACTGTCTGTCTTGGGGCAGTTGATTGTCTGTATTGATTATTTCCTCTCCTTATTCTGTGGTTTTGTAGGTGTTAATCCTTGCTCGTTAGCTCGTTATGTAGTAGCTAGGTACTGTGTATTGAGCTGGTCCCTGAGTGAATCATGATTAATTGGTAACTGGTAACACAGTAGCTTAGCAGCCAGGCCTGCAGTAATCCTCGCCCCGCCCCGCCTCCCCATGCACCAAGACAGACAGTTGCACAAGCACCCATGTCATGAGTTTTGCCTGTCAGCAGCTAGAGTTTCAGGGCCCTAGAACCCAGAAGCCCTGTACCTATCTCCTTGACAGCTGGCAGGCTTCGTGACCTCAGCAGGGGCTACATCCCTGCAGCTTTCACCCTGCTGTGCCTTAAAACACACAGTGGCACCCATGTCACAAGTTTTGCTTGTCATAGTTTCATAGTTTCTAGGGTCGGAAGGGACCTAAGTAGATCATCTAGTCTGACCCCCTGCCATGGCAGGAAAGATTACTGGGGTCAAACGACCCCGGCAAGGTGTTCATCTAATCTCCTCTTAAAGACCCCCAGGGTAGGAGCCAGCACCACTTCTCTTGGAAGTTGGTTCCAGATCCTAGCCGCCCTGACAGTGAAGTAGCACCTCCTGAT
>NW_017728997.1:42546014-42629488 GCF_001723915.1 Gavialis gangeticus | reverse complement strand
TGCGTGTCTGCAGCCTCTTATGTCTGGTTTCACTCCCCTGAGAGCCCCTCAGCCCATCCTCTTCATACAAACAGTTCTTGCCCCAAACAAATAAATACATTGGTAAAGCAAAACTGTAACCTTTTCCTAGGCTGACCAGTGCCGCATAGAGGGGGAGTATCGTCTCCTTGGACCTGCTTGAGATGCATCTGTGGATGCATGACAGGGTACGGTTGGCCTTCCTGACTGCATCCCCACCTTGCCGGCCCATGTTCATCTTGGAGTCAATGATGACTCCAAGATCCTTTTCTGCCTCTGTACTGACAAGAAGGGAGTTCCCCAGCCTGTAGGTATGGTGCCGGTTGTTCCTCCCCAGGTGCATCACTTTGCACTTGTCGGTGTTGAATCCCATCCTATTCTCATCCGCCCACCCTTGTAACCTGTCTAGGTCCAATTGCAGCCTATTCCTCCCTTCTAGCATGCCCACATCCCCCCACATCTTAGTATCATCAGCAAATTTGAACAGGGTGCTTTTTGTCCGCAGCTTGAGGTGCAGTTTCCCCCAAATCCCTGCACTTATCTCCATGAAACTTGGCAAGCTATGTGGCCTCAGCAGGGTTTACCATTCCTGCATTTTTCAGCCCACTGCACCTTAACACACACAGGGTCTTCTATGTCATGAATTTTGCCTGTCAGCAGCTTGAGGTGCATTTCTTCCCAAACCCCTGCACCTGTCACCTTGAAACTTGGCAGGCTTTGTGGCCTCACAAGGGGCTACCATCTCAGCATTTTTGACCCCACTGTGGCTTAATACATACATGTGACATGAGTTTTGTTTTCAAGAATTTGGGGTGCAGTTTCTTCCAAACCCCTGCACTGATCTTCATGAAACTTGGCAGGTTTTGTGAACTAATCAGGGGCTACCACTACTGCAGTTTTCACCCTCCTGTGATATAACACTTACACGTGACATGAGCTTTGCTTTCAAGAATTTGGGGTACAGCTCCCCCCAAGTCCCTGAACCTATCTCCTTGAAATGTGGCAGACTTCATGCACTCTGAATATGCTACAACTCCTGCAAATGTCATCCAAATCAGACAAGAAACAACAAAGTTATAGATATTTCTTTGATTTTCCTTTATACCCTATGGTCGGATCTCTGAGGCAGCTCCGAAGCTTCAGAGCCACTTCGGCTGGAAGTGGGAAACTGAGCCAGAGCTCTGGATCAGATCCCTGGCATCTGAAGTGGCCAGATCTGAAGCTGCATTGAATAATTACATACTCGCACAGGCCTACTCTGCACCCTTGCATATCCTTGTACTCATTTCCTCTAGGCATTTTCTTTTCATGTACAACCATTCAGGTAAAAATGCACACCTCCCAATGCTTAATGCATCTTTGTGTAAGTAGAATCTTATGCAACTTTTTAGGTCTGTGATGAAATACAAGACCTTTGTTATGACAAAATAGGAAAGCAAAAGAAATAATTCCAAAGGATTTAAAATTAGAAACTGTAGCAAATATACATTTATATGTACAAAGGCTGGAAAAAGTTTATGCTGGTCTTAAATATTAATTTGACTGAAGCATGTAAATCCTTAATAAACAAGGAAAGCTTAAAGCTGTTGTTCTCCAAATACAGAATATGTTTCAGTGACTTTGAATGTGGATTTCATGCACAGCAGTTCAGCATTGCACTACAACTTACTCTGTTTTTACCTGGACTTTTGGCTTTCTTGGGCACAGAATATAATTTTATTCATAGGTTAACTTTCTGGTCAATGGTAATAAATTACACTTTCCATGCCATTTCATCTGATCCAGGGTAAGAAAAGTGCTAATTAGATACTAGTATCTCTTTCATGCTCCCTAGATGTCATCCTCTCTCAAAAACTTCCCTGCAATTCAACACTTGAAAAGTTTCTTGATGCTTTCTTTAGGAAAGATTTCCTTTCCTAATTTGACTTATATCTTTTAAGTATTCCTGCTCAAAGAAGGCACAGACTGGATGCAATCTGTTTTTTTTCTAATCATCTAGCATTCTAATGTACAGTGTTCTGGCCTTCAGTTTATTAGATCCCATAAATTTATATATAGGCCTGATCCTGCAATTGCATCTGCTTTGGCAGACTTCTATAGTTGTGGAGTTCCAGTGAAGTCCACGGACTCCAGTTTCCTGGGTACAGTTGCAACATAGTAGCTACTGTTAGTAATTAAATGAGGCTTCACAGAAACATTCAGGTGTTGCATATATTGATACCATACATGTAGCATTTTTTCCAGTGAGTACTGACCTGGTGACTTAAAAAGACATAAGGAAATGCTGGTCTTGAATTTTTTTCAAATAATACAGACTAGAGGTCCTAACCATCAGCATTCATTAGAAGAATCCACGGCATGTTTTGTAAGAGCAAAAATCATGGTATTGTCCAAGCCAAATCCACTGTAGGGAGTTATGACTAGGGTGATCATAAGGAAATCTGGGGCATCCAGAACTTCCAGGACACTGTTCCCCTTTTCCCACTCCCCTAGTCAATGGCACTGCTATAGTCAGTGTCAGAGGCCATGGCACAGGAGCACCCTAGTGCACCATGGCACTCCACTCCCCTCCCCCTCCCTCCAGGCTATGTCTCATGCCCCTGTGATTACGGGACTCTTGTTTTAATTTTGACCAACTGGGTAGGACGTCTTTGAAATCCAGGACTGTCCCAGCCAAACCAGGATGTACAGTCGCTCTAGGCATGACCTATTTCATTTTTTTCTGTATCGTTAATTATATATTTTATTTTCACTAATGCTTCTGAATCACATGTTTGTAGATGAATGCTGATGGAGAGAATTTACGCCCATTCCTTATGGGAGGAGGGGAGTTTGTGATTCTGGTTCAGGCATTCCTTGAGTTTTATGCATTTTATGGTGGACAGACAAAATAATTATACTATTTGAAAGGGGATGGGAAACTTGTCACTTATAAGTGTCTTTGGGCTGGCCCATTCTAACTGTTTTGCCTGTCTGCAGTATGTGAAGATAAATTGCAACAATTGAACCATGAATGAAACAGGTGGTAAATTATTGTGGTTTCAGCTTCCATTTACTGCAGGATAAAGCAGATAGGCGAAACAGCAATAGTTATTCAGTTGAACTGTTGTAAGTACCCCTTCCCTTGAATTTAAATTGGCATAATTGTTTTGTCTGTCCACACTTTTCATTAAACAGTAATAACGGCACCACAATAAATCTGGGAGAAGGATAATTTGGGCATTCCGCTTTCTGGGGGAGTGCCCTTATCACAGGGTTGTGCTGTGTTTGCTTATGCTCTCTGGTGCTCTCTGGTCCCTGGAATCTTGCATTCCTGGCTGCACAGTGACAGAACAGCAAAGATGGAGAGTGTCTGTATTCCAGACTTGCCTGTGGCTTGGCAGTTAGCACACTTTCCTGCTTTTCATGCCTCAGGATCTTTACATTTGAGTTGTGCCTGTCAGGAGGTACAGCAGAGAATCAGCTCCATAATGTGTAAAATACTTTGAGATTTAGGCCATACATATAGCCGTGTTGAAAACAAACAAACAAAAACTTTAAGGTTGCAAAGTGAATTGAGATTGCTAAATTTAGGTTAGCCCCTCCAGCATATATCCATTACTCATTAATTACATCACAACAACTCTTATGTCTACAGGACTGTCTCATTCAATATTAGTGTGCATGGAGAACAGAGATTTAAACAGCTGAGCTATCTCTATTTTAACCTCACTTTTCATTAATTTAATTCATTTAGTCTATGGCTCAGTCACAAGGTGCTCTCCAGGTTGTGCTTTCATGTTTCCTGGGTCTGAGTGATGCTTGATTAATTTACTACAAGTGTTCCTTTCTGTGAGCAGAGCATCTGTTTACTAGTGATCTATATTCAAGCTAAATCTGTTGGTTTTGTCAGTAGAGGGACAGACTGACATATTCTCACTTCATTTTTTGGATACCAGTAAACTTTAAGGGTCTTCACTCATTCAGTGTACAGAAGATGTTATTGTGAAGCCCTGCCTGAAGTGCTGTGAAAGGTTGTGCATTGACTATGGTAGCAGCCCACCTCCAGTGTCCTTTGAATTTCCTAACATCCTTTTAGCTGTTATTGCTAATATTATGTACTGTTCTTTAGAATGACAAGCCCTAACAAATTAGGAGTCCGCTGTTCTTTCAATTGACAATATAGTGCTATTAATCATGCAAACCTGGGTGTAGGAAGAACTATGTAAGTAGAATTTAAGTGAAGGGCAGTGTCTGTTGAACTAGTATATAATATGAATATCAGCCTAATTGCTGAGGCCTCAATCATGTTTCTAAGTTTTAAAAAGTTTGCAAAAATAGTTCTAGTCCTATTAAATATGCTCACATTTGTGAGGGAATGCATGTGCTGCATGACCAGTGGGAGTTAACAGGTAAGGGCAAAAATGCCTTTATAGTTCCTTACAACTTGTCATCTAAATCAAAGCTCTAAGATGTGTATGTCACAATGGGTGAAGTTGTGTATTTCACAATAGGTTTGTAATTTATTGCCAGCCTTTGGTGACTTGTACTTTAACTGTTTTCTAAAGTAAAGTGCAACATCACTTGATATAAGGGATGTTCTTTTATACCCAGGTTAAGGCTAACCCCTTCCAAGCTCAGCTGGAAAAGAACTTGAGAAACAGACACTGATTTTGGGTGGTTTACAACGTAAACATCTTTTTTATCCCTCTCAAAAATTGTCAGGATCTACATGAAAGTTGTTTTTTTTTTCTGAACTACACCTACAAGATCAAAGAATTCCTGTTATTTAGTCAGCGGCCACAGACTATTAAAAACAACGTTACATTTGCATTCCGTCTAGTCAGTTCTTATGTTGCATTGGTGAGTAAAATATGTAATGGACAACTAAGCTCAATCACTGATAAGCATCTACTTTGGTTTCTACCAACTGTTCAGATATCATAGAGGGTTGCAGTAGAATTTTCATTCTATTGACTGCTCAAACTAATGTATATTTAATGTTATGGCTTTGGCTCAGAATGAGCTTTTATACTTGACTGAACTGTGCAATTCTAGCAATAATAGGTAATTATTAGAAGCACCTTATTAGAAGCACCAACTTAAGGTGGCTGGCTCATGACCAGAAGGTCAGTGATGTTATTAAGGCTAATATTTTTCTATTCCTCAACCTCTACCATGAGAAGTTGTAAACTAATCATCCCTGGGCACATCTACACAAGATGCTTAATTGTGCAGTAGCCTTCTTTATTGCACAGTAAGTGCATGGGTCTACATGGGTGCATGCTTACTGCACAGTAAAAATGGCTAATTGCAAGTAAATTTGCCACTTGCAAATGCAGGTGGCAAATTTACTCAATATTAGTTACTGCACAGTTACATATTTGCTCCCAGGTCATCCCTGCCACTAGGGGGCCGGCTTGAGGCTAGCCCCAGGGCTTTGGCCTGGGAGTCTCTCCTGCCCCAGGGCTGGGCTGCCTCTATAGCAACACCTACCTCAGGTATTTTGATCCCTGAGGCACACCAGCAGGCAGTCTGAGATAACTCTAGGTCTTGTGCCTCCTGGGCAGGCCACAGTCTAGCCTCACCATCCTGCCTTCATCCCAGCACCACTGCCTGGCAGGCCCATGCCATCTAGGCCTACAGGGTGCTGCAGGTTGATGTAGCCTCCTGCCAGGCCTGTCAGCCCCCAGCCCCAGCTGCAGGCAGCTTCTGGCCAGCAGGTCCAGCTCTACCTGCCCACAGCCCACCATCAGCATCCTGTGCAGAGCCTGCAGGTGCCATGGGGCATTGCCTCTGCCAAGTGGGTGGAAGTCCTATGCCGTGCCCCTGTGTTGGGCACTGCAGGCAGCTGTCCAGGCCTGGCAGCACAGGGACACCAAATGGAGGCCGAGAGACAGCACAGGACCCTCAATGCCCACACCTGTGCCTACCAGCCAGGGCCCCAAATGGTCCAAGGAAGAGTCTGGCAATCTTGTGGTGCTGTAGGGCAATGCAGAGTTGCAGCACCAGTTTGTGCAGGGCAACTGCTCTAATGCCCAAGTATATGAGGGTCTGTCAGGGTGGATGCAGGAGTGTGGGTACAACAAGTTGGCATAGCAGTGCTGCATAAAGGTCAAGTCCTTGTGGGCACAGTAGGTCACCATGACTAACCACAGTTGTTGGTCCAGGAGTGCCCACAAGTCCATGCCCTTTGTGTGGTGACTGGTGGAGATTCTTGCACCCCATGAATCAGGCCACAGCCATGCTGTGTCCAGCAGCATGGGTGATCTGTCTGAGCCTTTGCCTCAGCCTGGTACCCATGGTGACACATCACAGGAGGAAGGCCCCTTGGGCATTGAACAGCCCATTCTGTTGAGCCTTCTGCCTTCAGTCTCCACTAGAAGCTTGGGGAGCCTGGGCAAGTGCCTGCCTCACCAGCTCCATAGCCCCAGCACAGGCATGAGGCATGGCTGGCCATGGAACCACCATCTGCCACCAGTGCCAGCTCCTCCCTGGGTGGGCGGGGGAGAGCTGGCCCAGGACCTGTATGCTGCATCCTACTGACCAAGGACTCTGCCTGGAGCCGCATGCTGTCACTGCCAGCCACACCAGCTCTGGCCACATGGTAAGGCCTGCACTGGGGGGGGGGGAACCCTCCCGAGGGGAACCCTCCCTGCCCCTTCCCCTGCTCCCAGCACCTGTCTCTGCCTCCCTACCTGCCTGGCCTGACCACACTCCCCTAGACCTGAGTTCCCTCCCCACAGCACACGGTGAGGTGAGGGACAGTGCAAAAACTTTATTGAGCATTCCATGCCCCCAAATCTAATTGGATGCAGGCCTCTCCAGCATGTGTTGATGCTGGCAGCAATGTCCTCCTTGGCTACAGAGAGCAGAGATGTGTACTGCAGCCACAGGTAGCCTTCCGTGTGGTGTCAGAGGTTGTGGGGCAGCCCAGGATTGCTCCCTGTGCTGTCAAAGCTCAGGGTCTTATGCTAGATGTACCTGGGGCACCATGGTGATCGTTATCGGGAGGGCATAGTGGGTCAGGCACCCTTCAGGTTGCACAAACAGTTCCTCGTGCAGTGTCCATGACACACACAGCTGGGGTAAGCTCAGGGTGCAGCCCCACCTTTGGAGGGTGCAGCCCTAGCTTTGGAGAGGCCCCCTAAAGGCTGGGAAGGGGTGCAGGCAGCTTCTTATCCTAGTCATCTGGGAGCCCTACTCCTCCCAAGCTTAGGCTCTGTGAGCTGGCAAGCAGCACAGGAGAGTAGTTGGCCTGCAGGAGGAGTGGGGAGGAAGTGGGTTCTGGACCCATAGCAGTAGGTGCTTCCAGGAGCCTGGCTTGTCCCACACAAGGGGGCGGGGGAGGCAGGATGCCCATGGCCAGCACCCAGTGGCCTGCCAGCCTCAGGGGAATGAAAGAGGAGGAGGGGGGAGCTTGGCTGGTGGCCTAGGCCCAGGCTTTCCCCCCCTGTTTATCAGTCCCTGGGCACCTGGCATGCTGACCCCCAATCTGAGGCTGGGCAGCACACAGCCCCTGATACAGAGCATCTTATCTCAGAAATGTTGCAAACTCACATAAACAACTTCTTTCTCATGGCTCTGCAGGTCCTGCAGCTGCACATGGGGAAGAGGCCACACTTCACAGTGGGGATACAGCCTCAGGGTCACCACTGTCCATAGCTGGGGCACTTTGGGTGCACCAGCTCTGCCAGAGGTGGACCCAGGACCACACAGTCCTCCTGGAACATCTGGTGGAAGTGTCAGAGGACTGGCTGGAGGACTCAAGGGCCTGGCAAGTGTGCAACATTGTGAGGATGCATGGGAGAATACAGACAGGGAGTTCTGGGAGCAGATCCTAGTCCTGGAGCACAAGCAGGTGGAGACACTGTGGGAGCAGAACACCATCCTGGCCTGGGTAGTGGAGGTCCCAGACAATGACCACTGGGTGGTGGACACTGTTCTGGCCCTGGAGGTCACTTTCATGAGCCCGCTGCCTGGTTCCTGACCCTAGCCCTGCCTGCCCCTGGCAGCCACCCACTGTCCAGTAGCAGGCCCCCCATGGTCCTGGGAGGAGGTCCTGCACCACCTCTAGGAGGCAGGAGCTCTTGGCCTGGCCCCTGCCCTGGGTGCCCCACCACCCAGCTGCTCCCATTGGGCCCAGGTCCGCTGCTTAACCCAGTTCTACACAGGTGCAGAGCTAGAGCTGCCTGCAGTGGGGCCAGGACTCCACACTGGCTATGCTGGCCCTGAACATTGGCCACCAGAGGGGGAGCCACTCACACAAGGGGGGCACCAGCTCCCATCATCCCTGGGTGAGCACCCTACCCAATGGGCTCGCCGCAGTGCCTGCACCCATGGGTGAACACCTAGAGGCTAGGCTTCTGGTCACCTGTCAATGGGCTCTTTCCCCTAGGTGCCATCACCCCAAGGCCCCCCACCCCAGGACAAAACACAACACACTTTGTAAATAGTTTGGAGAGGGAAGAAGGTATTTTATTGTTGGTGGGTGGGGTGGGTGTGGAGGGTCTCTGTTTGTTGGGGGAGGTGAGGGGCTCTACTGGGGAGATAGGAGGGTCTGTTTGAAGTGAGGGAAATAAAAACAGTTGTTCTTGTGAGACGTGTCTGCAGTGAGCATGGTGCTGGGAGTGGGGGCCATGGGCAGTGGTCCAGGTGGGCTACAGTGGGGAGTGCAGGAGGAGGTGGTCAACCAGGACCTCTCAAACTTGGTGTCTTGGCTCCTGTTGCTGGGTATGCAGCTCACCCTGGGCCTTGGCAGGGGCCCACTGCTGTCACTGATACTGCAAATGGTGCTCCCACTGCCAGGCAGCCTCTGCGCACTGTATGGCCTCTGCCCATTCTGCCTCCTCTGCTCAGGCCTCACAGAAGAGCTCCTGCCAGGCCTGAGCTGAGAGATACTATGCCACATGCAGGCTGCATTGAAGACCTGGGGGAGGTTGTCTTTGGCAAACTCAAGAAGAGCTATGAGGGTGCCCCAGCGTCTCTTCAGATGTCCAACAGCGCACTCCATCAGGACATGGGTCCTGCCCAGGCAACAGTTAAAGTGTGCCTGGTGGGGGTCCAGGTGCCCAATGTAGGGCTGCATGAGCCAGGAGAAGAGTGAGGGGAAGGTTCCCCAGTAAGGAGGTGCAGGACCACCATGGCACCCAGCCTTAGGTCTGGCAGCCTTGGCATGAAACACCCACTCTCCACCATGTCTAGCAGGGCAGAGTTCTAGAAGACACAGGCATCATGGGCTCTACGGAACTTTGTGAATGAAAACCCCTCGGCTGTAGTAGGGGTGGTCGCCATGGGATGGGCAAGTGATGGAGATGTGGGTCCTGTCCAGGTCCCAATGCACTGGTGGAGTCCCAGGGCATGCAACCCTGCCACTACCATGAAGAGGTCATGCACATGAAACACCTTGTTTCCCATCATGTCCTGGAGGGCCCCGTATATTTCCAGGATGGCCTCCCTGGCAGTGGCCTTGCCCACCCCAAAGAGAGAGCCCACATTTCAGAGACTGGCTGGAATGGCCAGCTTCAGCAGGGCGAAGGCCAGCCATGTGTCTGTGGGGAGGGGCAGCTGCATGGTGGTGTCCTGCTGCTCCAGGTGTGGATGGAGCTGCTCCAGGTGGTCCCAGAAGGTGACCCAGTTCATGCAGAATTCCTGCAGCTACTGCTCATCATCCCAGGTCTGCTAGACTATGTGTAGTCACTACTCCTGGCTGGTGCAGTAGGCCCAGAGGTGGTGGGGCTGGAGACCCAGGAGGGCAAGGGCGGTCCCAGCAGTGATGTCCAGGACCATGTTGGTGACATTTCTGTTGGGGTCCAGCCAGTTAGATGGTTTCCAGGCAGCAGTGGGAGCCCTGGGATGACACGGTGGGGGTGGACATGCATGTGGGGGAGCTGGGAGGGGCAAGACAGCCATGGGCCAGCTGAGGTCAGTGCAGCAAGGCAGCAGGGCCAGGGAAGTGGCCAGAAGGACCCGCAGGCACTGGTCATTGCTGCCAGGGGCAAGGGCTGAATCAGCCATGGCGCTGGGAGGCAGAGGCGGTGAAGAGAGGGCTTCCACATGCTGCCCCTGCACTGTGCACACTGCTTCTAGCCAGGGAAGTTACTGGCCAGGATGAAGAGAACAGGGCTGCCTTTTCAATAAAGCTGCTGGCTGCAGGAAGTTTGGTGCTAAGAGCAGCAAATCTGCTTCCTTTTCCCTGAATATGTAAACACCTACCTAGGAGCATTTCCTTGCAGGTAGTTTACTTGCAAGTAAGCTCATATCAGATCAAATGCATGTGTAGATGCGCCCACTGAGTAAGCCAAATGTATTTTTTTAAATAGTGTTTAACAATAGATTTTGAATATAGAAGTATCTGTATTTTCAGGAGGATAATACCATGGTGTCTCTAGTGGGATCAAGATCAGAATTTCTAGTCACCACAGAAACCAAAACACCCCAAAGATTGTTATGATATTGAATCAAATATTTCCTTCAATTTTTAAAATGATATAAAAATGTTATGTTACATTACTTACTTCTTTCAAAAGAAGTGCAGAATTCAAATTCAAAATTGTTTTGTATTTGTTTTGACCTGTAAGTTTTTCCCATAGTTTTTGCCTCATTTATGCCTCCCAGTAGAATATATATATATCTATGTATTTATGCTGAAAACAATATTGTGATCTTCAAATATTCATAGTATAAATATCCTTGTTCTATGATAAAATATCTGAGAATGCTGCTTCATCCTCAATAGAAATAAAAGCATCTCTCTGAATCTGAAAACGAGTCTCATTGGGTATGTCCAGATGAGTGCGGTTGTGCAGTATGTAGTGCCACAAACATGTCTGCAGCTCTTTATATTGCACAGTTCAGTGTTCTCTGTGCTACAAGGGCACACTGCCTGAGCATGCGCTACGCCATTTTTTTTTCTTTTGGCAGGAATTTTTGAACCCCTGGATATTCAGGAGCAAAACAAAAAAAAATGTGGGGGGAAAAAACCAGTGCAGTGCACGCTCGGCCAGCATGTGCTTCTGAAAAGTGGAGCTGGGCCATCTGGAGCTGTGTTGCAGCTGTTGGCCAGGCTTTGTGTGGCAGAATTGCCACTGTTGCAGCCATGAGAGGCCCCCAGGACCTCAGGTAAGGCTGCTGGGGCCAGCACAGTGCCTTCCCCAGCCTCCCCTACTCCACCCAGGGCAACTTGCCATGCATCAAAGTGCGTATGGCATGGGTGTTCCCTGGGGACAAGTAGCAGCAGCTGAAGGTGTGCCACTGCTACTTGTCTCTGGGGAACCAAACATCCACATGTCTGGACACACCCACTAGTGCTGTCTATTTCAGATTCAGACCAAAGGCAAAAGAAGTAGAATTAGTCACAATGAAAATAGCCTGCATTTGTTTCCTTCATATGGCTTGTAGAAACAGTCTCAGTTATATGTCATTACAGCTCTCCCAGTGAGTTACAGTTACTGAGAAAAGACCAATAGTGAAGTCAGAATTTAATAGATATATAGATAACTAATAAAGATCTTAATCTTAATAGATATACTTAGTTACTTTTTTCTCCTGATATCTGTCTTGGGTCCTTTTTATTAATGTTCTGAAGTCTTGTGTGATGTGACCTCAGCTTATCTCTTTCTTGGTTTCAGTGAGGCAATAGCTCCATCCAGTGGTTTCTGATCTAATTAAGATAAATGCATAAGCCTACCAAAACCATTTGATATTTTAGATTAATGCTGATGTTCCACTGAACATTTTTTTAAAGAGCACTACCATTCTATTACTTATTCTGTGATGCAATAGAGGTATCAATATTTTCTTGCCTAATTTGTTTTGATGTTTTCAATAAAGTGATGGTTTGTTATATTCATATTTGAATGCTCAATGCATGTAATTCTAAAAAACCAAAAAGGTTTAAGTTATTCAAATCTAACTCTTATAGTTCCAAGATTTTGGTTAATTTCAGATGATATAAACTATGTACTAGAGGAAATTAAACCTCGTTCAGCTATGATTCACTTAAGCATGCTTCTTCTTTTTTATTATTATTATTGTGCTTTAGTTTAGATTTTCTGTTCGGAAAAAAGCCCCCATACTGTTCATAATTTTTGGTCATCCAAACCTAACTCAAAATTTAGAAACAATACATTTTCTGGCATGCCGGGGAACACTGTTTAACAAATTATTCAGATAGAGTTAAGGGCATGCCAAATAAAATTTGTGAGGTTTCAAATATTACTTCCTGAAATGACTGAATATATAGCTGATTAGATATTTTTGCTTTAATGCAAACAGTTCCCTCAGTTTCTCCCTTGTAGTCACACAATAATACAGTATATATGAAAACAAGGAATTGACAACACCATAATTATTCTATCAAATACATGACTTTTTAATTTGTCTCCCAAGGACTCTCCACTGAAAGCTGTACAAATGCTTTGGGTCAATCTAATTATGGACACCTTTGCCTCTCTTGCTTTGGCCACTGAACCTCCTACAGAGTCTCTGCTGCTAAGGAAACCATATGGTAGAAACAAGCCTCTTATATCACGTACCATGATGAAGAATATCTTGGGGCATGCTGTCTACCAGCTCACTCTCATTTTTACACTCCTTTTCATAGGTAAGATAAAGGGTTTTTTATTTTTCCATTTCAAGTGTCCCTTAAATCTGCTTTTGCTTAGTTCTGAAGTATCCTAAGTTGCAACTAGGTGCCACAAAATGCACTGAGCCTCCCAGCTGCATTTTCTGATATACTGCACATGCCATAATAAGACATGTGCCCTGTTTTAGGGAAGCAGAATAAAGAAATCTGAACTGCCACAACACAGGCTTACTATGAGTTAAGGTTGTCCATTCATCCACTAAAGGTTTACACTTGTCACAGTCACCACCAAGTTATTTTCTTCTCCTCCTATGCAGAAACAATTCATAGCCCTTGGCAGCCATTCCAGCATCCTCATGCCTCTATTCAATCAAAGAAATCAGTTTCCCTGCTTAATACACACCCCCTCATTTTGAATGGCTAATTTTTTGGGGGAAAGGGTGTGTGATATGTGAGGAAATAGTGCATAACACTGACATTAAGCCTATCAGGGCTCAACTGCAATAGTACCAGAGTTTGAGCCATGCAATGAGATCAAAAGAGATAAAGGAAAACAGTTCTACCTGGCAGGTCAAAGGGGGGCACTGGGATGATTTTGTGACCTCTGCTTTGTTTTTCATTGACATGGCGTGCATCTACATGTGCAATTAAGGCAAAGAAATTCCAGAGCACTTTGAGCCAGAGTGAACTGCTCCCAGATGCAGCATTTACATGTGCGCCTGGGACTGCAGCACTTTGAGCCAGGGTGGGGCATGCTCAGGCTGCAGAGGGGTCAGTCCTGGGGTCTGGGTGGCAGCATCAGGCTGCAGAGGGGCTGGCTGGGGCATAAGGATGCAGACTCTGCAGAGCTGTGTGAATAGGTGAGAGCCAGGAGTCTGGCCCCTGCCTGGTCACCATCTACACATGCATTTCAGTGCAGTTAAGTACTCCACTGTAAAATAGTCCTGTCCATGACAGTACTATTCTATGGCAGAGTTAATTAGTTTACTGTGCCCTAATACTGGCACATGTGTAGATTGTGATGCCTTACTGCAGAGATAATTAGTCAACTCTGCAGTAAAGTGTATGTGTAGATGCACCCATGAGGTGCATGCCTTCAATCCAAGTTATAGATTGCCAAGAAAAAGATTAGGTTCAGGAGTCGGCAGGGGTTTAGGTTAATGTGTATGTATATATACCCAAGTGGTTACTCTGCTCCTAAACTGGAATTTAATGTTAAGCCTTGCCCAGCCGTTCTGGAATATTACTGATTTCTGTCATTTCAAAACCAAATCCCCAAGTCTCTGTGTGATATAATAATAATTGCTAGGATAGATGAAGGAAGAATGCTTCTGGATAATCTATGAACATAGAATCATATAAATTAAGGGATGGAAGGAACCTCAAAAGATCATCAAATCCAACCCCCTGCTCTGGGCAGGAATACTGCTAAGATCAAATGATCCCAGCAAGGGGTCTGTCCAGTCTCCTTTTGAAGAATTTCAAGGTTGGGGACTGCAGCACCTAATTACATCCAGCCTGAAACCATCCTCTAACAGTTTATGGCCATTGTTCCTTCTCCTCCCCAGGATGCCCTAGTGAACAGTTTTTCTCCCAGCTCCCGATATTCACCCCTTACATACTTATAAGATGGCCACCAAGTCTCCCCTCAGTCTTCTCTTCCCCAGGCTGAACAGTCCTAGATCCCTTAATCTTTTCTCAAAAGGTTTGTTCTCCAGGCCCTTAATCATTCTTGTGGCCCTTCTCTGAGCCCTTCTCTGAACCCTTTCAAGATTCCCCATGTCTTTTTTGAAGTGCGGCACCCAGCACAGGATACAGTACTCCAGCTGGGTCTCACAAGCACTGAGCAGAGAGGGAGTACCACTTTCTTAGCCCTGCTGGTGATGGATCAGCTGATGCATCCCACTCTGCTATTGTCTCTGTTGACTACAGCATTGCACTGGTGGCTCACATTCCTTCTTTTGTATATTGATGTTGCTGGTTACTTCTCCCTGGATAAAGCACTCTGCATTTATCTTTATTGAACTGCATCTGGTTCTGCTCTGCCCACCTTTCCAGCTTGTCCAGGTCCACTTGGATCCACATCATATCGTCTAGTATGACTGCTTTTCCCCATAATTTATTATCATTTGCAAGCTTTCTCCTGATTGTTATCAGCTGCCCTGTCCCATTCTGCAAGGGCCCCACATTTCCCTTGGTCTTCTTCCTGCTCCCTATATAACTAAAGGAGGACTTCTTATTGGCTTTGATTTTGGTCACCAACCTGATATCCGTCTCCGCCCTTGCCTTCCTTATCTTCTCCTTACAAATGTAGGCTATATTTGTGTATTCCTCCTTGGTGATTACCCCTTGTCTCCACTATTCATAAGCCTCCTTTTTCTTTTTTAAGCAGTCCCGGACTCCTCTGGTAAGCCAAGAGAGCTTCCTGGCTTCTTTACCACCTGTTCTGCACACAGGAATGGACCTTTTCTGTGCTCTGAGGATTGCTTCTTTGAGGAATGACCACCCCTCCTGAACTCCCTTCCCCTCCAGTGCCTCTTCCCATAGGGTCTCTCCCACTATTTTCCTAAGGTCATTGAAGTCAGCCTTCCCAAAGTCAAGCACCTCTATCCTAATGGCTTGCCCTATGATGGACAGTGAATTCTGTCATCTCATGATCACTGTCTTCCAGATTACACTCAATCCTCAGATGTCCCACTAGGTCATCCCTTTTGTCTAGAACCAAATCCAACAAAGCCTTTCCCCTGGTTGGTCCTTTCACCTCCTGTACTAACCATAGTTTTTCCATGCAGTTCAAAAACCTATGTGATTGGTCAGATCTGGCCAAGTGCTCCTCCCAGAAGATGTCAGGGTAATTGACGTCACCCATGACAACCGTGTCCCTTGAACATGTAACCTCCATCAGTTCTCTGGAAAATTCCAGATCCAGCTCCTCCTCCTGGTGTGGCAGTCTGTAGCAATTGCCTACCATCAAGTCCTCTTCTCCTCGTCTTCCCTGTATCTTGACCCACAGGGTCTTGAGTCACCCATGGATTTATGTGGCCTTAAATGCTCTCCACTCTTTCCCCCCTTCCCCAACTCCCTCTACTAAGAGCCTGTTTTGAATGCTCAGAGGTTGATGGTAGTCTTATTTAGAGTTTAGATTATGAATTGTACAGGATAGTTTGGATAGGGATGATCCTGCTTCAAGCAGGGGGTTGGACTAGATGACCCCTGGAGGTCTACTTCCCTTTGATTCTGTGATTCTGTAACTTCTGATATAAACTTGTTGGTCATTGATATTTTCTGTATGCTGAGCTTTTTCTCACTCTTTTTTTGTTTGTTTGTTTTAAAACACTGACAGTCACTCTTATCCCTAACCAATGTTTTATTCTTTGCCATTTTAATAAACAATATAATGACTTTTGATGAGCTTACACAGCAGGTTAACAAAATTGCAAAAGCAACTAATTTTAAAATTGGTAATGGTTATATTAGCTATTGTTTTTCCCCAGTTCCTATCCTAAATATTTATCAAAAGGTATAGCGTACGAGACAGTAATATTCAGAAACTGTGAAGAACAATTGCTACTAATTATTACAAAAATAGCAAATGGATGGTCAGCAAGTCCATTGGATGAAAAAAATAAGTCTTTAATTTCTTTCTTGTCTACCTTGTAGGAGGAAAAACACCTCAAAAATAATTTTTGCTGGTATATTGGTGCACACATTTCTGGGACCTGATCTATGATCATGCAGCTTACTTTAAGCCATGTAATCATAGATCGGACCCCTGCTTGTGCATATGTTTATTGGTGCTGGGGGCCACAATCTAAGTAATTTGGGGTAGGGAAAGACACAGGCAGGATTTGGGAGGGGGTCTAATGGGTCCTTGAGGGATGGTTGGCAGGATGGGGAGGTTGGCAGGTCCATGGGAGGGATGGATGGGGTAGAATGGCTAAAAATAGCCCAGTCAGAGCGGAGGCATAGGAAAAGTGCAGCCCTGGGGCTGAGCTGAGTAGCTGGGCTTTCCCAGCCCTGGGGTTGGACTCCAAACATTTGGCTCGATCAGGCACGAGTTAGCCTCGTCTATGTAGCGCAGCTCCATAAGTGAACTAAGTTAGGTCAGTCTGGCTATTTTTTGCCTGATCTAATCTCCCCAAATGTGTGTACATTTCAGCACTTAGACTTATTCCTAGTTAGGTCAATCTAAGTGTAACATCTGAATGTATTCTACACCACCAACTAAAATCAACTTTATTAAACTTCACAGTGGGGAACTCAGTAGTTCTTTTGCTCACTGAATTGGGAACTGTGCCATTATTATGGTAGCTCAGGAAGGAATGATGTTACAAAGCATTTCAAGGCAAAAGAGCTATCCATTGCAGAGAGATGGACATAAAAATACAAGACAGAATGCTTTAGAACAGTAAACAACTTTTTTGTTCCTTTTTATTAAGGTGAACAAATGTTTCAGATTGACAGTGGGAGGAATGCACCGCTCCACTCTCCTCCTTCAGAGCATTATACCATTATTTTCAACACCTTCGTCATGATGCAGCTCTTCAATGAAATCAATGCACGCAAAATCCATGGCGAGAGGAATGTCTTTGATGGCATTTTCAGAAATCCTATATTTTGCACTATTGTATTGGGTACATTTGCTATACAGGTAATCATTTATGCAAGAATCAGCAATTGTTCAAAAATAATAATATATCATGTCTTTTTCTAGTTTTACTGTTCAGAAAACCAAGTTGGGTAGCGGGCCCAGTTCATACCAATCTATCTGTTATCAGACATATTCTTGTTTTATAAATATCTCATATCTCATTAATAGTACATTTGAACACTTTAGCTTAGGTTTAATATGTTTGTAGACTAGAAATACAGAAAAAGTCTTGACCGCACATGTACATAAAGATTTGTAGTAAGTATAATTTAATAAATTGCAATGAATAACTGATTTCTTGAAACAATAAATACCAGTGGAGATTAAGAATGCAACTAGTAGCAGTGAATAATATCTACCCTTTTTACCCTTTAGTAGTAGTGATGAACAAGGTGCTCATTAAATAACTTCACAATTGAGTCAAACACTGACTTAAATTTATATGATGCTTTGTACCATTGCCTACATAATTAGGCTAAGTACAGACTGTCAAAAATTCATGGGCTGGATCAATTCAATCTTCACAAGTTAGTCTAAACTCTGTAGATTGAACAGATAAGCAAGTGAACAGACCTTCTGTTTTGATTCTGGAAATGCAGTCCCACACATGCCTGCAGTGGCTCAGCACACCTCCCTGCTTATTGGGAGCAGACAGGTTAGGCCAAGGCTATCCCACCCAACCTGTGAGGGGAGGGGGTTGCAGAAGAGGTGTAAAACAATCTGTGATGCTGGGGGACTATGAGTTAACTTGAATCTGGAGGGGATTTGAGACAGAAGTTCAATAAACTGATTTAAACTAAATTAGTTCAGGCTGATACTACATCCATCCAGGTTTATCTTAAACTGGTTTTGACCATTGGAAAGAGGTTCATGTGTACTGATTTTCTGTTGTGTTACAGATTTGAACCAGTTTCCAATCACTTACATCAGTTTGTGTGTAACTTCTGTTCCTAGCATGTTACAATAGCTTTAACCATCACTGCAGAAGCACTGTGTTTTTCCTAGAGGTGTTTTAAAGGATTATATTCTCCTCTCTAGTATCTTCCTTTTAATCTGTTATTAGCCAGTCTTCTGTAAAACCCTGTACCAGATACTATTCAGAAAAGCCTTTGTACAGTCTACTGCAACACCTGAGAATCCCTGGACATTAGGGCTGTACAAAATTTCAACGGGTGTTTCGTTTCAAAGCTGTTTCAACTCATTTTAAGGTTGAAGTAGAGAAATTGAAATGAAATGAAATGAAAGGCTTTGAAACATCTTTGAAACAAAATGAGGGCATTTGAAACATTTTGAAAGTTTCAAAATGTTTCGAGTTTCAAAGCTGGCCTGCTTGCAGCTTACAGAAACTAAGGAGAAAGGACTGCTCTGCTATTGACATCTAGCTCCCAGTTCAATTCCCTAGCTCTCTGATTATCCCCCTAGCTCCTCCCAGGGGATGTGGACCCCCGATCTGCATGTGGGGTTTCAGCAGGCTGAACAGGGAGCTGGGGAATCAACCCAAGGGCTGGGGAATCAACCCAGGAGCTAAGAAATTGAACTGGAGGCTGGGGAATTGAGCAGGGAGCTGGGGAATCAAACCAAGAGCTGTGGAATTGAGCCAGGACCTAAGGGAACGTTCAGGTCCCTGAACATTCCCCTAGTTCCCAGTTCAATTCCCCAGCTCCCTGATTTTTCCCCAACTCTCTGATTGTTACCCCCACGTCTTCCTGGGAGGTGTGGGCCCCCAGATGATGTGGGAAGACAGCAGGCTGCCATTGCCAGCTGGGGATGGTGGCAACTTTGGGCTATTTCCTGAACTGGCAGCAGCAATCTGATGAAACCCCACATGCAGATCTAGGGGCTGCACCCCCCAGAAAGAGCTGGGGGAAGTGATAAGAGAGCTGGGGAATGAACTGGGAGCTTTGGCTGACATGTGGAGCCACCCCAGCTCTGGGACAGCATGCAGCACCCTGCCAAGCCATACTGCACCTGCATGATGGTGCAGCTGCCATGTGTGCGCCAGGTGAGGCGGGTTGACTCCTGCTGCCCCACACTGAGTTGGGGGGGTCTCTGCCATGAGCCCTCAGAGGCCCCATTTGCTGCTGAAGGGAGAGGGACATCCAACTGATATATTGAGTCCATTTAATAAATTTTAACCTTTGGTCTCAATTTTCTCTTCCCCCAACAAAGAACCTTCTAAAATAAATAGATATATTAGTCTCTGTGCATAGCTCAAAAGTCTGCTTCTGCAGTTTTCATTCATATGCAATGTACAATAAAGCAAATGGGAGTTATGCCCTTGAGAAAATACAGGATAAAAGACTATGTAGTCTGGGGGTTTTGCTTGCTTTTCAGTCTTTCTTAAATCTGGGTAATATATCTTGAGGTAAAATAGGTTATTCTTTCAATTACATTTTCCACATTAGTGATTATATGATACGTTCTGAAGAGTATAATTTTATAATACAGTTTGCTAAAGCAGCTCGGAATGATATTTACTGTTCTTCAGCTGGCTAGTATGTTATGATAACCAATCTGATGAGCTTACTGTTTGCTATAAGTAAAACTAATTGATGATCCACAGGAGCTCACCCTGTCCTTGGGAATTAATATGATGGATTAAAAGAAATATGGCTTGGCCACATCCATAAACTTGTTTAGTTCCATGCATATTTATTGAATCTGCTATGAGATACAGAAAAACTGCTCCTGGGATTTCACCTTCATGTGCAGTCATCCCAAAGAATGTAACATCAGGGTGACCAGTGTTTTAGCATAAAAAACAGAGAACCCAATGCATTTGGGTAGTAGTTTGGTGAAGATCAAGAAGATAGGTCTATGAAGGTTTCAGCATATATGGAGAAGAAAACGGTAGCATTTTTTTTCCTTGTCTCAATCAAGGAATATCTTCCCATTATCTCCCAAAACACCCCTCCCCTCTTTCAGAGTAAAATTGCAAAATGTGTTTACAGTAAAAGGGAATGGAACAATTTATGCCTTTTTCCATTATTGCACCCTGACCCTTAGTCCCTTTTGTTCTGTATTCTACCCTGTAACATATTTATTATCTCTCACTCTTTTTTATCTATAAATCTGTTGAGAATCCTACTTCCAGTGAGAATCCTATTTCCATCTACTTTTTTCAATGTTAACCTCTTTAGTATCAAGCTCTGCTTGCTCCTCCTTTTTTTCTCTCCACATTCTCCAAGCTACCATTTCTTCTTCCTTTACACCTCACATTCCTCTCTCACTCATTCAGGAGGCTTGTTTTTGAAGCCACTGGCAAGGATATTTGAGAACTCATGGTGCCTGGTGAAGTACCTGAAGATTGGAAGAAGGCCAATGGGGTGCCTATCTTCAAGAAAGGGAGAAAAGTAGATCCAGGGAACTACAGGCCAATCAGCTTGACCTCAACCCCTGGAAAAATTTTGGAAAAAATTATCAAAGAGACCATTCTTGACAAGCTGGCTGATGGCAACATCCTATGGAACAGCCAGCATGGGTTTCTTGCCTGACCAATCTTATTTCCTTCTATGACCAGGTGACATATCACCTGGACAAGGGAGAAGAGAATGACGTCATATATCTGGACTTTAAAAAAGCCTTTGATCTGGTGTCCCACGATCTCCTCATGGAAAAATTTGCAAACCGTGGCCTCAGCTACATCACAGTCTGATGGCTGGGGAATTAGCTCTGAGATCAGACCCAGTGAGTGGTAGTTGACAGAAGTGAATCATCATGGCGCTCCATGACCAGTGCTGTCCTCTAAGGCTCCATCGTTGGACCTATACTCTTTAACGTCTTTATTAACAATGTGCACACTGGTGTCAGAAGCAGACTGGCCAAGTTCGCTGATGACACCAAAATTTGGCATAGAGCGTCCACAGCCGAGGATAGGCTGGTGATCCAGGCTGACCTTGATAGGTTTAGAAAGTGGGCGGGTAAAAACCTGATGACATTCAATACAGAAAAATGTACTCCACCTCAGGGGAAAAAAACCCCACATCATGCTTATAGGCTTTCCAGTGCTATGCTCCAACCCTAATGTCTATGAATTTTCAGATGTATGACCTTAGTTGCCCACAGGGCAGTAACCATTTTGTATATTAGAAAAGGGGAGGGCCATATTGTGCTCTTATTGACAACATCAGCACCACCTTTACAGTACTAGTATTTATTCTTGCCTGTGACCCTGACTGCTGCATACAAAACACTTTTCTCTCATTATTTTCTGAATCCTATTAATATCTGTTTATTAGGCTTGTGCAAAGTGTCTAGTACTTACTTCGGATTCGGATTCAGCCGATTCAGGGGACAGTGATTCAATTCAGTGATTCAGATCACTATCCCAATTTGATTGGGCTAAATCTCCAAATTAGCTAGGCCAGGCACATCCCCTGCCTGCTCTCCCAGTCCAGCAATCACTGCCTCACCCGCCCTAGCTCCCAGCTTTTTGGAAAAAAAAACCTTGGCTCATTGGGGAGGGGCCACACTTTTAGTTGTGTGTGGCCACGCACGTGTGCACCTTAGAGGGAACTTGGGTCACATTCAGAACCCTGCTGTGTGAGCAGTGTGAGTCCCCTACTTCTGCTGCCGTACAGGCACCCTGGCTACCACCACCATGTGGGGAATTGTTCTGACACAAACAGTATGAGCCCCCTGCTCAGGCTATCCCACTGGCACTGCTACACAGACAGAAGACTCACCAAGCCTCTCACTAGCCTGCCCCGGAGATCCTGGTCTCAGTGTGGCAGGGAGCCATCTTAGGAGTGAGTCTCATCTTCAGCCCGCCCATCTGTCTAAGGCAGTCTGCATTGTCTCTCCTGCCACAACTTGTTGTACTAAACTAGATGTGGAATGTGGGAGGCTGCCCATTTAATGCCCTGATACCTAGGACATTATACAGAGCTCTGAAACTTCCCTATACCGTGTCCCATGCCTCGCAGATGGTATCCAAAATACTAGTCTCTACTGGCCTGAACTACTCACTATTTCTACACTCTTCATCTCTGACCCAAAACTCAGTCTCAAAATGTCTGAGGGCTTACTGGAGTCTTAACTCCTCTGTTCCCTCACTGGGGCTACTCCACCACCCTCTCACTGGGACACCCAAACTCATGCCCCCTCACTGGGGCTTACTCATCTAGCTACCTGTGGGGCTGGCCTGTGTGCAGCCCTTCAGGTTGCTCTTGCAGGCGTACTCTGCACAGCCTAAACTTCAGTTGATTCCTCTTCTCCTTTGCTGAGGCCACTCTACAGTTGGGACCAGCTCTCAGGAGGAGATGCATGGGCAGAAGCCCGTCATGTCCCTGAGTACCATAGATCCTCGGCCGACCCCCCAGGCAGACCCCCAAGACCTCTGACCCCAAGCAAGGAGCCAGGAGGTAAGTGGGGGACTGCAGCAGGTAGACAGAGAATGGTGGGAGACAGCTGAGTGGACCTGAGGCAGGTCATGCTCCCCTGGCCCCTACTTAGCCCAGCCACCAGGGACCCATGCAACCAGAGCCCAATGCACAAGTTAACACAGGAGTTTGTGTGGGAGGGTTCACCGAGGGGCCATTAGTGGGTTCTCTGCCCTGAGTTGCCCCATGGTGGAGATGCATGGCATTCCCCATGACTGTTGCACCACCGAGCAACTGAAGCCCCCCCACACCATGGGACAGTGCTCCCACTCCCCAATGCTGGAACTCAGGTAAAGGCGACAAGGAATCAGCCCTCCCTCACCACTTCCATGGAGACCTGGGGACCTAAGGAATCCCCCAGCTGCTTTTAGAAACCAGGAAGCCAGGGGACCCTAACTGGGAAGCCAGGGAATCCATCTGTAGGCAGCTACTCAAGCATGTCTGCCAGGCCACAGCATCAGCATCAGCTGCTGAAAAGGGCCATGTGGGGATAATCAACGTACCCACCTGGTCTTCTACTCAATAAAACACCTAAGAAACTATGAGTACAGGGCCCACACTTGTGGGATGTGCTTACTGGCGGATGTTCTGGAGGGCCAAATGAGGGAACTCCAGGAGGAGGTGAGCAGACTGAAACCATCAGGGACCACAAGAAGGACCTAGATGCTTACTTTTATGCCCTGCACATGGACAATGATGCTACAGAGTTCAGGCAGAAGAGTGTGCTTCAGCAAGTTGTCCCTTATGATGGAGGGTGGAAATTGGTCACATCGGGTGCAAAGCCACGACATGTGTCAGCTGCTCCACCAATAGCCCTATACAACAACTACGCAGCCCTGGCACCATCATCAGTTGAGGCATCCATGTCCTCTGCACCAAGAACAAGAGAGAACCATCCCCTTCCCCACTGAAGAAACAAAGGGTGATTGTTGTGGAAGACTCTGTGCTGTGAGGAACAGAAGGTGCCTTCTATCATCCAGACCCCCTTGCACAAGAGACCTTCTCCTTCCCAGGAGCTAGGATCTTAGATGTAACAGAGAGGATCCCAAAGCTGGTCTGCCCTACAGAACACTACCCCATGCTCCTTGTCTATGTGGACACAAGTGACACAGCAAGAAACAACCCCAGGAGAATCATGGACAACTACAAGACCAGTGGGGCAAAGCTCAAGTAATCAGAAGCAGAAATGGTCTTCTCCTCAGTCCTTCCTGTTAGAAGCGATGGCCGTCAGAGGGAGGAATGCATTGAAGAAGTCAACCAAAGTCTTCAGAGATAGTGTCACTGAACTGGTTTTGGATTCTTCAACTTTGGTATGCAGTTCAATGGCACTAGTCTGCATGCAAGAGATGGTATCTACCTCACGGGCAGAAGGAAGAAGCTCTTCCCCATGAGAATTGCAGACTTGCTGAGGAGGGCTTTAAACTACACAAGCCCGGGGGAGTGGGGGCAGATTCCACTGCTAGGCATAAATCCTCTGGCCAAGATTACCCAATGGAGGGTACTCACATAGGGGACATCCAGGTTATCACCAATGACCTGAGACACTTGCAGAGGGACAGAAAACCTCAGATGAGTAGAGGTGAACTCAGCTTTCTTTATGGGAATGCTAGAAGCATGGGCAATAAACAAGATGAACTGGCAGTCCTTCTGTCTGATGAGGAATTTGACATTATTAGGTTGATGGATACTTGGTGAGATGATACATATGAATGGGCAGTGGATATTGAGGGCAATATGCTTTACAGGAAGGACCAGGTTGGGAAGAAGGGTGAACAGGTAGCCCTCTAAGTGAAAGAGCAGTACCCTTCCCTGCAGGTTACATTTTATTGCACAGGGAAGTCCCTTGAGACCCTCTGGGTCAAGATATAAGGGGGCACGGGAGAAGGGGACCTGATGGTGGGAATCTACTATACTCCTCCCTACCAAGAAGAGGAGAGTGCCCAGGCATTCTACAGAGAACTGGCTGATGCATCCAGCATGAAGGACTTGATGGTCATGGGTGACTACATCTACCCTGACATCTGTTGGGAAGACCATTCAGACAGCTCCAGCAGGTCAATCAACTTCTTGGCAACTTTAGACAACCTGTTCTTGTTATAGCCTGTGGAGGGGCTGACTAGAGATAAAGCCACTCTGGACTTGGTGCTGACCAAAAGGGAAGAAATGGTAGGTGACATGAAGATTGGAGGTACTCTGGGTGATAGTGATCATGAGTTGATTAGATTCACCATCCACTGTAAGGGTGGGAATTCTACCAACAGAACAGAAGTCTTTGACTTCAGAAAGGCAGACTTTAGTAAACTCAGGAGTCTAGTTGGAAATGCCCTTCCCAACTAGTGACTGGATGACTTGCGAGTTCAGGAATGGTGGCACTTCCTTAATGGGGCAATTCTCACTGCTCAAAAAGAGGCCATCCCCATGTGGGAAAGGAGCTAAGAGACCTGCCTGGCTCAACAGGGACATCAGGGAACTTCTTAAAAAGAAATAAGAAGCATACAGGCAGTGGAAAAATGGTTTCCTGCAGGTATGAGAAAAGGAAGGCCAAGGCATGCATGAAGATAAAGCTGGCAACTGAAGTAAAAGACAACAAAAAGTTCTTCTATAGGTATACAGGGAGCAAGAAGAAATCAAGCTCCATTGTAAGTCCCCTACTGAACCTATAGTTGATCCCTGCTAAAAGGTTGAGCTCCTTAATTCTTACTTCACATCAGTATTCTTGAAACCAGGCATGAACTCGTCACCTGTTCAGCAACCTAGAGAATACAGCAATGACAGTAGTCCACATAAAAACTGCCTCAAACAGGTGAAGGTACGCTTAGAGCATTTGGATCTTTTCAGGTTGGTTGGGTCAGATGGGCTGCACCCAAGAGTCCTGAAAGAATTGGCCTGACTCCTAGTGGTGCCTCTGGCAATGGTGTTCAAAGAGTCATGGAATTAGAAGTGGTCCTGAATGACAGGAAGAAGCCTAATGTGGTGCCCATCTTTAAGAAAAGGAAGAGAGATGACCCTGCAAACTATAGACCGGTCAGTTTGACTTTGATCCTGGGAAAAATCTTTGAAAAAAAAAAATTACCAGGGAAACCATCAACCACAAGCTCATAACTGGTGGAGCACTGAGAAACAACCAGCATGGCTTTGTTGAGGGGAGGTCCTTGTATGACCAGGTAACTAATCAACTGGACATGGGGCATGAGGTAGACATCATTTACCTAGATGTCAGAAAGGCCTTTGATACTGGTTCCCATTAGATTCTCTCAGTTAAGCTAGAGGGTACTGGCCTAGACCAGGCTACAGTGAGATGGGTTGGCAACTGTCTCGGTGGCTGATCCCAGTGAGTTGTAATTGATGGGGTGGTCTCATCCTGGAGGGCCATCTCCAGTGGTGTCCCCCAGGGATCAGTGTTTAGGCCCATACTCTTTAACATCTTTATCAATGACCTGGATGAGGGAGTGGGAAGTGCAATCATTAAGTTTATGGATGACACCAAGCTGTGGGGAAATGTAGGCACATCTGAGGGCAGGGCAAGTATCCAGGATAACCTTGACAGGCTGGTCCTATGGGCAGAATGCAATCAGATGAGGCTTAGTAGGGATAAGTGCCAGATCCTTCATCTGGATAGGAAGAACCTTCACAGTGGTGGTCCACTGGCTGGCACTGCATCTGAAAGGGACCTGGGGTTGACAATCGACCAAAGAATGAATATGAGTCATCAGTATGATGAAATCACCAACAGGGCAAATAGAACTCTGGTGTTCATCAGCTAATGCATTGCCAATAGATCCAAAGAGGTGCTCTTCCCCCTCTATTTATCATTGGTGAGGCCACAGCTGGACTACTGTGTCAGTTCTGGGCACCACACTTTAAGATGGATGTGGATAAGCTCAAAAGAGAACAGAGAAGGGCCACCCACATGATCGGGGCCTGGGGGACAGGTCATATAAGGAGAGACTGTGGGAACTGATCTTGTTCAGTCTGAGTAAGAGAAGACTGATAGGAGATTTGGTAGCTGCCTACAAGTATCTCAGGGGTGAACACTAGGGGAGCATCTCTTCAGAAAGGCACCCCTTGGGAGGACAAGGTCCAATGGGCACAAGCTAGTTGAGGAAAAATTTAGGCTAGACATAAGGAAAAACTTCTTTTCCATAAGGGTAACTAGAATCTGGAACACACACTCAGCAGAGGTGGAGGTGTTCAAGAGGAGGCTGGACAAGCAACTCATGGAGTTTGTTTGAACCCAATTACTTCCTGCCCATGGCAGGGGACCAGACTCAATAAACTTACAGGTTCCATCCGGTCCTTCTATTCTATGATTCAGTGATTCAAACCCCTGTACTGGGGTTCTGGGGTCTTACACCCCATGGACTCAGGTGTCCATAGACATGCCTAGCTGTACTGCCTGTTCATACTCTGGGTTACCTATGCACAGGGGGAAGGGGTTTTAAGGCACCTCTTAGTCTCCTTTCACGGGGGAGGCAACTGGCATATCATTTTGTGGGAAACGCCCCACCAGGAGTGGACCCACGATACCATCTTACCCCAGCAGGGTGAAATTTTTGGTAATGCCACAGGACCAGGAGCCTCCTGCCATCCCCATAGCTCCTGCCCTTACCTCCAAGATGTTGTGAGTAGCAGCTCCAGCTGGGCAATGTACTTTCTACAACTGCAGACAGCAAATTGCTGGCTTCCCTGCTTAGGCCTACTCTTATTGCCAACAGCTGAGTTCTCTTCCCCAGTCAGGCAATCCCCTGCTGGCCATGTGATTCCTGACTGGGGAGTGCAGTCATCTGCAGGTTGTTCTGTTGCTAGCTCTGAGTCCTTAAAGTGGCAGCCAGAGCAAAGGGAGCAGTGGTAGCTGGGTGGGAATCTGATGGTCACATATTAACCCCGTCAGGCCAGATGCAGCCCACAGGCTTCCAGTTGGATAGCCCTGACCTTAGTGAATGTGATAAATGGGACCTAGACTACCCATTTAAATTGTTGACACTTACACTATTATAGCTATTGACAATTCATCTTCCTATGCAGAAGTCCTATACACCACAATATCAGAAGAGAATTAAAGTTTGTGTTTTGAAATTTGAATAAATTAGATCAGAACTAAACACATTACAAAAGCCATGTATATATGATTTATTTGGCTACAGTCATCTGGTGGGATTCAGGTGTTATGTTTGCCACAAAATTAATGTGCATCTCATACCCACATCAACATTTCTAGTTTATAATTACCCTGTCAATGTTTTTTGTGCAAATAAACTTTATCAGTTATCACCAATTTAGTCCACTGGTATGGTGTTTAGATTAACTAACTACCCATTCCCGGATTACTGTTGAATATATTCATTTATCCTATGTACATATCAGTCATTAGTAAGATGCTGTTAAGAAGAGAAGATAAATTAAGAAAAATATTTAAGAAAAAATAATTGAATTAACATCATATTATCCAGAATTGATTGGTAATTCCATTTAAAATGTTTCAATTGATATTTACTTATGTGTACATATCTGATACATTTTAATAACTATTAGTTTTTTCTATAAATGAATGCATTCTCTATTAATCTGTTATTTTAATGAGATTTAGATTGCTGACAGATGTTCATTTGAAGGTGGAATGGGAAAGCTCTTTCCACACATGCATGGCAGGCAGCACAATTGTAGGATCAGGGATCAGATCTGAATTGTGCCATATTGCTGGTGCAGGGGGATCTTGGGATTGTGATCCCAGGAACCTCCTTATATCCTCCTGCATGAGTAAATTGAAATCTGGGTGCTCAGAAATCAGCTGATCATCAGCTGACTCTGGAGACCCATGATCAGCTAATTGGGACCACCCTAGAAATTGAGCCCAAGAGTAGTCCCAATCAGTTGATTGTTGGTACTGCCACAGAGCATTAGCTCACAGTGGTCCTAATCTACTGTCAACTGGCAGGGACTGAACCAGTATTCGACCTTGGTGTGGTCCCTGCCAACCAACAATTGTTTGCCATTTGCAAACCCTGGTGTGGTCTACCCTGCCACATTCTATTCAAGGCCCCATAGAAGCCAGCCACAAAGTTATTACACATATCTCTGTAATAACTTTGTTGCTGGTTTCCTGGTTTATTGCACTGTTAATATCCTGAACATGTATGTGGCTGATTTACATTTTGTACAGACAGAAGTGAAAACTTTCTCCTGGTCTGGTCACAGAAAGCAGTTTAAAACTGTGACCAAACACAAGTGCATGGCTGCAAACAGCTTTAAAAATGGCCAGTCGGGTGAAAATCTGACCCCTCATTACATAAGGTATCAGATGAAGGCAGTTCAAAATAGAGCATCTGCTATAACTTCTGTCTGCGCTGCCTGCCAGCCTGTCACTGTTTTCAGAATAGGAGGGGGGAAAGGGAGCAGAGGAAGTTTGGTCTGGGGGTTTTTCAGCCCCGGTAGAGGGTGGGGTGGGTGTATTGGAACCCTGCCTTGAGGTGGAGGGGGGCTCCAATTCACCCACCCCACCCTCCAGCTGGGGTGAAAAACTCCCAGACTGCTTCCCTGTGCTCCATTTTGCCCCACCCATTCTGAAAAAGGAACAGGCTGGGGGAAAGCAGCTGCAGGCTCACAGATAGCAAGCTACACCCCCCCACCCCCTGCAACCAGCAGTGAACTTCTGTTTGGTCCAGGACATCATTGTAACTCAGAATGCTTCTTGCAAAGCATTCTCAGTTACAGCAGGGAGCTACACTTCTTTCTGCCACCTTTAAGATGCAATAAACCAGTTAATCAATTAATCATGGCTTTGGTGTATTGTTTGCCTGGGGCCTTAATATAAAACATAATGGCAATGGAATAAGATGTTTGACACTCAATAAAAATCTCTTGTTCCAAATAAATTCCAACATAAAATAATGCTTTGCCTTTAGCTCTCATTCAAGACTCATCAGTTCATGAGTTCAGTGTTTAAATGACACTATGTTGGATTTTTAGTTCTGAGAAGCTTCAGCCTCTACTGATCACGATAGGGAGTGTGTGATCAGCTCTTCTGAAAATAAGACCCAAGGTATTTTGAATAGATCACTCAAATCAGTCTGCCTTTACCTAAGGACTTGTAGGATAGCACGCAGAAAATTGGGATCAGAATGTAGTTTTTCTGATTTTCTGACATGTTCAGGTCACTATACAGTTGAGTATGCTTAGAGCAGAGGTTCTCAGCCTGTTTAGATTAGAGGCATGCTTGGAAAATGCCATTGTTTAGTTTTCATTCCCCTTTAAGTATAGAAAAATAAGAGCAATTCTTCTGTTGCAGAGAACTCAGACCACAAAAGGTCAAATTGTTTTAACACCATGGATTCCTATTTGAAAACTGTAGTTTTATCTCATGAATCATGTTTGTGTGCTAAACAGTGATGACATTATGTGGAACCCTTCAATCTCAGGGCACCCCAAGATGTCACGTGGCACACTGATTGCCAATCACTATCTTAGGGCATGCTTAACTGTTCCACTAGCAATGTATTTGCTCAAGCAAACTGAGATATAACACATCTTTACAGGAAAGATAATATGTTTCCCCTCCTCCCATTTTTCCTCTGCAGATAGTAATTGTGCAGTTTGGTGGGAAGCCTTTCAGCTGTTCTCCTCTGGAGCTTGACCAGTGGATGTGGTGTATATTTATTGGATTAGGAGAACTTGTCTGGGGTCAGGTAAGTGCTACTTGATAATATGTGGATTTTTACTTATCTTATTGTATTATTACTAACTGATAAGGTCTGAATTGGGAAACGTTAACTTACAAGTAACTATTTGCAATCATGTGTACAGAAGTGTCCCCAAGATGATCTCTCACACTGAATCATACATAGTATACACTAGAGTTGAGAAATACTTTTAACTATTAAAATAAAAGTGTTAAAACTATTGTGTTATTTCCCCATTAAGGTAAGTTACACTTTTTAGGTAACTTTTAGGGGGTTTTTTTCTTAAGCTGTACACACAAAACTCAATGACTAAGTTCTTCAATGACTAAATTTGTTTGCGAAAGATGCTGTATTCATAGCTCTTAGAATTATAGCCCTATAGCTATGGAATAGGTCCATTAGGGGCGGATATATTATATGCTTCCAACTGTTGCTTCAGCCTACATGACGAGACTGTTCTGCAATGGTGAGCTGGAAGAAAATGGAAGGGTAGTTAAGTGTCCATGCTTAGCCACTCATTTTCTATTCTGAGCTTGCTAGCAATAGTGAAATTTTAATATCAATTCTTTCTTAGGACATAGGTGTTGGTTATAGCCATGTTGGGCTAAAGACATAGATAGACAAAGTTCTTTGTATAAATGTGAAATTTTTTGTTAGACCAACTAAGTAGATGGAAAATTTGTTTTTTCAAGTTTTCAGGCACAGATACCCTTCCTTTTCTTATTGGAGTGCATTCAGAACAGCTGATGATTTTTTATGCAATTTAATTTAGGTGCCAATAATAAGAACTTCTGCAACCTTTGGCACCAAAAGTTAATAGAAGTGTTATGTGGATGAGTGCAGCTATCATCTTTAATTATCAGAAGTAAGTAAAACATATTATTAGCTGTCTGGAAGAGGCAATATAGATAATACTCAAAACAGGTATTATCCTGAAGCAAATGTGTAATGTAACTTGCATAATGTGAGCCACCAATCTACATAATTTTCAGGAGTGATGGATAGTATTTGAAGAAGAACCTAAAGGGTTTTCTTTCTGGTAATAGGCTGAGTTTCTCAAGGAGAGCCTCTTGCCCCATATAATCTATACCATGCTGGTTGGGGTGCCTGCCTAAACTGTGAGCCTGAAGCATTCAGTTTCCTCATCCCACAATAATGTATATAATAGTCAAAGCACTGGGCTGCAGAGTTAGGCATTCTATGATGCTCCTTCTTCCTGACCCGGTTAAGCTCTTGTAATTAGCAACATAATAGCAGATCATCCTGCTCTTGCTGATAGTAGCCTGTATCTGGGGAGTTGACCCCTGCTTGGGACCTTGCAATCATATGTTCAGCTCCATATTTTCACAGCGCCTTATAAACTTTATAAGAAACAGGCACTGTCCAAAACTAGAAAAACCCTGAATATAAAGTTCAGAATGTTGTGCTCCCAGGTAAAAAGCAAACTACAAAACCATAGAATCAGCTTACTACTAACTCAGAGCTTTCCTTAGGGCTGTATGGAAATTACATGCCTCTTGGCCTAAGAAAAGCAGGAAAGCAACTTGACTGTGGGCCCAACCTGTAGCCTGGAGGTTTGGACCCTTTTCTGGGGAAGGTGGGTGATGTGGGCTTGAATCCCATTGAGGGTTCCCTGGTTTCTCACTCCTTCGCTTTTGTAACCCCTTTAGTTACTCACCCAGGTGGTGGGTTTGATGGTACTCTCACCCTGAGGGGACTGACAAGTGAACTTCTTACCCCGACCACCTCAGAAGAGTGTCCAAATCATGAAGCAAGGAGGTGGATAGATTTTTGCATTTTACATTCAGCAGTCATTGACTAAAACAAAACAAAAAAATTACCCCCAAAATACTAAACCAATGCCCCTCCTGGGAACAGTGTTCTGGCCTTCCAATTCTCACGCACACATTCAAACCGCTTGGCTGCACAGCCAGGCTCTCGCTGGTGCTCTTTTTTGCTGAATTCCTGAAGTGCAACATGGACCAGCTACAAGAGGGGGGCCACCTGCCTGCTCCAGTGCAGAATGTGTCCAGCTGCTTGGGGCATTGACCTGAGAGGTAGTAGTTCTGTTTTTGGACTCCTTTCTCCAAGAACTCACTATGCACTGTTTGCATAAGCACTCAAGCTAAAAAGTAGAAACCACCTGAGAAAGAACATTAAAATTACAAACACTAGGCTCTGAAGGGAAATCTTAAAGCATTAGGCTTAAGAGTCAGGCTGCTCTTTCTGTTCCCTTTCTGACTCGTGTCTTGCACTCCTTGTTTTGGAGTAGAGGTATCAAAGTTGACTGGCTCCCAAGGCTGTATCCAGACTGCCAGGAGCCTCACAGGCTGGATGCATATCCAGTAGCAGCAGCAGAGCAAGCGGTAGTGGTGTGGTAAGCAGTGGTGGGAGCACAGTTAACACAGTTGTGTTGGTACATAATCTTAATCATTCCCAGGAATTTGGTGGTAGCCCCAAGGAGCCTTACGTGCCAGGTGAAACAGCGCCACGGCTGGATCTGGCCTGTAGGCAGGATTTTTGACACTCCAGGTTTAGAGCATTACATTCTCTTAGGTATCCGGGTTGTAGCTGTATTAGTCTAGAGGCAAAAGGATTCAGAACTCATGGTAGATGTGATATCTTTTATTAGACCAACTAGATTTTTGCAAAAAAAATCTCTTAGGCAACTCACCCAGGTAGAAAGGACCTGCACTTAATGATCTTTCAAGCCTAAGTGGATTCAAAACTACACGTCACACCTCTCAGAATAGTAGCCTACCCTTCAGGGTAGGGGCTTATCTGAACTTGTATTTTACATTAAATAGTCAATGCCTTGAAAGAAACAACCTCTACCCCCCCGTCCCCACCTAGAAATAACTCCTAGGTGCAGAGACTTGGACTGGGAAGTATAACTCTTAACTTTTTAAGTAAGAGTTCTTGCTTTTGGTCCATATTCCCATAATGCCTTTTGTTTTTCACATTAAATAGCAAGTAGTTAAAAGACTGCAATGTGTCTGGGTATGCAGATTGGAACCCTAAGTGGCTACATTTGGGTGAATGTCTAAATGGCTGGATTACAGCATTTGAGGAGAACTCTTCTACTTCTTTCTTGGTCTCATGAATCTTGTATTTCTGTCAGTACAACAGCACTGCTTCAAAAGGAATGGTGGGAAATTCCATCACCAAGCCCAGCTGATAGTTTGGTGGTTAGCGCATGTATGGAGAAATCTGTGGTTCAGTTAACAGCCATGACCTATAAAGGGATTCAGTGTGTAGGTGTTCAAACTAAGAGTTGCAATGGGATCTGTCTCAGGATTTCTCTTGGGTTCTCTACCTGCTATCAGTTCTAAGGGCCTTAGCCTGTCCCAAGTCAACCATATAGTGCCCTCGCCAGTCACCCACTGTGGCCTCCCTACTCCCTTTAAACCTAACCCATGTCTCACAGCTATTTTTCCCAAATCATAACCAAAAGATGAGCTAAAAATGAAATAACCAACTCCTTTCAGGGTAAATATGCAACACAAGTGAAAACCTTACTGCTAGCTGGTTATCCAACACCAGCTGCTCAGGGCTACCTTATTGTCTGCAGTCCTCCCCCAGGGAGAGGCCCTCATAGCCCTGACCTGGGCCAGACTGACTCCTCAATCCAGGATCCAGGCTTATATGGCTCCTATGCTTCACCCAGTTTGATCACCTAAGGTCTCATTCTCATAATATGACACAGGAGTTCTTATAGTAATCAATAGGTGTGCAACCCTGCACTACGCAGCCTGCATCCTGCCCAGTTACAGGGGTCTGTGGTCTTTGTTACAGACGTTCAATTAATTTGGAGAGTGCAGCAAGTGGCATGATGACCTGGCCCTTACCTGCCAGATGAGAGCCACTCTTCTACTCTGGCTTCAGCATTTATTGCAATGTAACAGTGGCTAAAATTATTCAAAACAAAATTATTCATATTTTTAGGAATATGCTAAAGAAGGACATTTTACCTTGAAAGCTGTTAAGTGTTATTTTATTATTTTTGACAGCACCAAAATATTAGCAAGTAAGAGAAGATGACCATGAGAGTTAGACTGGTTTCTGGAAAAGAAGGAACTGTGGCAGGAGAAGATCATGTTACAATTAAAGAACACTTAATTGATTTTTAACATGATGAATCTTACTTGCACTGGAATGACACAAGCTGTCCTCAGACAGTAACAAGTGGGAATCTTGATCACTGATTTGGGAAGCCAAGACTATAACAATGGGGCAAATAAGAAAGGCAAACACTGTGTGTAGCTTTAAGAATTTAGGACCTTAATGAGGTTTTGCGATTTGTCTCATGCAATGCATATCTTTGGATCTCACACTCAATAATGCCATTGGTTGTTGCATATAATTACAGTGGGTTTTTTGTGTTGTTCAAAGCATTTATCCTTTTTTGTGGTGGTCCATTGAAATTTAAGGTATCATCACGTGACCAGCCTGATATCAGAACCCATAACTGAAATGAGATGGCAAGGCTGAACTGATGCACTCTGTATTTCAGAACCTAGTTTCAGAAAACTATACACACAGTTCCAATTTCAGGCTTCAAGGAACCCACAGGAAAAGAAATGGAAAGTGACACCAAATAGCTGGCTCCCAAAATTTCCATCTAATTTTTTTTGTACAGTGGCACTATCTGAAAATAAAAGGCTTTAAGAAACTGAAGAAGATTTCAAATGACCAACACATCAGCTAACAGCTTCAAAGAATGTCCTTAGTAAAGGAACTTTGATGAGGGATTTGCAGTGGTTTTGACTGAAGAGCTGGAAACCAAATCTTGTTTTTCATAAGAAAAACAAATTATAGTATGGCGCTAAAGAGAAAGTTTCTGTTAATGATGTAAGAGAGTAATTGTTAACTAATCCGGAAAAGAAATATAACGCCATTTTTGTATTGTTTTGAATAAAGTTGTGTAGTCACTTGAAGAAAGATGTGGAGAGTGCCATAAGATGTTTGTATTTTTATATACTCCTAGATACCTAAATGTCCTACAAAAGATTATAAACAGCAATGCATTGTTTTAAGCAGAGCATTAGATGATATGCAGCCTAGTGATGAGTCATTCTTTCATGTAAATATCCTGGGGATTTGCACTGAACCTCATATTCTTGGTAGGCAGCACAAACCTGGAACCTACTCAATTACTGCACAAGAAAAAAATTAACTGTTGAGCTTGGTTCCAGATGTAGCCATCACACTAAGGATTTTATTAATCTTGACTGTATCTCTTGGAAGTGGAGAATAAAGCTTTTAAAGCTTAAATTGATATGACCTATTTGTGTTCTACAAGAGCTTAGTCTAAGTGGGTGTGTGACTAATCTACTGCACAGTAAAGCGTCTCCACCTGCACATGTGTGGCATTTACTGTACAGTAAATTAGTTTACTGTGTGGTTGACTACTATCTGTAGATACAGGTAATAGGTTAGCCATGCAGTAGCTACTTTGCAGTATCACACATGTAATACGCACTGACTGGGAGACAGATGCTCCTAGAGCCTCACAGTTCTCTCAGGCCCTGTTCACATCAGGACCAGCCCCCAGATTGTTACCTGGGGGAGCCTGGAGCTCCCCCAGGCTGATTCAGGGGGGCAGAGCAGGGAAGGAGCAACCCTGGACCAGGATGCTGCCATTGTGAGAAAATGTGTACCTAGCAGGGCACACATATAGACATGTTCCCAGGCACAGTTTATTTCACCTTATTTTACTGTGCAGTAACCTTACTGAGCATTAATTGCATGTGTAGACACACCCAGTTAGTAGATCTTGCTTTAATATCAGTTCAGAACCACATTGTGGAGAGCACTGATCTGAAACATGTCATTCAGTTCACAGGTATTTAAGCAAGAAAACTGAATTAACCAAAAATAAGACCTACTAGTCCAAATCTGTCCATCAGTTAGTGGGGAAAAAGCTTTGGAGTACTAGCTGCATGTTTGAGTTCAAGTTCTTTACTTTGTTTCATGCTTGCATTATCATCCATAAACAATAATGAATTCTAATTCTGTTAGCATTTGGGGGAGGGGAAAGGTAGTTGGGGACAGGATTAGGAATTTAACTTCTTAGCACAGTGCCCTAATTGCCGCACCACAGGTCAATCGTTAACCATTTCCCTCCAGTGCTCTTTTACAAGCTGTCTTTCTGGACACCCCCAAGAGAGGGAATTGTGAAACAAATAAGGCCATATTTATTTTACTAATGTGGTTAAGTGAAATAGATGTTGGTAGGGAAGGGAGCTGGACTTGGGTTCTAGCCTGGAGCCTTCCTTCCAATGGGGAAGTAACTTTCCAAGTGCATGACATCCATCTTAACTAATGACTATTATACTCTAGGGGCAATGGTTCAACTTCAAATGAAAAGCTGAAGGAAGGAATGGATTTGTAGTGCTCTGGTTTGACTTGTGTTGGAAAGTCAGAGTGATGGATATTCAAACCCCTCTAAGTCAGTCAGGCTTAGGATCTCTGGTTTTGCGTTCTCACCATGGAGCTAGTGGAGCTAAAATCTTTCTTTTTCCTGGACTTAACTTCATGTACATACATACCCAGCCAGTGTTTGGCTCTATTGTGCATGCTTAGATGTAGGGCCAAAGTCAACCTAGAAAACTGCTATTTTAGGTACACAAAAAGAAACAGAATTCCTCCCTTGGTGTTAATTTCAAATTTCACTGAATAATTACATTCTGACTATTTACATTCTTGCTATAGTTTGTTAGGGAGGTACAATTCCTTTCCTAGCCCTACATCTACTGCATAGTTGCATATTGTTAAACAGTTGCTATGTTTTGTTAGAAATGGCTGCAAAGAAGTGGTGCAAGAAATGAATTCTGTCTACATTTTACACATCAATAAATATATATGGCACTCTGGACTGGAAAAAGTTGTATGAATGTAAAGCACTTTCATAAACCTGTTTCTCCTAGTATTCTAGATGGGTTACAAGCCTTACAGGAAAAACCTGGAATAAGGTTGACATTTTTAGTACCTTCTTATACTGTGTTTTCAGGTCATTGCAACCATCCCAACGAGTAGGCTAAAGTTTTTAAAGGAAGCAGGGAGGCTCACTGAAAAAGAGGAAGTCCCTGAAGAAGAGCTGAATGAAGATGTAGAAGAAATTGACCATGCGGAAAGAGAACTTCGACGTGGACAAATTCTCTGGTTCAGAGGCCTGAACAGAATCCAAACCCAGGTATGTTACAAAGACTGGTATGGAACTTCTGCGAAACCATATGTTTAATTTTGCATTCTAACAAGATAATGCCATAGGCTAAAGCCACTTCCATTATGCATATGATAGGAAGAAAGATGTTTCTTAAATTGTACTTAAATTTTCAAGCTACAAACATGGTAAAATGGCCACGAGGAATTTAAAAAAATATTAGTTGCAAAACAGTTATATATGAATAAAAATTGACACCCATGTATGGCTTTTGCTGAGAAACTACTTTGAACTGGTATGAATGTTTTTACTTACTGTTATAACAGCTGACATAGAGCATCCCTAGGTTACGCTACCTGACTGTACTTTATTACTGCTTTTTAAAACATGTCATTTTATTCTGCTAGAAAGTGCAAAGCTTCCATTTCCTCATACATTTGTGGCTCCTTTCTGCAGTAAGGCAAATGAAGATTAAATCTGATTTTTTTAAAAATCTGCTGTGTAGAAACCTTAACATTAGTGCAGTCAGATTTGTATTTTAACAGAAACAACTGGTTTGTCTGTCAGGTGATGACAAATTTGATCCCAAATTTATTTTAAGTAACAAGCTAACCATCCACCATAATATTGTTGGGGTTTTTTACTGTTATTTATGGGTTTTATATATTCTTCATACTGTATATTTTCAACATTTTACTGAATATGCAAAAATATGTGCATAAGTTACTTTTGTGCCTAGAGGAAGGAAATCGTGATTACAACATCACAAATGTGTGAAGTACATCTGTTCACTAAAAGCCATGGCAGTAAGTAAATAACATTTGTCTAAGGCAGAACTCAAATTTCTTCCTTGCAATGTGCTTTGCCACAATAAAATATCATTTTAAACTCATACTCTCAACAATGTTGAGCCTTTGTGCTAACTTGGAGAAAGAGAGCAGCTTTGTACAATTAGATATGCAATTCCCATGACATCAGATTTACACAGTGCTTTAAAAAGGAAATATATGAATAATTAAGAGTGCTTTTTCCCAAAGAGTTTATAAATGAAATTTTCTTCTCCAAAACTTTTGTAGTGCTTTTTTAATTTTGCACATTTTTTTTACATTAAAACACAAAGTATCTTTTCCCTTTTCTATTTTAAACATTGGCAAATTTTCTGTAAAAAAAAAAATACATGGGTATATGTCTTAGGATAAGTAGGTGCAAGGAATAATGTTTGTTGCCATCAGTTCTCCTTGGTGACACCTTTGTGTTGCTATTAAAAATCAGGAGAAAAGGTGGCAGCTGCTGCTACATTAAGGATTTGGGTAAATCTGCCAAGGCAAATAAATACAGATCCTGGCTGTGGGACTCTGTGACCTGGGTACATTGACTAAAGAGCACTCATCAAGAGAGAAAATTCACTTTAAGGCCCCTTGATACAAGGGTTACAGTCACGTGTTCAAGTAAAGGCTTCCTAAGTTATTTTCTAAATTGCATTATTTTTTCCTGGTGGCTGTAGGAGGAGTGTTGTCTGTTGGCATTTCTATCAGGATGTCTTTCTGGTTGTGGTGAGTGTAAAAAACAACAAAAATTGCAAATTATACCCTTTTAATTCCACCTCTAGTTTGAGCAGTATCTTTTTTTTCTTCTTTATATTTTTATCTTCTTAATCCACAGATAAATTATCCTTCTTGTTTCCTATTTAAAAAAAAACATTAATTGTATTTTCTTGCTAACATCCATCTACTTAGTTTCCTTTCTACTGCTAGTTGTAGAAGTATGTTTGGTAGGATATACAGTTTCCTTTCCTACCAGTAGGTTTCTGTGACCCCTCCCCCGACCCTGTTTTGTTTATGCAGTGTCTTCTTTTCTTCCTCCATTTCACATCTGTGGAATGATATTAGAAAAAGGAAATGGGCCAGCAGATACAGAAAGAGTACAAAATGCAATTACCAGATGACCACTGGCAAGCGTACTGTTATGCACACAATTTAGCAGATTGGTACAAGAACCACTGTGAACTGTGCTACTTAAGAGTTTGGTGCATTTAATGCACCAAATGTTGTAGCTGATCCTAATGAATTCATATACTTCTACTACATTTCTTAGGGTGTCTGTACACAAGTGTAGAAGCTGCTTCAATGCACTGTAATTAATTAATGAATTGAGTCTGCTGGAGTGTGGCAATTACCGCATTCAGGCACCCTCCTGTGTCTCCTGTATCAGCATCCCCATGCTTAAAAATAATGGCAAGGGTGCTTTTACTAAAGCTCATCAAATGAGCTTTAGTTTAAGTGCCCCCACCACCATTTTAAAGCATGGGGATGCTGATATGCGAGACACTGTGGCAATTTAATTAGAGTGGCTCTTGGAGTCACTCTATTTAAAGCAATGCCCCCTCCACGCCCAACAGCCCCAGAGTATGTGTAAAAGTGCCCTTAGGAAGCCATCTAAAGAAGAGTTGAAGGAAGAAGATCTAGCATCCTTGTGAAATTGGAAGATTTTCAAGAATCCTCTGGTGTCTAATGACCTTCTGGAGATGCAGAAGAAGAAGGTAGAGCATCCATTCCCTTTTTATATATACAGGGGATGGCAGTGATGTCAGGAGTAGGATATATAATCTGTCACAAGTAGATTGTTCATTCCAATCTGGACCATTTTCCATCAGTTTCCACAGTTCTGTTTTAGGTGAAAGAATATTTTTGTAACTTTCTGTCCAGTCTTTACTGGGCAGGTAGCAACATCATCCAACATAATCTTTATGGCTGCTTGCAAATGGTAAAGAAACAATAACAAAACCATGCTTTACCAGAAGCAGCAGCTTGTTACTTCGACCTGGTTCTGCAGTGTCTGCATAGATGAAGTGCTTCAGCGGGGCTTTTTCGCACTTTTATCTAAAGCTGATTAAAGCAGCTATTAAATAAAAGCACCAAAACAGCCCCACTAAATCATCTGATCTATATAGACTTTGGGTGATCTGGGTTCAGCTAAAATGCTGCCTCTTCTGGGCATGTGCTGGGCTTAGCACGGGAGCATAGCAAGTTTAAAGTGAAGCACTGCTTTTTGTGTGTGTGTGCAAGCAACCAGAGTCATAAGATAGTTCAACAAGCATCCACAGTTTTTTCCGAGACAACTTGAAGTTCTCTCACTTGCATTATCCCAGTGAATATTCATCAAAGCTAATATTAGAGATATTAAAGACTTCATTAATCAGAGGTTTCTTAAGCTGAAAATAGAGCATTCACATCTGGACAACAGAGAAAGAATTTTACTGTTGATTTCTTATGCTCCAAAGTCAGGGATTTCTATTTCATGCTATTCTTGAAAAGACATCAAAGTTTACATTTTAAAAGGAAGTTGAAGGAAGAATCTTACTAAGCGACAAATTCTGGCTATATGCTCTTAATCTTGTCATCTTTAGTTCTGTCCACTAACCTTTTTTGCCTTTGTGAAGGTATAATTATCTGTGGCTGAAGACATTCTCTTCTTTAGTTTATGACTACCATGTAGGTTCTCACAACTGATCTAAAGGAAGTCATAGTGATATGAAATTCTATGAAAAGCTCATACATTTCTTTCATCTTTATTTATTCAGCATTTTCTCTCAATATATTCAGAATATTCTAATTCTAGTAATGATGATCTTAAGGTTAGACTGACTAGGCAAGGTTAAAATAATTTGTCTTCAGACAAGTTGCTTTCAAAGTTAATAACCCAGATAACATCAAAAAACAAAACAGTGCCAAGCTTTTCTGTAATTATTTCACATATGATGTTGGACAAAATTTTGAGTCTGAGGTTTTGAAAAATTATATAATGTTCAGATTCCAAAAGTGAGAATCCAAAACCTTTTGGGAAGTTGTAGAAATAGAAAAGTAGGGTTGGAAGGGACTGAAGGAGTTCATTTAGTCTAGTCCCCTGCTCAAGGCAGGATCATTCCAATATAAGCTATTTTAGACAAGTCCACAGATACCATAGGGATTGCCATAGGAAAAAAAAATATACAAAATCTTAACTGCAACCACAACTTTCAGGTTAGCAGGCAGTCTCTGCTTTGAGTTAAAAGTAGAAAAACTATGGAAAAAGCTAGGCTGACACTGGCTGATGACATTATAGATATACAACTAGGAATGAAGGAGCTTTACTGCTTTCTTCATTAAGTTTTTATACCCTTGCGTTCTCTGTGTTTAAGTGACTCCTAGGGCCAATGAAAACCTAGTAGCATGAAAATAAAAGTTTTCAAATGGGTTTTAAATTAGTCAAAATAAGTTTTCAGAACATGCATTCAGGGCTTTTTATATAAAATGTGTCCTAGGAATTAAAAAGAATGAAAGAATTAATTGAGGCAAAATTAAACTTTTAGTTTGTCTCACCATTTCTGTGTATTTTGACATGTAAACAGTACATGTTTCAAGGAATTATGTGAAAAATTGCAAAAGCCACATGGAAGCCTTTTGTATAAGAGGCATGGTCAGCGATGTTAGAGAAGATATCTTGGCTGCGTCGAAATGAGTGCAGCTGTACAGTATGTGATGTCACAGATTTGTCTGCAGTGCCACATTCAGCTTTTGTCTATGCTGCAAGGCAGCAGCTGAAGTCCAATTAAAAAAAAATTGTAAACATATGCTGCCAAAATGAAAAAATCTACCTAAAACCCTGCAATCATTATCTTTAATGATGGCTTTAATTTTCTTGATGAAGATTAACTAGTTGTAAACATTTAAATAGAACTAAAACCTGATTTGTCATAGGACTCTTACAGAGGGGAGAAGTCCAGGTCTTTCTACCTCCTTCATAATATCATTTTTACTAATTATGTGAACCTTAAAAAAAAGCTCTTTTGAATTTAATTTTTAAAAGAGAATGTAAACTGGATACAAAATAAAAAAACACAAAAGGGATAATTTACAATATTTAAAATAACCATCAATTAAATGCTGTTCCTGGCTTCCTGTGATCAGAGAACTGACAAAGAATGTCTTGCATTTGAAAGCTTGTCTAATTTTATCCTAATTACATAGCTGGTCTAATAAAAGATACCACCCTAAGAAATCCTTGTCTTTTGAAACAGTTACCTGACATTATGTTTTCTACTCTATCTTAGAGTTGAAAACCTGATTAAAATGGAGTGACAACAATTATTTCGAACCTACCTTTCACTTAATGTTTTTCAATGAGGCTTATACATTACATTTTACTAACTTCTTTAAAATCACAGTTGCTCTAGAAACATCAACTTTTTATTCTCTGAGTAAATACCTTGATTTAAAATGTACTCACTTTTTTATAGTAACTTTCTCTTCTTGCTTGGCTACTTTTTCCTCTGGGCCAAATTCTTCCGTGGTCCACATTTCAAATAATTCCACCTGACTTAAGGCATAATTCAGCAATATTCATTCAGCCTTGGATATTATGCAGAGCTAGTCATCTGCCTGCCTATAGTCCATGAATGAAGATCTGTATTTAGTCACTTTATAAGAAATAAGAAATTTCATATCTGTAATTCTTGTTCTCCCAAGATAATATTAAATACAGATCTTCCCTGGTCTTTCCACTTTCACTTATCCTGGAGATCTTTCCAGCTCATTGTAAATAGCTTTAAAAAATATCTGAAGGCTTAGGATTTACCATCTGTATCATCCACGATGGTGCGCACTTGGTGCTCTCAGTATGGGGTTTTGAAATCTTTTCGAATTCTCTCTTTTGGAGAGTGCTCTATGTCCTTGTGTCAGAACATGAAAAAACAGGGTCTATGATCATGGGCATCTTCAGAGATTAAACCTTATAGGTAAGTAATTCAATGTATCTTCATGTGTAATCATTTTTTTTTGAGTCATACTGATTCTACATGCCAGTATATACAGTTGCTAACAAATCACCTATAACTCTCTTCCACATAGAGTTAGTGTGATGACAGAGTCTCTAACTGTAGTTTTTGTATTCAGTAAATATTTCTTTGGATTAAACCAGCAAGGCTGAAGGTGGGACACTGGTGTGTGGGCACTTGAGTGTCTCCATATACACTGTCCAGGCTTTTGCACCCTGGATAAGTCACTCCAGCTTCCCGTTGTCTTTCAAGTGAAGATTATGTTCAGCAAGCTGATGTCTCAGCATAATTCTGTTGTCTCATGAGACAGACAGATGCCTACTACTACTAAACATACCAGAATGGGCCTTCTGAAGGAAATAAGATTTTCATAATTTTGAAATACCTTTGTTTGTGTTTAATTAATGTGGCATGTTAAGGAGCCAATGGAAAATTTATAGAGATTAAATTCATGTTAATATGTGCCTTACTTAAATTCACGTAGGAAAACAGTGTACCAGTGATCAAATCAACCGTTTAGTATTTGCATATAAAATACTTCAATGGAAACTGTTCTGCATTTATAACGCCAAGACTTTCCACCAAAAACCTTTACTCCTTTTACTTTCACTTCTTACAGGGTTTTTTTGTTTTTGTTTTGTTTTGATTTTGGTTTTTCTATGAGAATATTCTGTATAGAGACATACAGGCTAAGTACAGGCAATACACTTCATGCACTTTAAGCATGCAAAAAGCGCTTTACAGCTGTAGCAAACCTGAAGTTCACAGCACATAAAACACTTTAAAAATTGCAGATCCTGCTCTAAGTTAACCCTAGATGGAAGTGTACTAACCTAAAGTGCTTTCTGTTAGAGCACTTTTTTGAATATCTGTGCCAGATCCCATTAAGGGTTAACTTAGAGCACAGCTGCTGCCATCCCAGGCAATATTGCACAGGGCTGCTGTAGCCTCAGGCAGAACTCATTTGCTTTGCTCGAGTACCAGGCTGGCCCTGCCCCCTTGTCTTTCTCTGACCTGAATCAGCGACAGCCTCTGATCCCAGCCCCACAAGCAGCCTGGTTGTGTCCCACACAGTGTGCCACAGCCCAGCCAGACAGGTGATGTGAGAAAAGGAGTCTGGGGTGTTTCTCTTGGCAGCTGCTGCTGGAGCAGCCCCTCTCTTCAGTTCTGCCGTTCTGCCAGCTGGCAACTGTCAGCAGCAGCTTAAGTGGGAGAGGGTAGGAAAGGAGCCCCTCTGCCATGAAGATCCCCCCACAGCTTCCTGGTCCAGGAGTTGGGGGGCCAGGCTGGGTCCATGTAGCACAGGGACTCCCTTCCCCACTTCCTCAGCTGCAGTTTCCGGCACTGTGAAAAGCCAGAGCAGCCCCATGCTGCATGCTTCTAGCTATAGCTGCCAGGTAGCTCCAGTGGTGGAAAGGGTGAATGAAGCCCTCCCTTCTGAGGGCACATCCACCGCTTGCTGTCTTGGGCTTGGGTGGAGGGGCAGGCTAAGTCCATGCAGCAAGGGGGTACCATTCACCCCCACCCCCACCTGAGTGACCCAGCAGCTGCAGCCAGAGGCTGAAGAGCAGGGCTGTTCTGGGTTTTATTTCACTGTATCAGGAACTGCAGCCAGATGGGTGATGTGGGGGGAAGGGAGCCCATCTACCATGAGAACTCTACCACACATTTCATACTTAGAGTTTAGGGGGTTGGCTGGGTCCATATAGCACAAGAGGCTCCTTCCCACCCCAGCCCCACTTCCTGGCCCACAGAAATATGGGCCAGACAGCTCTGCTGCAGTTTCTGGCTGCCACTCTCAAGAAGCTAGTACGGGGGGAAAAGGAAAGCCCCCATCACATGCCACCCCTCCTCACATCTTGCTAACTGTCCTCTTCAGCAGGCCAGGCTGGGTTCATGCAACAGAGGTTTCCCTCCCCCGTGGCCCCAGTTTCCAGGGAAACACTAGGCAAGACTGCTCCTCTTACAGCTGCTGTCTGCCACTGTTAAGAGGCTTGGGTAGAGGGGAAGTGCCCCCCACCTCAAGAACCTGACCTTGCCCCACAAAGACCACAGCTAGCAAGCCGTGGGGGGTTCTCATGGCGGGGGGGGGTCTCCCTTCCCCCCTCTCCAGCCTTTTGACTGAGCCAGCCAGCAACAGCAGAAGGGGTAGCTCAGCATTTCCCTGCACTGGAAACTGGGGCTGGCGAGGAAGAGGCCCCTGCTACGGAGACCCAACCTGCTCCCCTTCCCAACCCAGCTAGCAAGCTGTGGGGTGGGGGAGACCTTGTGGTAGAGATCTCTGTTTCTCCCCTCTCTCAGCCCCCAGTTACTGCTGGCAGTCTCCAGCTGACAGGGTGGCAGAGCTTAGAACAGAAACTGCTCCAGCAGTCACTTGGGGTGAGTATGGGAGTGCCTCCCACCTGTTGGCATTGGCCAGTGCAATCAGACACTAAGCACCTCCATTGAACAGTGCACTGTTTGGTTAGAATGCATGTAACTTAAAGCACTTCAAGTAAAGTGCAATAGTTAGAGTGCTTTCTGCTAGGTTCTTTTTGTATGACTATACTTAGCCACAGATTTAATATAGCACAGGAAAATTAAGTGATCACCAAAAACTAAAAGGATGAAGCTCTTTCATTAAATATTTGTTCATATGACATTTTTTATCCCTAAAATTGGCATTGTAAATAAAGTATGCCAAGTGGTATTGCTGGTTTGTGAGTTCATAACATCATAACATCACATATTATGAAGACATGGACCTATATTTAAAATGGATATATAATCAATAAAAATGCAGCATTACCATCTTAACTAATAATCTAGCTCTTTCTTATTAAAAGGAAAAGGCCTTATATTGCCTTTTGGGGAGTATTATTTGACTTTCCATCTTTACTCTTTAAATGTTGAGAAAATTAAAGTATGTAGTGGATGAAATATGGCCATATTCACAGGGGTGGTGCTTTGGGCTTTATGTAAATTTTTGGTCCACCCTAATAATAATTTGCTTTGAAATGTAACTTTTTATCAAGTTACATAACTCATCTAGAACAATGCCTTATTATGTGATCTACTATGATTCAGTGTCACGTCAGTTTGGTCTTTGTTGTTAAAACAAAAGCTCTGGGAAGAGAGGTTATACATACACTTCTTGGTATTATTGTATTATTTCATCCTTTACCACAGCATCATTGTTTTACCTAAATCATGGAGTTAGCATTGCACAGTAATAGAAACATCAGGATGATTTAATCTGAGCTGAAATGGTCTTTTGGATGTTTTATAAACGAATGACAAAATCACAGATGAATACCAAGTTGAGTCTAAAATTAACAAGCTTTCAGTGAAAAATGACAGAAGAAAATATCTATTGTGCATTGAAAACAACCCTCAGAATTATAACTCTGGGAATGCCTAACCTGTTTTTCCAGAAAAGCTGAACTCCAAGAATATAAATCCAAAAATGTGATTTAAAGAAGTGATTAGATGCCAATTAGTATTATTTAAGAAGTGATTCCATTGCACTATGGTTGTACTGATGTAAATGAAATGACACTGTGGTACATGGCTTAAAATGATTTAGGGTCAGATTCTATTCCGCTTATTAGACACATAAGTGGATTTAAGCACCAAAGAGTGATTCTATTCCATCCTGCTTGAGATCCCAAAAAACAGTTAATGCAAAAGGTAGCTAGGTCCTCCTCCTTACTGCTTTTTTTGAGACATAGTCTGACTGGTCAGATGTCAGTGGGTGTCTGCATGAGTGCTTTAATACTCAATAGAGTATTTTACTGAGCATTAAAACATCACATACAAACTGTGACATTACACTAATGCACAGTAAAATAGTCTACTGTGCGTTAAGCATCACTAAAAAAGAAAAGGGTTCAAATGCAGTACTGCACATTAGCGGAGCCTAATGTATATTAATTTAGTACCATAAGGCATTTTGACATATGCTCTGGGGGTTGGTGGCTCTTTAATTAGAGTGGCTGCAGGAGCCACTCTAATTAAAGCACCACTACATATTGTGTAACAACTTCCCCATCCTTAAAAATGATGGCAGGGGCATTTGAACTAAAGTTTGTTTGATGAGATTCAGATAAAGTGTGCCTACTGCCATTTTTAAGCACAGGAACGCTGATATATGACAGAGGAAGCTGCTGGATCATGGTAATTGCCATGCTCCAGCAAACTTGATCAATAAAGTCTGCTTTGATGCTGCTGGAATTCCAGCACATCAGAGCAGACTCCATGCTCATATATAGGCACCCTCACATTTGAGGTACTAAACTTAATGTGCATTAGAAAAGACACATTAAGGCACATGTAGATGTGCCCAATGTGTAGAAATGTAGATGCACTAATGGATTTTCAGTATTTGAAGAGGATGGACTATAATCACATTTAAGCACCTAAATCAGCTTAAATGTGTAGTGGGTAGATGAATACCTGGCTGTATGTGTCTAATGTTCATCCTCTATGGCAAATTAAACTGATTATTGAGTCTCAGTACAGAGAGTCTAAAAGCCCAAGGCTGAATCAATTCAATCTTCACAGGTTAGTCTAAGCTGCATACATTGAACTGATAAGCAAGTGAACAAACATTAATTTTGATTCTGGAAATGTAGCCACATGCCTGCAGTGGCTCAGGTTAGAAGCTGGTGGCACTAAAGTACACTTCCCTGCTTGGCTGGAGAACACAGCTTGGGCCAAGCCAGGGGTGGGCAAAGTGTGGCCCACCAGGCCATTCTATCTGGCCTGTGGGGCCCCTAAAAAATTTAGAAAATTAATAGTTATCTGCCCCGGCTGCCTGTCATGCGGCCCTCGATGGCTTGTCAAAACTCAGTAAGCGTCCCTCCACCCGAAATAATTGCCTGCCCCTGGGCCAAGCCCACCCTGCGAGGTGGGGCTTGCAGGGGAAATGTAAAGCATCCTGGGATGCTGGGGGACTGTGAGTTAATTTGAATCTGGAAGGGATCTGGGACAGAAGGTCAATAAACCTATTTTAACCTAAATCAGTTAATTCTGATACTATATCCATCCAGGTTTATCTTAAACTGGTTTCAGCCATTGTGAAAGCAGTTTATGTGCACTGAACTTCTGTTGTGTTACAAATGTGAACCAGTTTCTGATTACTTATAGCCGTTTATAACTTTTGTCCCTACCCCCTATGTCTTGCTGCTGTCTTGCTTATTACAGAAATGCTTGAAAACTACAATATAGTTTTTATCACCAGGTTTTGTATCTAAAGGTTGCTTTGGATTCTCATACCCAGAAAAAAGGAAAATAGTGTAAAATAGTAGGGCTGTGCAAAGCTTTGGTCCCTTATTTAATTTGGTGGAGATTTGGCCTGATTTGGTGGCTGAATCTCCATTTCCAAATCAAATTAGAAGACCTTTTCATTTCTCCGAATCGAATCGGAACCCTCCAAATCAATTCAGAGACATTCAGAAAGATCGAGAGATTCGGACATAGACACAGCTTTAATTGCATTTTCTACATACCTCAAGGTAGCAGGCAGCTCATGAATGCTGTGATGCATTGAGTGTCCCGCAGAAGCACAAGGGGCTCCCCAGTATGCTCAGCAGCAGACCCTGAAGTGGACCAGAAGCATTTTCAGATCACTTCTGGGTTCACTGCCGAGCACGTGGAGGGCTCCCCCACACTCCTGTGGGATGTTCCATCTGCCCCAGCATTGCAGCACTCACAAGCCATACTGATACCTCGAGGTATGTAAAAAAAGCATTTAAAGCTGTGTCTATGTCCAAGTCACTGATTCTCCAAATCAGCATCGAATCTTCAGATTCACAGTTGGCTGAACTGAATCAGGTACAGTGATCCAAATCAATTAATCGGATCACTGTCCCTGATTTGGGATGAATCCGAATCTAATAGGACACACTTTGCACACCCCTATAAAATATCGTAAAATATTCTGGGATAAAATAAATGGTTTAATTCTTTGAGGCTGCAGAAAGGGAAATCCTTACGTTTTCAATATGTTTGTAAGTATCGATAATAGATGTACCTAAAATATTTGACATGTTATATTATACTGACAAACAAAATTACGGCGCACACAGGAACATGTCCACCTTCCCATATGACTTCAAATACAGCATTACAATGTGAAACACATTTCAAAGCAATGTAACTTATTTATGTCTGATTTTTATCTGCTTTGCACTGAAGATAAAATATCCAGTAAATTTAGTATTCTGCAAATTCATTAAATTTTGTAAACAACCAACAAAAGCAAATCTCTGTATTTTGAAAAGGGTTTTGTATTTATTACAAAGGATTTAGATCATTGAATTTTTCCCCTTCTGAAAGAAAATTTAGATGGCACCAATCAAATGGAACGTATTCTTATTGGAGAAGGTGGAGTTTATTGATATCATCAAGTGTCATCAAAGTATTTGACCTGGTACATTTGTATAAACAGGGTGGCTTAAATTTCAAAGAACATGGACTATATCCAATGTTAGTGTAAACTGGTTTAGCTCCATAGAACTTTTCCATCTTATATTACCAGAGAATTTGGCCCTATTTATTCCTAAACAATAAAATCAATACGTGACTTCTAATTCTGTCAATTGAATTTAAATTGTATTTATAGTTAAGTATTGTTTTTAATAATTATTCCTGTTAGTTTACAATTATGTCCATACCTTAAGCAACTTGTCTCATTCTTTCCTCCATTGCAGATCGAAGTAGTCAATACTTTCAAGAGTGGCACTTCCTTTCAGGGGGCTCTAAGGAGACAGTCCTCCGTCACAAGCCAGACCCAGGATGTAACCAATATTTCTAGCCCTAGTCACGTATCGTTATCCAATGCTCTTTCCTCTCCTACCAGCACATCTGCTGCTGCAGCTGGGCGTGAGTGTATATTCTTAATGCATCAGATCTACAGAGATGCCAACTTACTTAGCAGTCATTCAGGACTGATCTACATTCATTGCCCTTAAAAAAATCAAAACTTAGTAGCTAAGTTACCTTGTATACTATAGATTCATTTATTTGCACTTTTAATTACAGGTCCTTATCTGACTGATAGGGCACCAGTTTCAAGTAACTCTTTATAGAGTGGACACAGATGTCTGCCAGACTGAAATGTTTCTATCATATATTTCCTCATCATGTTTGATATTTTTATTATAAACTATTTGCTTAAAATTAATAATTCTACTGATCCCACATGTTAACAAGCAAGATCGCAACTCTTACTAAAATAGCTAATCTGGAATACTGCATACAATTCTAGTCAGTGCATTGTCTAATCTTGACGTGACAGGGCAAGATCTGTGTCAAAAGGAACAAATGTATATTGTTGGTTGTAATTGCTATCTGCACATGCAATACCTGTTTTAGATCTAATTTAACCTCAACATTTCAAACCTGTGTAACAAATGGCAGTATCAGACTCCTACTGAGTAGTGCAATGTAATAGTTGCCAAATTCTGCAGCTGCCTCCTCAACTTACTGTTGGTCTCATGACTGAGATATCACAGCAGACTCTTGTTTAGACACATGACCATCTGTCCTTGCTGCAGAAGTAGGATCAGTAGAGACAGAGACAGCTCTGGGTATCGCAAATACACTACAGGTATCTGTGTAGGTTTTTGTAATTACTAACCTCCGGTGTCATCTAATTTCCATACTCAATAGGCTGTGGAGCAGAATAGAACCAAGCAGCACCATATGTAAATGGTCTTCTGGTCCCATAATAACCCACAAGATCCTTTCAGGAAAATAGAGGAGGAGCCAATTTTGCTATGGGCCACAAATGTTCTAGCTACACTTCCTTCTCAGTGACCTCAAAATATAGATTCAGAAAAAGCAATAGGTACAGTTCATCCTCATTCTTTGCATAGTAGTCTCGTAAGCTAAGATAAGAACTGAACGAAAGGGAAACTAAATTATTACTTGTTCCTTCAGATGGGTCCCATCAGGTCATGCATGAGCACATCAATAGGGCAGCCTGGACATGTTTAGATGGCAATTGCTTGAACAAATACATTAATTTGAATACCTGTTGCCAGCAATGCAAGTTAGTTGTGGGCAAGCACTGTTCTTTCACAGAGGAGGACAGCACATCCCTTGCCACATGGAATCCTTGCTGTATTCTGTCAGAACAGCATCCTCATATTTATATCTTGAGTTAAGAAATCTGATGACTTCAGCAATTCGAAAAAACAATTCAGCCAGAATAGAAGGTGATTCCTGTGAAACATTTTTGTTAGGGCTTGATTATGAAAAAGCAATTGTTTCTGCAGAAGTGTTAGAGATTTTTAGTAATATTATGCTTTTGTTTCAGGAAGCCAAAAAAAAATTGTTGCAAATTTATGTTTGTGATAATCCATCCAGTTGCGGAAGATTTCTCAGACTTAGGCTAAGTTAAAATGTAAACATTTGTCTTTAGGAAATCTTCCCTATGTATTCTTGTAGGCCTAAAGATGAACTTTGTGGGAAATGATTTTGCTGTCTTGAGAAAATTTGAGATTTTTTTAAAAAGTATTTTCTCATCCTGATTAAACTGAAACTTTTTAAAGTTTTTCATGAGGGAGAGATCAGAAAAGCTCTCCACCTTGGAATTCCCAGTAGATAGGCAGTACCTTACGATATGGAACACTAAGGGCAAGGGCTTAGGTCAATGAATATTTATTTATACAAAGTATAACACTTGCAACAAGGAAGGAATGAAGATCTACCAGAGAACCTGGCAATTGACTCACTCATGTGAAATGTGGTTGATCCAGGTTCAAGTCTATCCTAAAGAATTTCACTTTGAATACCCTATGTTTGAGGAATGGCAAATCACTCCTTATTTGAGAATGTAAGCCTGCAATTTCTATCAATGTGAAACTGTGGGGGAGAGTCAATACTACTTATTACTTTAAAATGTTTTCCATATTAATGATCTTCACAGTTACTAGTTAATGTCCACATCACACTAACAACAGCACTGAATTCCAAATAAAGACACTCAAGTACAGTTAGGTCAAATGGCACTCTTAGGAAAGAATCTTGAATGTTAATCCAATCTGCTGTAGACTACAGAGACTGAAAGGAAAATTACTTAAATATATGTAAGTTACTTGTACTTAATAAGATAAGAGCAATTCTGATCTGATATTAAATACTAAGAATGCCCAAATTATGATAATAGCTTCTGACATAAAAAAATGCATAGGTGTGTTACACTGGTAGGAAAACATATAACATAATTTTATATACAGAGTTCACATACAGAGTATCATTGATTCTATAATATATATGGTAATTTTTTCTCTGCTAGCTCTTGCCTATCTATTATTTCACTGATAATGTACAGTTATTTATTTTACTTCAACTCATGACATTACTTATCTATAATTCCTACATTTAGATTATATTACCATTATCACTACCAGCATATTTTTCTCACTTATATATGTGATCACATTCAAGTATATCAAATGTTAAGAAACACTTTAATTAAAAAAGCAATTTTATAGGCAGAGATACTTTATTTTAGTTCTCAACATTCCAAGTTGCTGTTGCTGTTTAGTTGTCATACTTAGAATTTTCTCTGACCATTCTGAATTCTTCTTTTATGAGTGACAGTATTAATTAAGTGTAAAAGACCAGAATCTCTTATTTCTTATCTCTCCTGATAAGTCTTAGAGTTTGAAACATTTGTATATAAAACTTAATGTTAGGACAATTATTTAAATACAATACTATGTCTGCACACTTGAAATCGAAGTAAAGACATGGAACAGTTAAAGTTCCAGAGCAATATTAGGTAAACAATGTTACAAGCTTTATCTGTATTGTATGGTATAGATTCCGTCATATAAAAATATTATATATTATGCTATAACTCGAAATTTCAGCAGCTAAAAATATTTAATAGGAAGTAGAGATAACACACTTTCCCTTAAATTTATGACAATATTTGGGAACGTACAATAGCTTTTTTCTATGTTTTAAGAACACCCCCCCCCCATTGTTGTTTTTGGGGAGGAAAAAACAAATCCTTTTTCCAGGAAGATCCTGAACCAAGTATAAACATGATTAGTCACTGAAGACAATGAGAATTTAGAAGCATGCTTAAACATGCTTTTAGAGGCTTTGCTTGATCAGACAGTAATTATCTAGAGACAGAATGAATCTCACTGCACACAGTAAACAAAGAGATTTTTTTCCTCATTTAAATGTATAGTAATCAAATGCTGTTTGTACTATTAGTAGGTAAATTTTCCAAGAGACATTTAGTTTTCTAAGCTGACAGTCTCCCCTTAAGGAACCACATTTCTCTACCATCACCTTCTTCAGCTCCAAAGAGAACAATTCAACATATGTGTAATGCAGCTGGTATGTAAATATCACTGTCTAAATAGATACAAATTTCTATTGCTAGTGACTGGTGATTTACAACAGAAAAAAAAAACAAAACATTTTTTTTTGCTTTAATGATAGCCTACATTTGCAAAGGAAGCAAACATTGTTTTAAAAAATCCCATGGTCATGGAAGCTGTAGCAGTCCCTACATCTGCAATTCCTATCCTTCCTTCCTTCCTTCCTTTGGATGCTTTGGACCAGGTTCACTTGGAGCTATGTGGGGCGATCCTGAGCATAAAAATCCCTGGTTTCCTGTCTCTTTCTTTTCTGACTCCCACCTGTCTAAAGGTATCTTGCTTCTATTTATCTCCCTTTCTGATTTCTTTCTTACATTTCTGCAGTGTTTTTTCTTCTTTTTCTCTGCTCTCTGTCCCCTCCCCCTCTACTTCCAGTTTCTTTGTCTGCGAGTTGCTACTTCACGGCTTCTTTCTTTCTTTCTCATCTGTCTGCCGCAGGGAGTTATCTTATTTATCTCTTGTCTTTTGAGGGGTGCAAATTATCCCCTTCTCTTTTTTTTTCTTTTTCATTTTTTTCTCTCTCTCTTAACTCCCTCCCCCCTCCCACCCCTTTTTGGGCACCCCCTCTTGCTTTTATGGCTGCATTCCCAGACACTTATCTCTGTAGTTAACATATGCAACTTTTTTTTTGCTTCCTTAGTTTTAGCTTTTGGGATTAACCCTGTTCTAGCAGGAATGGCCACTCCTACAGCGGCTGGCATGGGGATGCCTCTTAAGACCTCCCCTTAATCATGGCTTGAGGGTTCACAGCCCTCCCTTACGTCAGGGTCAAGGTCTGGGTAGGTGCCCTAGCTGGTCTTCTGGGACAGCATAACATACATTACGTGGGTCGTGTTAACACAGTCCCAGTGATTTACCTGAGCACTTCCACCCTGATCAATAGGGTGTGTGTGAAGGGCCTGGACAGCATGGGCATACACTATCTTGTCACACCCCTAGATACCCATCCTGTGAGGGTGGTGATTTCCAATGTGCCCCTGCATGTGTCCGACTGAGAGCTCGAAAAGGGACTTGAGTACTATGGGGTTCCTACGAGTCCCTTTCACTGAGTGATGATTGGAAGCAAGGACCTGAAACTGAAGCATGTCCTGTCTTTTTGAAGGCAGGTTTTGATGCTCCTCAGGGAGGGCCCTCAGTCTCTGACTTGCTCCTTGAACCTCACACTCAATGAGCGGAGGTTTGTGATTTATTTTTCCTTGGGGGAGACCACATGTTGCCAGTGTGGTAGCTCTTCCCACCTAGCAGCCCAGTGCCCGTGGGGGAAAATGGCCAGAACATCAGTGACTGAAGCAGCACTGATGTATGGTGCATTCACTTCTGGGACACAGGCCTCACGTAGTTAGGCCAGGAGCTCTTCCCAACCTCCTTTCACCCCTGTTCCATATGAGGGGGCTGGGGTCTCCAACGTGAGAGCACCATCCAGCGAATGGGCTGGGACTACTCCCTAAGCCTGTCTCCCACTCATTCCACCTATGGTGCCCACCCCGCCAGTGCAGAGGCCCCACCAGGTGGAGGGGCTGATGCCTTCACTTGCCCCCTGCCTGTCCTGGCCACTCCGGCTGAGGCAGCTGGGGTGGCCAGTGACTGTGGCAGCAAGGCTCTGTTGGATGATGGGGTTTGGGTCTCCTCTCAGCTGCCCTCTGCCGTGGCCTTGTCTGAGGTGGCGGGCCCCAGGGAGGCGGGCCAGGAGCAGTCTGACCTGGCCCCTATGATGGGTGGGCCACTTGCCACTAAGAAGAAGATGAACAAAGAGAGGAAGGTGAAGGGGGCATCTCAGAACACCCCATTCCCACCAGGACACTCCTTGACTGGCACTGAGGGGGGGGCGCCCTGTTGGAGAGCCTGACCCTGCATAAGCTGTCATGTCAGCAACCCTGTTGCATGTGACCATAGACGGGGATGGCTTGGAGGTGGGGGTGGCAACAGTGGGGGTCACCAACCCCTTGCTTGTCTCCCAGCTTCTGGAGTCAGGTGGCAGTAAAAGTGATACTGAATGCCTGTCTTCTGGAGGCCCAACCCAGGGGGCAGCAAAGGAGTCTGCTGGCCTCTTGGTCACGTCCCAGCCTACCAAATTGGATGAGGAAGCTAGTGAGATGGATATCCAGCCTTCTGACTGTCACAAGTGACCTTGAAAACAGTATGACCTCTCTGTCCCCAAGAAGGTGGGGATCACTCTCCTTTACCCAGTCCTTGACCTGGACGATGAGAGGAGGCTGATGTGTCTAGACCCTGAGGGTGTAGACACTGAATTTGTGGGTGAGCTCCCACCTGGGGTGCAGCCTCATCGTGCTTCTGTCAGAAATGTCCAGCCCATGTTGGCAGACCCTCCCCCCGGTGGGTTAGCCCCGACTAGGGGGGTCTCCTGACCTTTTTGAAGCAGACCAAAGGACAGAAGAATGTCGTGGGATGCATCACCCAGTGGTGTGCAGATCCTAAACTCTTTGTCTAGTCTGCCAGAGCTGCAGCCAAACATATGCAATAGGATCTATGTACTTGGCAAATGGCTTACCATCTGGAGAACCTTGCACAGTGGGTGAGAGATGAGTGGGGCCGGGGGGTGTCCCTGGAGTAGAGTAGGGCATGATAGGTCTTCCCCAACCTGTCTCTGCTATTGTGCTGTACTCTTGAGTGCTCGCTCTTCCACCTACCCAAACCCGTGGCAGCCATGACCATTGGCACTTTTAGCATCAATGCCTGTTGAGATTCGGTGAAACGGGAGGCCATTCTGGAGCTCCTGCACCAGAAGTGGCTAGCCATCACCTTTCTCTGGGAGACACATTCTGACGGGCTCAACCAAGTAGCTTGGCGCGCTGCCTGGCAAGGCCACTTATTCCTGAAACATGGCACCAACCTTAGTGCCGGGATCGCGACTCTCCTATCGCCTCAACCACAGCATAATACGGTGGTGGCATGGGAGGTCATCCCTGGCCACCTGCTGACTGCCTGCAACACCCTAGCACAGCACCACTTGCTACTCATCAATGTCTATGCACCCACTGATGGCCAGGAGAGAGTTGCTTTCTTTGAGACCTTGGCCACCCTCCTGCGTGACGCTAGTCAGGACCTTGGCTCTTTGTAGGCGAGGACTTTAACTGCACCATTGACAACTTGCTTGACCACATGGGGCCTGAGCCTCACCTGCTCTCAGCCCACAAGCTGCAGTCTGCCCTGGAGACTGCAGACCTCGCTGACATCTGGCAAGCCCTGCATCCTAATGCATGCCAGTACACCTGGGCCAGGATGAGCACTGGTGGTCTAACCATGGCCTGCCTTGACCGCCTGTATGTCACCAGGCACCATCTGCCACTCCTGCACAGCAGTCGCATTGTTCCCTTGGGCCTGTCAGATCACGGCCCGGCCTTCTGTGAACTGAGCTTGCCAGAGAGATCCTGTGTGTGGGCACCCTATTGGTGCTTCAACATCAGCTTGCTTCAAGACTCCTACTTCTGGGACTGCTTTGCCCACTTTTGGTGGGGCTGGGAGGCCACAAGACTGAGATACTCCTCCTGGAAACTATGGTGGGACGTGGGCAAGGTAGAGATCCAGGCTTTTTGTGACCAGTGCACCCAGCTGGCCACAAATGAATTGTGCTGCCAAATCCACTGCTGGCAGCCAGCAGTGATGTGGTGCTGCATGAGAGCCTCCAATTCTGCCGGAAATGCCTATGTGACTTAGCGGAGAGTGCAGCCCACGGAGCAAGGATCCACGCTGGCTACCAAGAGCTGGCAAAAACCAACACCCCAACCCACTTCTTCAGCCTGGAGCAGCGGGGGGCAGCAAGCAAAGTCTTAGATCACCTCAAGACCCCTGAGGGTTGGATAATCACGGACCCGGGAGAAGTACATGAGTATGCCATCATCTTTTATCGTGACCTGTTTGTGGCTAACCTGTCCTGCCTTGAGGCCACACAGGAACTCCATGAGGGCCTGCCACATCTCTGTGACCTGGAGGCCAGTGAGATTGAGCAAGAATGGTCTCTGGAGGAGCTGGCAGCTGCTGCAGCTGGCCTCACCTCTGGCAAAGCCCCAAGTCTTGACAGGTTACCTGTTGAGTTCTACAAGACCTTCTGGCCTCTCCTCAGCTCCTGCCTCCTGTGCAGTTTCCAAGAGAGGCTTGCTGACAAGGTCCTGCTGATCAGCTGCTGCCAAGTGGTGCTCTTCCTGCTGCCCAAGAAAGGGGACCTTGGATGCATTAAGAACTGGCAGCCGGTCTCCCTGCTGTGCATAGACTACAAGATTCTAGCCAAAGCTCTGGCGACCTGCCTCTGCACCATCATGACCTCCGTCACTGGGCCTGAGCAGAGCTACTGCATGCTGAGCAGGACCATTCAAGACAACCTGTTCCTGCTGTATGACCTACTCACAAACAGTGAACTCTTTGGCCTAGACATCGGCCTCATCACTCTGGATCAGGAGAAGGCCTTCGACCAGGTGGGCCACACCTACCTCTTCCAGACCCTGGAGGCCTTTAGCTTTGGGCCCCTCTTCACCAGGGCCCTCTGGGTCTTGTACCAAGACACTTCCAGTCTGCTCAAGGTGAACGGGGTGCTCTGTGCCCCATTCCCAGCACACAAAGGCATCCATCAGGGCTGCCCCCTGTTGGACATGCTCTATGTCCTGGCCATTGAGCCACTACTGCATGCACTGCAGCACTACCTGAGTGGTGTAGCCTTGCCATTGGCCATGCAGATGAAATGACCATCTTCCTTAATGCTTAGGAAGATGTGTGGGCTCTGATGGATTGCCAGTGAGCCTATGAATGTACCTCCCTGGCCCATATCAAGTGGGCCAAGAGTGATACCTTGCTGCTTGGTGTGTGGATCAGCATGAACCCCCCCAGATTTGCCAGGGGACCTCACCTGGTACTGAGAGGGCCTCAAGGTCCTGGGCATGTTCCTGGGGCCACTGACCTTCATGGTGTGCAACTGGGACAGTCTTGAGGCGGGGTGGTGGCCCACCTGCAAAGGTGGCACTGGTGCCTACCCAGCCTCTCCTACCATGGATGTGTCCTCATTGCAAACAACCTTGTGGCGGTGACCCTGTGGCACTGGTACGCCATACTCAACCCACCACAGGATCTACTTGAGAGGCTACAGTACCTCCTGGTAGATTTTTTCTGGGATAGGCACCAATGTATCCTACGAACTCTTTTATCTACCTGTCACCAAGGGGGGCCACAGCCTGATTGACATGGGGAGCAGGTGGCTGCCTTCCACTTGCCAGCCCTTCAGTGACTCCTTTATGGTGAGGAGTGCCTACCCTGGCAACATCTGGTGTGCCACTTCCTGCAGAGGGTGGGAGCCCTTGGCTTCAACCGGGAGCTCTTCTTGCTGAACTGGGCAGTGCTTCCAGCCTTCCACCATGGCATGGTACAAGCCTGGCAGGCCACCTTCTGCTTCCGGCACCTGCATTTTCCATCTCTCCCAAGGCCCTGACCACCTGGCTAGGCATGCACTCCGTCTGCAGCATGGGCCATTTCCTGCATGGCATCTAGGCTGCCCTCCCACCAGAGGCAACAGCCACCCTAGATGACCATCTCCAGGTATTCCAGGTGCCCCACACCATGGATACCCTGAGCAAGGCTTTTCCTATGTTGCCAGTCACCCCAGCTGTGGCCAGTGAGCTGGCCGGTGGGCCTGGCACCCTGCTGACACGCCCTGTGCCTCCTGACAGTGACACAGGTTGCTTCTATGTCATGTAGAAGCCTGTATGCCTGGGCAGGCTGCCTCGATACACCATAGCAACAGCGCCTGGGGCTGCCAGATTTCCCACCAGTCCACCTGGCTTGGTGCACATTGTATAAGCCGCCAACCACCAAGAAGACTGACAACCTACAGTGGCGGTTGCTGCACAGCATCCTAGCCATGGGTATGTTTGTGTCCCAATTTGACACAGCTGCCCTCTTTCCCTGGGGGCGTTGAGAACCTCATTCATGCCTTCCTCAACTATCCCTGCCTGTGGCCGCTCTTTGTCACCCTCAAGCCACCACTGCAGGTGCTGGGCAGGAGCCTCTCAGAGACCACCTACACGTGCTCCTACCCTTACTGGGTGGCCAAGTGGGCATTGTATGCCTGGCCAACTTTCTACTGGATGAGGCCAAGATGGTCACCCTCAAGAACCACCACAACCGGCTTGCTGGGACCAGCTCAGATGATGCCCTGTGGTTTTTCAGCCTCCTGGTGCAGGCGCGCCTTTTGCTGGAGTTTGAGCATGCTGATCTCTGGCAGGCCCACCTTTGAGACACGCTGGGCCCTTGAGGGAGTGTGTGCCATGTGGAGGACAGCCATCTTCAATACATGCTCTGATGTCATGACCAGTCTGGGCTACTGGGCAGGCTCAGTGTTGGACTGCAACTCCCAGCTTATGGTGCACCCTGGGCTCTCACCAGGCTGCTTTTTGCTTTTTTCTTTGTGTGGGAAGTTGAAGGTGCTGTCACATGTATGATTGGATACAGCAGGGTAGGAATAATTTGTTTATAGAGGGCTTTAGTCTATACAACCATGTGGTCAATGTTCCAACCGCATAACAGCATGTTATGCACAACATGTAATACAGCAAAGTTGTCTGTCACGGTGTGCTGTTATAAATGTAATGACATGGTGCTCTTGGTTTGATGGTAATTTGTTTGTCTTTGCTTTGTATATTGGACCTGGACCCCGGAGGGGCCAACTTTTTGTATCCTGAACCCCTAAATAAAGTAGTTAAAAAGTCAAAGTCCTTCCTTCCTTCTATGTTTGGGGCTATTATTTCTGTTCAGATTTTTTCTTGGAAAAACATTTGCAATCTTTCTTATATCAATAGCAATAGAAGAAGCTTCATTTAAGCAGGGAAGGACATGAAGGAAAAATGCATAATCAAAAGCCAAAATTTCTTGGCTTGGTTTCTAATTAGAATTCTAACAGATGCACATTGAATATGCTCAGAAGATTTCCCTTCAGTTACATGCAGCTTCTTTTCTTTTGTTTTCTTAATTTTTCCAAGCAAAAAGGAAAAAAAAGGATACCCTGTAGTTTAAATTATTTTAGTCTCTCAATTTTCAAGGGTTAACAAATGTTGCTGCATTCCTATTCAAAACTGGGTTTGTTGTCTATTCTAAAGGAGAAAAATCTATATTTTTCATTCTTCCATAATTAAGTAGGCAGATATTTCAATCAAACTTGCCAGGAAAAATCATGTAAAAATCGTTGCATTGTGTTTGCCCCATTAACACAAATGTTAATGTTCTTGAGGCAAGCTGTATTAGTGGTTTTATGGGAAAAATGTTTAGCAAACTTAATTATAATCTATTATACAATATATAATTTTAAAATACCATCCAGTCCATGGTACTAAACATAGATTGTTTTCTTTGGTATAAACTCATTTTAAATGAGAGTTAACTTTTGCCATTTTTATCTAGAATAAACATAGTGGCTAATGTACACATTATGTGATCACACAAATTCAGAATGATTATTTAACATTTATCAGCTATGTTCTTATGCATGGTGAATCTTCTAAACATGAAGCCAAAAAAAGAATACGTATACATTTGCATTAACTGTAAATAATACACACAGATTTTATATATATAGATCTATAGCTACATATAGATATATAAAATTATGATATAAATCATCGTGTGTGTATGATTACACACACGATGATTTATATCATATATATATATATATATATAAAACTTTCTTATATATATGTAGCAACACTTAAGAAAATATGTACATATTCCTTATAAAGTTAAGACACTGATATCAAAGCCATCAGTATCAGCTACAGAGCTGATCACATCCAGAAAGTGGGACAAATCCTGCTCATTTTACTCATGTGAGTTCTGTCAGTTCAATGGGATTGCCAGCCTTTCATGCATTACTAAAAGGCTAATTCTATATGTACATTCAACATTATGAGATGAATATAAATACTAAAACAAACAGCATTTGACTTTAAAATAAATCTGAATTTATGTCTGTACATTCTTCAAAACTCTAGAATCCATAGTGTTAAAATATTTCTTATATCTTTATATGCATTATTTTTAAGTTGACTAAATTTGATATTGGAAAAAATATACCTACTCCTTAGTGAGAAATATTAGGTAGATTCTGATCTTAAATACACTGCTGTAAAACTTGAGGATCCCAAGGACTTCCACAAGGATACTATGGCATTATATGTGGCCATCTGAGGTCAGATAGCTCTTTGTGGTTCCCCCGTAAGGAAATTATGCAGACTGCAAAACTAAATATACAGCCAAATATTGCTCAGTTTATTAGACAGAGGGCACGTCTACACATGTCCCTATGGCGCCATTGTTACTGCACCCTCATTTAGTACTTCCTAAATTAGGCCCCTTTAAGAAGTACTGAATGACGGTGCAGTAACAGCCTGTACTGCTCTGTGCTTGTAGATACTTTAGGCATTGTTCTGATCTTATACTATGAAGTAATAGTAGCATAAAAGTGATGATACATCAAAATCAGGCCCCTTCTGTTTTTTGTATAATAGTGCACACAGTATTCTCTTCCCCTACTATTACAACATGCAATAGTGTTCCAGCAGTACGTATGAAAGCTGCTGTATTCTTACACAGAAAGAGTAATATTGTCAATATAGCCCAAAGACTTCGTATTCATTTCATGATAGTTAAAAAAGAGAAGTTTTATTATCTTCTAAAATTTACTGCTTTTTCATTTTACCTTGTAATGTTCTCAACCTCTGTGCCATACAATATAGAACATATTACTCACCATATTTAGAAAGTGACTTCAGTACATACATTGTAACCATTTATGATCATTTTATCATATTTTACCTGTGTGATAATACAAGTGATAAACATATGAATTATTTGTGTTCTGTTTAAACACAACAGCTACTTTACAACAGCTATGCTACTTAACCAAATGCTATCACTGTTACCTTTGCACAGTCATAGTTTTGACTTGGAGTGGTATCAGTTATATCTAAAAGTTGGCATCTCTTTGCAAAATTGGCCTCATTTACATTTTTATACTAATCACCTTACTGAATTTTCAGTAGAATTGAATTTATTTGCTTTTGCAGTGCCCTACTCTCTACTGTCTGAATATTAAATGTGTTTGTTTTCCCAGAGGGCTAGAGAACACTGGACAAAAGGGTTCAGCAGGAGAGAGTGAAATAAAAAGAGGTTGTGAGTCTTTAACCTTGAGCCTACAATGAATGTGAACCAAACTCAAGATACTTGGCTTATATGAAGCTAGGTAAACATTCGAGTATAAGCCCATACACTACCAGCTGTCCTATACCTGTTGATCTTTACACAGGTCTTGTGCATTCCACCTATATTGTTGGACTTAGGGGTGAGATTCTGTGCTTACACTTTTTCTTCTGATGGGGAAAAAATCTGCAGGATCTAAAAATGATATTTCTTTTACTTTTCTTGCCTGATGCAGTATTTTAAGTCTAACTTTCAGGGTGGGGTGAAACTGAAGAGCCTTTTTATTACAGCTACAGAGAAGAAAGAAGTGGAAACTTATAGCCATGTTGAAATGTCCAGAAATGTTGTCCCCACAGTCTTTTGTTAAAAGCAGTTCATTTTTTCTGTTGTCTCCATTACTGTGAGAAAAGGGAGATGTATCACACTGTCTGTCTTCCCTTGCCATTGTTGACATCATAACAAAATTTCATTACATTAATTCCACACAGTTCATAAGAACTAAGACATTCCAGGTTCTATCCAACATAGGTATGTCCCCAGCTGTCACTCAAGGCACAGTAATAACAAGACTCACTGGGTGCATCTATATGAGACACTACATTGCCATAGCGACAAACACGTAGCTTGTTACTGTGGTGACATAGCGCCAGGAGGCGTGAACCATGATGACGATGCTGCTGCTCAGTAGCAATGAGCTACTGCACAGTCACTTGTTGTTACTGTGCAGTAGAGTGGGAAAAGACCCATGTGGCATCTGGACTGTGCGGTAACATCGATTACTGAATAGTCATTTAGTACTTGCTTAAGCAAGTACTAAATAACTGCGCAGCAGCAACTGCACTGTCTAGTGCACATGTAGATGTGCCCACTCAGAAGTGAGATTCTAAACTTACAATAATACATATAATTATAGACAACATTATTGCACAGAGGTTCTGATTTAGGACAAATACTTATATGTGGCTATCTTTAGGCATTACTCTGGGTACACTCTAGTACCTAAAGTTAACTCCACATTTATGACATTTGTTGATTTGAGGCCATGTTACTTAAGCAAATAAAGTATTTTAATTGTCTTAGTGCAACTTTATATAAAAGTGGAGTGACAATAGCATTTTAGTATTCAGTAGACCTGCTTCATGTGTATACTGATTTGTTTCCATTTAGTTTAATTGGAAAAAAAAAGGTTTATTCTTTTGGTAGCATCAGCATCAATGTATCTGTGGCGGCATCTACATAAGATGCTTACTGTGGAGTTGCCTAATTAGCTTTGCAGTAAGGCATCACCATCTACTCACATGGAGCTATTAGGCTGAACTAAACTAATTAATTTTGCTGTAGGATAGTACTGCCTGACACCAGTACTATCCTATGGTGGAGTTCTTTACTCCGCCACAATGCACACGTAGATTCTGACTGGGGCTGGCTGAGGCACAAGGGTGCTACAATGCAGGGCTGCCAGCTGCCTAACTCCCTACTGTAGCGCACACATGCCCAATCCAGCTCCCCCGCAACACATTGAGCTCTGGGGAGCACCTCTGGACCGGCAGGCTGATCCTCTAGTTTCCCTGCCAGTTAGGGCTGTGCCGCCCTGACTCAACCTGTTGTGGTCCCAGGTGCACATGTAAAGGCTGCACCCAGAAGCAATAAATGCTGGCACATATTGTTCCAGAGTTTATTTAGGTACATTAATTGCATGTGTAGATGTGCCCGTTGTGGTAGATTTTTAACATACTTTGGAATGATATTTCTGCTGCAGGATTTTTTTTACTGGGGACAATAAGTCAAGCTAGAAAGAAGAAGTGTTACCTTTCAGGTCCCAAGCTGAATCTGCAGGACTGATAACAAAAAAATTATGAAAAAGAGCCCAAACCATGTTTTTCTATGTAAACAAGAAGTCATTGAGAGATAGGTACAGAACATAAGAGGCTAAATTCATTTTTCCGAAAGGAACTATATATTTTTTCAATCAGAAAAATGTTCCTAATTTCCTATTATCCAAAAAATACTCAAGGTACCAAGAGGACTTGTATAGTCATACTGATCAGTGGGTTTTCATTGGTATTGGCACCAAACATGGCTAGATTAAAGCTAAGTCAGGTTTGCATTATTTGCTGCTATCACACCTCTCAACTACAGTGTGAACATGCCTATTGCTACAAAAAGGTGCCAGCATATGAGTAGAGTGTTTTGTGTTTTTTTCCTACTTATCATGCCATTAATATCTAACAATAAGTAGGGAATTGCATTTTCCTGAAATGCTGTGTGTATTTGCTGTATCAACCTCAGTGGAGTAAGCGCTGAACTTAAATCTTTACAGCCAAGTAAAGAGAGAGGTAACTTTGAAATACCAAGCTATATTTCAACAGTTCACACTCAAGTATAAATTCAATTGAGATTCTAGCCTAAATATAGAATGAAGTTTGGGAATACTGTATTTAAAATCTATATATACAGTCTATCCTATTCTGTTTGCCCCTCCCTCTGCCACCTCCTGCAGGCTTTAGTCAGATAGGACTGCCAGTGAGCTAAGAGGGAGTTCTGCCTACTTAAAGATCTTACTTCTTTGTTTAGCATACAGACTGGAAGTACAGGTTACTATGACCTCAATAAAAGCTGTAGCTAAATAAGTTCTGAAGAATCAATTTAAGTACAATTTGAAACTGTAAGGCTTTTTATTTGAGTAAAAAAGTAATTCACCTTAAAAAAAATCCACCTGACAGATTAGAACCTAAATCTCTGAGATAAGAACTGGCTGTGCTGAAGGGAATGGAAGTGAATTTTCACACAAATAGATCAAATACATTGAGATGCTAACTAAGCGATAAGTGATAAGAAGATTTTTTTTTATTCAGATAGCATTTTGTACCAAGAAAGTATGGAAGAAATGATAAATCACATTTTAGAAAGCCACCACCACCATAACAACTCACCGTGTACAGTAGGAATGCTTAAAACATGTTTAAGCATTCGTACTGTACACTTTATTACATTTACAGTTTAAAATTATTTTCAAGATTGCCCCAATTTAAGGATCACCTTGCAAAAAATATTATTGATTATTGTTACACAATGGCTATTGAAATTTTCACTTTAATAAATGTTGGAAGTGCCTAAATAATTTAGGAAATGACTACTCCAGCTTGTCTATTCTGGAAATATAGTGTGAATTTGAATCCTGTGTTTAAAGGTGCAAATTAAGGTCCTATTCTAGTTTCTGTCTGTACATATTAAAAACAACCAAGTGCCACAGTACAATTCAGGAAGTCTTGAGTCACATAAAGCTGAGTTTTGTAATACCAGGAACTCTGCATATCAGGTTTTGTGAGCCTGTTTCATCATATGTAATATTCAGGCAATTCAGACACCCACTCGCACTCCTGAAGTTCTGCTTCTATGTTTTGCTCCTACACTTCCACCAGCCACCTGGAGTTTCAGTTCCTCCTGCATCCCTTAACCTGCTTAGGCCATTTTGTCCTACTAAGCCAATTCTTTGTCTCCCTCACTTCTAAAATACATGGTCCCAGCAAAGAAATGAGCACTCTGATTGGGGCTTTCTTTTCTAGTGTTATTATGTGCGTTTTCAAGAAATGGAAAATACTTGGGCTGAATGAGGGCTATCTAATATCAAATGGCCATCATTCTCATCATGATGACAGGATTTGAGAATAAACAACATGGAGGGAATAAATAAGAAAAGAGGTGGGAGAAAGCAAATTCAAATCAGCTTCCAATTAAAGTGAAGTCTTTTCCCAACACTATTGTTTTCTTATAGACTCTGTAGGAGCTCTAAAACTCAGATAACATAGTGTCAGTTAAACTACTCACATGCAGCTTGGAATTGGACAATTCATTTCTAAAACATGGGCCTCTGCCAGCTAAAGGAAGAGATGCTTTAACTTTTATGACTACTCTGAAGGCCAGCTAATGAGAAGCATAATCACACATAGGACAGTGATACAGATATGTACCACCAACTCATTTCAACTTGTGTAAAGCTTTCACAATGCCTGCTTGCATATTTTCTGCCTCTGCTTGTGCTATTGGTCTGTCACTCAAATAGATGCTAAAAATTCACTCATAAATGGTGGAGGGGGGAAGGATAGAACTCATATCTTAGTCATAAAGCATTTGCCAAGAGATCATATTTTTGCCATTCTGTTTTTTTCTCTCTGACTTTTCCCTCTCAAAAAGTGATGTTTTCTCACCAGTAGCATGTAGTGCACTCTTCACTTCTTTTCAAAGCTGACTGACTGGTTACCAAGTTATAACTAGCACCCTTTCCCTTCCAATGGCCATACAACACTGATTGTCCCTAGTCTGCAATGCTCTTCTGTTCCTGTCACTTCTTACTGGCAGAGCATTGTGGCACTACCACTGAAAGTTCTGTAGCTTACTTTCACCTGTGTTCCCCTAGCTGGTGGTAAAAGGCATTAGAGTCATCCTGGCGTAATTCAGCTGACATAATATAAGGACTGCAGATTTGGCATAAAATGTACAGTTTTCAGAATTTAACCTTGGGAACAGTATTCACAGGTGAGACACAGAAAATAAGAGAACTTGCTGTTTAGTAACTCAATTCTGTGCAACCCAACAAACAGTACATTGTTTTATAGCTATTCCTTATATATTAAACAAATTAAATGGCTAGAACAGTGGGTCTATACTCGAGTGTTTACCTCACATATGCATGAAGGAAAACTAAAAGTTGAATCAACAGTTATATGTTCACATTATCCAGGCTTCCAAGTGTAGCTGTGTGCCAGTTATCTGTGTTCACATAGTGACTGTGACTTTTTTTTCCTGTGGTAGCATGGTTTTGCCTAGTATTTTGTCTGCTTGGCTTTTTTGTGCTTCTGGCTGCCTTCATTTAGATTTTGCTTTGAAAACATTTATATTTTTTCTGATTTTACATTTGGCTCCTGTGTGTGTGTCTCATACATACTCACCTAATTGTGTCTGTGTTTTGTGCTTTCCTGTTTGAGAAGTGTGATATGTTATACGTTATATTTTTTAATATCCAAATCAAACTTAAAAAAAGTCTTCTTACTTACTCACTGCAAAACTATCAACATGCATGGTTATACATTTGCAATACAATTAACACGGCTTGTCTTTTACTAGGGATGTACCACATGAGTGGACGTTTGCTTTCTTTAACCAGTGCTTCCCATCAGTTCTTTGATGGCTTTAAACTTGATTTATTTTAATATTGCAGTTGGTACAGATACTCAAAATGCACAAAACTGAGCCACTCGTTTATGCATATAACATCCGAGACTATGGACTTCAGCTGCCTGCACTGCCCTAACCATATGCTACAGTTTTCGAAAATATTCTCTAGCACATTATTCTGTAAAAACTGTCACCTCTGATGTCTCTTTCATTTTTTCCTCCCCAGATCCGCGTCGTGAAGGCATTCCGTAGCTCTCTCTATGAAGGATTAGAAAAACCAGAATCTAGAACCTCCATTCACAATTTTATGACTCATCCTGAATTTAGGATAGAAGATTCCCAACCCCACATCCCACTCATTGATGACACAGACCTAGAAGAAGACTCTGCTCTCAAGCAAAACTCTAGTCCACCATCGTCACTAAACAAGAACAACAGTGCTATCGACAGTGGAATAAATCTTACAACTGACACAAGTAAATCAGCTACCTCTTCTAGTCCAGGAAGCCCAATACATAGCCTGGAGACATCACTTTAGCTGAAAAGGTCACTGCAAAAAATAAATAAATAAATAAATAAATAAGCAACAGGAATCTCTCTCTCATTATCTATCTATCTATCTATCTATCTATCTATCTATCTAGATAGATAGATAGATAGATAATGAGAGAGAGAGAGAGAGAGAGATGAACATCTTGCTGGCTGAAAAGCTGTTTGAACTCTTACTCACTTTGGGACAAGTGAATGAATCACAGTGGTTTTGGGGAAAGAATGAATGGCTGATTTACATACACCTTCTTCTCCCTTGCAGAAAAAACAAACAAACGAACAAACAGAACATCCTGCATGAATGTACTGTACACTTCCAGCCCTCCCCTCTCTTTTTTTTCCTAAGCAGGACCTGCAGTGGACTTCTTTCTGAGGTTATTTATCCAATTCACTGGTCTGTAAGTTTTTTTAAATGCTTGTGTGGCATGGACTCAGTTGTATAGATTAATTTAAATAACTTTTTTGAAGTTGCAAAGCTTAACTTGCACAGTAGATTTGCACCAGTTGAACAGAAGAATTTAATAAGCATTTATGAGACTATATATAGAGATATATACATATAAATGTATACATACTTAACTATATATATATGTATATATCTATCTCTCTCTCTATATATATATATAGTTATATATATATATATAAAGTTTCTTTGTTGGCATGTTGCCTTGTTTCTGCTCAAATTGCTCTGACTATTTTAACTTATTTATGTCCTAAAGAAAAGAATGTAATTTGTTTACAAACCTGTAGATAATATCCTTAACTATTTGTAGGGTTAAGAAAGCACTTCCTGCCGAAGTAGTAAAAAAATGGCTCAGCTCATTGAAAACTTCTGTAATATTGCACCCTGGATGTTTTATTACAAATGTGTTCTGATTTTGCCTGCTACTTTTTGTTTAATAATGTAGATACCATTAGCAAATAGCAAAAGAAGCCAAAATATAACATATTGGATGTAGCATTGTGATCCTATACACAGGGCAGTGAAACAGGCTTCCTTTGTTTCAGATTAAAATTTGGAAAGATCAGGTTTTCTTTCTTTTAAAAAAAAATAAACTGCTTGAATCTGTTTTGGTGCAACACTCAGTGATGGAGGCCATTTCATTATTTAAGTGTATTGCAATGGCTTCCTTTATGTATTTAAAAAAATAGACTGTATAAAACTCAGTTGAGTTTATAAATAACAATTCATAAATAAGTTATATTTGGCTTTGTCTGTATGGAAATCAAACTAGTGTTGAAATATTGTAATATATTGTGTTGATTCTTTTTGTTTAGTAATTTAGACATTTATTTCCTTACTATTTGCAAAGTATGGGCTGTTGACATTTTGGATGAGAATCACTGTTTTGTTGCTTTCACCTTTTAAAACACACACACAAACACGCACACACACACACATATATATATAAAATTTTCTGCACTATGTATATCTGAATGAAACTTTATGAAGTATATACTGAGATGTGCTTTGTGTGATTTTTTTTCTTACCAAGCTTGTCTTCCTGTAGTAAAAAAATATACTGTAGGAAATTAACAATGTTATTTTAACTGAGCATTGAGCTTTCTATAAGGAAAGCTATTTGAAATCCTTCAGTATCATAGGTGAGAATTTTTTTTCAAGATGGTAACAGCCCTGGTAACTAAAATTTATCAGCTTATATAATTGCTATGTCAACCACTTGAATGCTAAGCACTTTGTGGGTCACAGATTTTTCATAAATAACTTTTGTATTTAATACAAAGTTTGCTTCAAGACTTTTCAGCATATGATCTTTTCCATAAACTTGTACAGTGCAACAGACATTTTGAATTACATAATCGATTATCTGAGATGTGTTGGAAAACACAAACTAGATCGATACATTGATTTGTTGTGGCATTGCCTATCATTTTAAAGTTGGCTAATAATGTGGTGCATATCTGCAGTCACGAGAACTATTCCAAGTGAGATAACTCTGCAAACAAGATTAGACTCATGGTCAAACTGCAGATTGAAACGACTAAAAATGTTCAGGGTGCATCAAGACTATTCAGCCAGGTAAAGATCTATCAGCTTGAATTGCCAGCTACCGGACTTGTGTAGAAGCTGGAATGTTTTTTGGCTCAAACTTATAGCTCACTGTCTTTTCACTGCACAGCAGGTCTATCAAGGCTTACACAAGTCTCTGTTAAACAGATAGTATTACTCTTCTCTTAACAGTAAGCTGGCATGAAAACATAACTGGATTTAGCTAATTCCTAACAGCAAAGTGATTGAAATAGTCAGGATTGTTCCTTGCATTGTAAATACAGTGACTAACCTCTGTATAATATGTATTGGGTTTCTATGGCCTATTTGGGATACTGTGTTCAGAAAAAAAAAAGTTATCCAATCGAATTACAGGAAAGAGCCTCTAGCTTTGGACTCTATTGTCAACAAAATCTATTAGTACTGGAACAGAATTTATTTTCAGCATCTTAACACTGATTATTTGCCTTTTATTTTCAAGCTCTCTTCAGATTCTTTCTTCGTTTCATTTGTTTGACTTTCCTAGTAGTAGTACCCCTCCAAAATAACCATAGGGTACCATTTGCAGACTTGAAAAACTGTTTAAAAAAGATGAATACTGCATTCTGTGTATATAGAGTTAAGCATATAAACTGAGATGCATAGAAAACTTGGGCTTTTGTGAGCAGAGACTGTGCTTTATGTATATGATAAATGATAGACATTTTTTTTTAAAAGAAGAATAGTTATGACCTTTCAACTACAAAAGCTGTACATCACAATTCCTTTCTTTTATTGCTTGACCTCTCTATGATGGGAACAATGGATCAAAAAACCCAAAATGATCAGTTTGTTAAAACTCACTGCAATATATAAATGCTTGCTCTCTACATACTGTACCTAGCAGCATGAGATTTGTGGAAAACAATACAGTCATTCATTTGGCAAAGCATCCCTGTAGGGGTTATTACTATATGTTCATTCATCTGTTTTTATGAATTTTTTTATCTAGACAATAATTGTAAATAAAGAACTTACTGTCTCTGTTCATTTAATACTATGCAAAAGGTTATGCTTTCTATTGTTATTCTTATTCCTACAGTGTGATGCTGGAATGTTTGTGGTTTCAAAAAAAAAAAAAGACAAAAGTAAGTAAAATATGTGATGTAAATTATTTTATAGTTTGAAACAAAATGGTAAAGTTTTACTCTTGCTGGATGATGTCTAATAGATATCTTCTGGCAGGAGCACAAGTGGAAAATTAAAAAAAATAAATTCACAAAGCAGCATGAATAATAATGGTCTGAATTTAACATCCTTCTTTATTTTAACTTGGAATTAATACAATATAGCTTTTTAGTTCCAGAGGCATATTTTAGTGTAAAGGTTTGTATAAATATTTTTGGAGAGGTGATATGAAACTGATTATGAAAGCTTTTTTATCATTCTGGGCTAACAGTGACAACCTTTGTAGACCAAACGTGAACAGCCAGCCCAGAAAATTATGGTCCATATTGCATGTTGTATTTAGAACATGTTAACTGCACTTAAAATGCAAATGTCCATGCAGTTAGGTAGTAAAACACATGCTAAGTGTAATTGAATCATAGCAGTTATGACTTTTCATGGGAGGAGTATGTCCAGATCATATTAAGTAATATGAACTCAGCTATCATCCAACAGCTCTGTGAAGATAATATGAGTTCAGGATTCTGGTGTGGTGCAGGGACGGGGACTGATTATCAGCTGATTGTTGGTCAGTTCACCCTACAGATCTGGCCACATTCCCATTCTGTCATTGCCACCAACTCTCCTGCTCTGCTCCAGCCATGGGCTGCCATGAATGACTGCACAAGAAGCTGGTTCAGCCAGTGAAAGTTGCCAGGGTGGGTGTGCTTCCTTTTCCTGAACCTGCTCCCTGCTGTCCACCCCTCCCTCTGTAATCCCTGCTGGCCAGGAAGCAGGTGCTGGAAGGTGGAACCTAACCCCTGCCACTGCTGTCACCCCTAAGGTGCTCCTGCCCCACTCCAGCTAGAGGCTACAAGGAGCAGCTGCATGGGGTGCTGGACTTACAGGGGATAGCATCAGCGGCAGGCAGGTTCCTCTTCCTAGTGCTCGCTCCCCAGCCTGTGAGCCAGGGCTGGAGGGAAAAAGGGGTGCAGGCAGGGGGCAGGTAGCAGGTACGGAAAGGGGAAATCCACCCACCTCCACAACCATTGTCTCCATTGGCACCCACTACAGCAGTCCACAGTCCACAGCTGGGGCAAGGCAGAAACAGCTCTGGGAGCAAGGCAGTAGCAGCTGTGGGGGTCCCTCTGCACCTGGGTTAGCTGGGGATAGTGGCTGTGGGTGGGGTCCCCCAATCCCCACCTCTGCTCCTTCCTCAGCTCCCCACCAGCCCAGGGCTCCAGTTACGCTTTGCTCCCCATGCCTCCATGGAATAAGGAGCATCCTGCCACACCTCTATTAAGTAAGTCCTAGATTTATCTATATCCTTATGGGCCCAATTAAGCAAATGAAATCTAATACTAATGATTTTCCCTTCCAGGGCATTCATTCTAGAGTCTGTATACCATCTTGGGACAATGACCTTCAAAATTGTAGATGGGGCTGTTTCTGCCAATTCTGAGAGCTAGAGCCCCGTGTTGAATTGGCAATTTTTAGCTGCTGCTACTGCACCATGAGCTGTCTTGTAACATTCAGACAAATAACTCACTTCAGTTTTAACAATGGTTTTGAAATAAGCAAGACAGATATGCAATAGAGAATCTCCTTCAACATCTCTTAATGTTCTGCACATTTGCCCATTATGTGAGTTTCACTAGCTTTTCCCAATGCTAGGGTGGGTGTATCTACATGTGCCACTATGGCACCATTGTTACTGCACCACCTTTTAGTACTTCCAACCACAAGGAAGTAGTAAAAGACAGCACAGTAACAGCCTGTACTGTGCCATGTGCACCGCACATGGTTATTTTTAGGCACTACATCACCGTAGCAACAAGCTATAACGGGGGCCTGCATTGCTATGGCAACATAGTTGCAATATCATGGGTTTTGCCCAGTGATAATTAACATAATACTTCAGCTGCTATTCAAAGTGAATTGAGGAAAATATCTGGTACTGGGTATTAATCCATCTGAATTCACCACCCATGCCATTAGTATCAAATTTCCTTATATACAAAGGCTTCAAGTAAAAATGTTCTTATAGCAGCTCTTCTTAAAGGGTAATACATTAATAAAATAATGTTTTTTTTTCCTTCTCTAACTCCTCCCTAGATTCCAGAGTTTTATATACTGGCAAAACCAGTTCAGTGGCAGTATTGCTAGGGATCATAAAAGAGATATAACAACTAAAATGAGGGTAATGAATCAAAAAATAAAAATAAACTTGTAAACTTCTATAAAGCACCTGCTGAAAATAATCCCCTCTTTTGAACTTATGATTACTATATTTAGTGGATTACCTGAGCTTGGCATTAGTTTGTTTTTATGTGTACCAATATTACGTTTTTAGTAACGTGGAAGGATTCCGCGCTCCCTCCCGTCCCCTCCCCTGCTCCTGCTTATTTTAAATCTAGGCCCCTAGGCCCCTCCCCTGCAAACATTTAAGCAGATGTCTAAGTTATCTGCATACATTGCCTTCAATAAGACTGCCACATGTAGCAAGAGTATGCAGGACTGGGGGCTAGCATGACTCAAAGAAATCTTCAATATGTTTTTAGCAGTAGGTTTTCTTGTGTGTGTGTATGTGGGCATGCATGTGTGTGTGTGGGTTGGGGGGCATGGACATACGTTAAATGCATTCACCCATTTATTGGGAAGGGGTCTCTTACTATTTTGGGAAAATTGCCTATCCTTTGCAAATGGAGTATTACATGTACTGAATATAGATCGGACCACAACACTAGCTGTCCATATAAAGCTCATTTGAAAAGTAAGCAATACATATTATTTATTTTGAAAAGTGAATTAGAATAGTAATGGCATTAGATGATGAAGTGGATTTGTCCTGCAATGGTTCATATGAGAGACAGACTGTTATAGTTTTCCATGATTTTAATGTCTTGTTGTCTATCACGATGTCAAGGAGGTACTTTCATCTCCTTGCGTAACTCGTAAAGCATGTGACCTTTTCTGTTTCACCCTATTTGCAGAATCATAGTAGTACTACTAGTTTAATGTGCAAAACTTATTTTTAAAGTTCAAATGCCATTTAACATGGACAGAATTATTGATGCTTCATAGGAAACGGAGAAAAAAAAAAAGCATTCTGATTTTAACAAACCTGGTTATTTTACTATTTTTTTCACATTGCTTGCATCCATCACTTTTTTCACCCCCTGTGTAAAGCACAATAAAATTCAGGGGGAAAGGGGCCTATAATCCAAGGTAGGACAAATGCCACTACATATACTTCACGTAACATATTGCCTTGGTATAGGAAAAAGGTCTAATCTCGCTATAATAGAAGCATTTAAGGAACGCAGAACACCAAAAGAAAATGAGAGAGACAGAGACAAGGCATATTAATTGATTGAAATATTACCTGAAATGTAACAACATTTTTCCTTGTTTGTCAAATGTTGCATCTGGACAATACCACCTAATGTAACAGACACTGTGTTAACATTCTTTGCCTATCGGTCCTTACCAGCTAAGGCCCAAATACACAGAAGTACTTACATGGCTTAAGAAGTCTCAAATACAAAGTTGCAATCCTCAAACCAAGTGAATTAAACAAGACTAAAATGATGCACCAAAATAAATGAGCACAGGGAAAAGATTAAGGACAGAAACACACAAATTTGTATGATCACTACACTCTTCTTATGGCCTCAGGATCTTTGTGCTCAAGAGAAATCTACAAAACATCTTCAGAAGATGAGTCTGGGAACAAAAATTGATAAGCTGGCTGAACACTTAAGTACCAAGAATTGAACACTGATACTAACTTTGTGATATACTATTATCTACATGACTTCTGCTACTCTTTCTTCACACAACCGGTGATAACAACTCACTTCTGTTCTTAAAGGTCTTCATCTACTAATCAAATTATCCATTCTTCTGTGATCTGCTTATCTCCTACCCCTTGGAATTTCTTCTCCCATTTCATAAAATCATAGAAAATTTGGGTTGCAAGAGGCCCCAGGAGGTCATCTATTCCAACCTCCTGCTCAAAGCAGAACCATCACTAACTAGATCATTCCATCTAGGGATTTGTTGGGCCTTAAAAACCTCCAATGATGGAGATTCCACCTCTCTAGGCAACCTTGTTCCAGTGTTTCACCCTCCTAGTGAGAAAAATTCCTAATATCAAATCTAAACACCCTCCTAGTGAGAAAAATTCCTAATATCAAATCTAAACATCCCTTGCTGCAACTTGAAACCATCACTCCTTGTTCTGTCATCTGCCACCACTGAGAACAGTCTTTGTAACCACCTCCAGGTAGTAAAAGTCTTTTATCAAATCCCCCCTCGGTCTTCTCTTCTGCAGACTAAATAAGCCCAGTTCCTTCAGGCTCTCTTCAGGAGACATTTACCCCAACCCCCTAACCATTTCCATTGCCTTCCACTGGACTCTCTCAAACTTGCCCACATCCTTGTGGGGCTAGGGAGGTGGGAGTGCCACCCCCCCCCCCTTGCCCACAAGGACTTGAGGAGTGGGAGAGCCCAAAACTGAACACAGTACTCCAGATGTGGCCTCATCAGTGCAGAATAGCGGGGAAGAATTACTTATCTTGATCTGCTGGAAACACTACTAATGCAGCCCAGTATGCTACTAGCCGTCTTGGCAACAAGGGCACACTGTTGGCTCACATTCAGTTTACTGTTCACAGTAACCCCCAAGTCCTTTTCTGCAGAGCTGATTCTTAGCCAGTCAGTCCCCAGCCTGTAAGGGTGCATGAGATTTTTCCATCCTAAGTGCAGGACTTTGCACTTCTTTGTATTGAACCTCATGAGATTTCTTTGGGTCCAATCCTCCAATTTAAACAAGTCTCACTAAATTCTAGCCCTACACTCCAGCATATCTACTACTCCCCTGAGCTTGGTGTCAACTGTAAGCTTGCTGAGGGTGTGTTGCATCCCATTTGCCAAGTTGTTGATGAAAATATTGAACAAAACCAGCCCCAAGACTGACCTCTGAAGTATTCCACTTGATACCAACTGCCAACTAGACATTGAGCCATTGATCACTTACCCATTGATCCTGATGATCCAGCCAGCTTTCTATCTACCTTACAGTCCATTCATCCAAACTATACTTACTTAGCTTGTTTGCAGAGTACCTGAGGGGTGAGACTCCAGCTTCCTGGGCCAGTGCCATAGCCACTCAGCTACTGAGGCTAATGAGAGTGAGATGGAAGAGAAGGAGGGGGAAAAGAACTACATTTTAATGACTGGAACTCATATAACTGAGTGGTTAAGGTATTGACTTGGTAAAATGGACACCAAGATTCTAAGGACCTTTCACAGAAAGGGTGTTTAAAACCTGCACCTCTCCAATTTTCCTACACACAGCCCTCTGACAGCCATACCTGATTAACCATTCTTCTACCCCCTCTCTAGAACTTCTTGTGAGGCTGGGACATTGCCCCTTGCATTAAACAGTCATTTGAAAAAATTATGGAGGGCATCGCAAAAGTTTCTGCTGTATTGGGACAAGGCTCCAAGCTAGAATCTAGTCTTCCTCTCCTAACCATCTTCCAAGGCAACAGCCATCATATGGTCATAAGCAGTTAGGGCTGGAAGGTCTCTTGAGGTCTCTTAAGATCATCTAGTCCACCCCCTGCTAAAGGCAGGATCATCCTTGACCAAACAAATAATTCTTAATTGGGGTGCTGAAGTACGCTGGGGTAACATAAGCGCCTTTTTAGGGTGCCACTTAGGTATGAAAACATGATTCACAACGTAAATGCAGAGGTTTCAAAGACTTGTAGTAGAGGTGGTAGTTTTTATTATTGTAAAAGTTCTCCTAGGGGAATACTGCTCCTGCCTTTCATAGTTTCTAGGGTCGGAAGGGACCTGAGTAGATCATCTAGTCCGACCCCCTGCCATGGCAGGAAAGAGTACTGGGGTCAAACGACCCCAGCAAGGTGTACATCTAGCCTCCTCTTAAAAACCCCCAGGGTAGGAGCCAGCACCACTTCTCTTGGAAGTTGGTTCCAGAGGGACATTTGTTTCAAGGTAATTTGCATCATCACAGAGCCTCAAAAGAACTGAGACTCCCTACCAGCTAATAAGTACCTGCCCAGAGGAGTTTTCCATCTATTGACTCCTCTGCAAAAATCCTATGAAAGATGAACTTTCATTTCTACCTAGGAGAACTTTTACAATCTTTTCTCTGATGCCTGATGAAGCTGTGTGCCCAAAAGCTTGCAATTAAAGATTTTTTTCCCAAAAATCTTGTTGGTCTAGTAAAAGATATCACCTCTATTACAAGCCCTGATTGCTTTTTCCTCTAGACCAATACAACCTGGATACCTGAGGCTTCAATGAGGAATTCAGAGTGAAAAATAATTCTGTCATGTTGTGGTCTTTCTGTTTTCTTTGCAACAAAAGAATTGTTTTTTTTTCCCCAGAAAATGTGTGAAACCTAAGAGCTGGCATTTTCTGAGGGGTACCTTGAGTCTAAAATGGTTGATACACACTGGACTAAACTATCCCAGTTGAATGTCTGTTCAACCTGCTCTTGAACTTTTCAAAGGATGGAGATTCCACAACCTCCTTAGATAGCCTGTTCCTAAGTTTGAGTACCCTTCTTATCAGAAATTTCTTCCCAATCTCCAACCTAAATTTCTTTTGCTGCAGCTTGAGGCCATTGCTCCTAGTCCTGTCCTCTATAGCCACAAATAAAAATATATTTCCATCCACTTAATCACTCTTTGAGTACTTGAAGCCTGTTATCAAATCTCCCCTAAGCCTTCTCTTCTCCAAACTAAATAATCATAGGTCTTTCAGCCTTTCCTTAGAAATCATCTTTCTCTAATATTTTTTTTCACTTTTCCCTGGACTCTTTCAAATCTGTCCAAATCTTTCTTGACACCTGGGATCCAAAACTGGACACAGTAGTCCAAGTGAGGCCTCACCAGTGCTGAATTCAGCAGAATAATTTCACTGGCTTTTTAAGTGACACTCCCCTTAATCCATGTCACCACACTGTTGTTGGGTTTTTTTGCAACAAGAGCACAATGTTGGTGTATATTCAGCTTATGGTCTACTGTATGGTCTACTATACAGGTCTATCTCTGCATTACTACAGCCTAGCAAATCATTCCTTAGTCCATTGATTCTCAACCAGAGTGCTAGGGCACTCTAGGATGCCACAAAATCTTTTGAAAGATGCCATGAGGAGATAAGCAGGTATGAGGAGGTAAGTGAAAAATCCAGCTTGTCCCTTCCTTGGATGTTGTCCCCTGCCTCATCCCCACCCATCCTCTCTGCAAGGTGGTAAACACTGCAACAAATAAGTTAGTTTTTAAAATGGAGTGCCGCTCAATTTACAAAAGCTATGGAGGGGTGCCCAGTTAAACAAGGGATGCCTCAATCCTAAAACAATTGAGAACCACTGCCTTACTCTAGGTTTTTTACATATCATTATTCCATGCATATAAGACATTAAACCATTTGGACCATTTCTCCAGTTTATCTAGGTCATTCTGGAAGTAAGCCCTGCAACTCCATCCAACTCGGTGTCATCCACAAATTAGATAAGTGTGCACTCAAATAATTGTCAGCCGAATAATTAATGAAGATGTTGAACAATGCCAGACCCAAGACAGGCACCCAGGAATTCCCACTTGATATTCACTTCAAACCTCCCACCTTGCTAAACCACACACCAGCAGATTTAATCTCTTGGTTGCCCAGAGGGCCAGCTTCAAAAATTTGAGGAAGGTGTAATGTAGAAAGTTCAGTATTGATGCAACAAGGTTCCTAGCCTGGCTTGCCACCAGGCTTCACCCCCCTCACCTTCATTTCTGGGCTCTCTGGGACCTGCCTAAGACATTTATACCTCCTCCCAACAGTTATCTCACCTGCCATGACTTATTGCTATAGGATCATAGTGAGGTTGCCCCAGGAGCCAGATGCGTATTTTGGGATAGGTCCTTGTCTAAACTCAGGCACTTCTAGACTTTGGCTCACTCCTAATCTGGCTGGGTCTCACAGTCTGGGATCCACCACACCAGAACTGCAAATTTGAGACCCAGCCCCAGCTCAGCCCTTTGTGGGCTTTGGGCCACTTAGCCCCTAGGTACCTTTGTAGGCACAGGGTTTACATTCTCCCCCAGTCTTTGCTTCCAGATACTCAATCCTCTGACATGCCACAGTCCTCCCTTTTCATATAGATTGGGCTACTGCCTACGTGCAACACCCCAGGGCTCCAGTCACTAGGAGTGCTCTAAAATGGGTGCCTCTAATCTGCTTATTACAGCCAATCCAGTCCTCCATTTCAATCATAAATCAAAAGAATGAACATCCTCTCTCAAACAAGGCTTGCCAAACACAAACTCACCTACTGGAGTTATTTCTCACCCTGGGTTAGCACAAATGCAGAAGGTTCAAAATACTTCTCTCATGTCACAAACAGCACAGGGTCTCTTCTACCCTTCTGTGGCACACAGTCCTTTCCTCCTGGAAGCCCTTTCTTCCAGATAGTCTGGACAGGCTCCCCTCTGCAGCTCTGCTTTCTGCAGCAACTCTGGCCAGATTGTCTCTTCTGGGCTAAGCCCTGGGCTTTTCCTCTCCCTGGGTCACCTGACCCTCTACTTTTGTCCCAGGCCTGCCAATCACTGCCTACCCCTGTAGCCGGAGGCTATCTTATTTATGTTCCTTTTCACCATTTAAAGGTTCAAAGGTCTGTCCTGTCCAGTGGGCTCTGGGCTCCCTCCCCTTTCTCAGTAATGGGGGAGGGGGATTGGTAATGCTTGACCTGTGACATGGCGGTTACAGTGCTATGCTGTGCAGTCTAGGAGGGGGATCTAGAACTTCAGTCTTCAGCTTCACAGCCAAGCATCCAAACCACTCCTAAGGGTGAGTCTAAAACAGTGTGCAGATGCCCTCCTCTTTAGTCTAACACATGCTAGTCATGCTTTTTCTTAGCCACCTACATTTCTGGGCCCTAAGACTGTTATGTGTCCACACAGGGTGTGTATATGCAGCCTAATGAGCATGGTTATTCTACATGCATGTCCGCACTGTTGGGAAAGAGTGTATGTAAATGTCAAAACATGCAACACAGAACACTAAAAATCTTCCACTCGGCCAAAATTAAATAGAATGCCACCTTCAGCATTGCTGTGGGGGGACTCATGGAGGAAATGCACTCATGGTGAGGGGTGCAACAAATTACTTATAATCTGGACTTCCTCTAATACCACTGACACTAACTTTGTGTTGGTACATGAACACAACCTGAATGAAATAAAGCATTGTAACAAATTTTAGATTTTTAAATCTGATGTTTAACTTCTGGTTGAGTGTCCTAGAACAGGACTGGTAAGCAGCTGAGGGGACTGCAAGCTGTATGGGCCATACGATCATGTGCCATGTGGCTGCCCCTCCCCACCATCCATCACAGTGCATGCAGATGTCTCCCACTCTACTGTGCTGTACTGTGCCACATGCAAATGCCCTCTTGCCCCCTGAAAGATATGCTTCACTGAATTGCTGAGTATGGGAGTGTTGTGTTCCTCTGCACAGTGCCTTTGGCATGCAGGCCTTTCTCCAGCTCCCTGGACTGTGGGCTGCACTGCCACACTCCATATTGCCCCACAGGCAGGGGCAGGAGAAGAAAACAATGGAAGGGAGAGGCTAGAGCCATTGGTCCTGCTGTAGTTAGAAAAACAGAAAATTTCTCGTGTACACACCACTCTATAAACTCTTTCTCAATGACAATGAATATTTATAAGCATGTTAACAGTGTAAACATGTTATATGAAGAAATTAAATGATTTATTGGTATGAATGGACTTTTACACTTCACTACAACCTGGGATCTGTTCATAAATGACCAACAAATTGCAACAGCTATTAAACACAGCTACTCATAAGGGCAGGAAAGGGCAGCGTTCACACTCCACTATATGCAGTGGGTCTGATAAACAGCTGAACCAATTCAAATTTTCTCTGCCACTACTGCATAGAAAAAGCTTTGGATCTTGGGCTGGGGAACTTGTTCCTCTAAAGAAAATATAATCAACAGAGTTGTTCTGACTGCATCTCCGGGTTCTAACTCCACTGGAGAACATTGCCTCATAGACCGCAACGGAACTCCCAGCTGTCAAGAGTATCTTGACTGCATATATTCAGAATTCAGAAACTATGCACAATTTTGAGGTTGAGACTTTCCTATGTAGGGAAAATCCCATTCTAAAGAGCTTTATTGGTTTGGTTTTTTTCCTGTTCGGAGAATGGATGTTTCAAGGGATTGGGACAGGAAAATAGATTTAAGGCAATCTGTTTGACTCCACCTAGAAAGGCAGCAGCAAAAAACAATTGCTGACTACAAAGGCTTTCCAGTAAACTATTTGAACTGTGTTGCTTTCACTCACATTCTTCTCTGACAGATGTTTTAACTGACAAAAGTCTGTTGTAGTTAGCATTCATTGGCACCCTGGAGGGAAGTCAAATCAGGGATCTGGGGATATACTGGGAGAAGTAAAATCATGGCCAGCTGAGAAGCTTGCACTGCCTGTGCTGTACATTTTTCTGTGCAATTAAATCCATCATCCAAGCATTACATGCATTCACTTCTAGCTTGGATTAGCATTCCATTTTGGACTCCTGTAGGTTTTGGTTTTCTTTGGTGCTTCATCGTTCCATTTTTCTACATTGTTTCATACAGAGCTGAAGTAATAAAGGCATCTCAGAAAAATGCACATTTTCCCCCAATACCTAATCTCCTATATGAATTTCCGAAAGCCAGTTATTTTCCAAGCTTCTTAGACCTGGGTATGCAACTGACTTTTCAAGGTTAAGGATAAGGAAGTCAGGGACAGAAAGAAGCTGTTACTTTATTTAATTTTTGTGCCTACAAGAATAATTTTTTTTTAATTTTATACCTTCACCTCCATGAACTGGTAGCTGAAGTACATTATGTTCTTGTAATCACATATAAATTAATTTGTTCAATTGCTCTGTGGAAGGATTCAAACAGCCAGCGTGGTCATAACACTGATTCTGTACAAACCTGGCCCCATGGGCTACTCTAATTTTTTCTATTGACATAGGGTTCACATATCCTTACTGAGGAATGGCATAGCAGGACCAAGGAGGAAATAAACTTGGAGGAATTGTCTCAAGGTAACAGTTTCAAGGGCTTATGTGACTTTAAAACATGGATCCTCTTTACAGTTAATAGGACTAACATGTACTTAAATGGTTAATACCCATAAAACTTAAACCTTTGTCCTGATAAAAATATTAAGCAACACACATTTCAAAACAAAACAAGCAAACACTCATCCCCACCCTAAGTCTTTTTGGCTAAATACAGGCATTCTAGAAAGCCAAGACAGAAGTGCTCCAGCTGTCAAGGTTTACTCTAAGTGCCCAAGGTTAGGTGGGGAGCAAGCAGAACACATGTTAGCCCTTAGTCAGGTAAGGGGGGCAGTTCAGAGTTTGCCTGCACAGCCTGAACCCAGGAGGTGGGGGGCGGGTCTCTCATATGCCTCCCATCATGCCCTGTGGGCTTCCCAGGCTGCTGAAGACTCCAAGCAAAGCTGAACAGCTGAACTGCCCCTGTCTGGCTGGTGGGGACATCACAGTTGCCCAACTGGACATGATGTAGCACAGAATCTTATCATGGCATGCACCCTCATGGCCACAAGCCACCAGCTGGTCATCCCACACGTGGCCATCCAGTGTGTGTGTGTGTGTGTGTGTGTGTGTGTGTGTGTGTGT
>NW_017728997.1:42543904-42545879 GCF_001723915.1 Gavialis gangeticus | reverse complement strand
GTGTGTGTGTGTGTGTGTGTGTGTGTGTGTGTGTGTGTGTGCGCGCGCGCGCGCGCGCATTGGACCATGGATCTCCTGTCATGGGCTCATCTGGCTCTGTTTCACAGGCACTGCTGTCAACAACCCATGTTGCCCAGGCCATGTTTCCCTTTCCCTCTCACCCCCTGCCCCTCCTCCTGCCCAGGGCACACACTGGGGTGCAGGGGATATGGCATGAGAAAGAGACATGCCACAGCTTAAAATGTTGTAGTTGCCAAACTTTTCCTGTGATTAATAAAGAAAACTTGTTCAACATTACCCATGTTTCAGCCTTGTCCTTCTTCCCAATTTACACAAAACAGCAAACATTTAGCAGTAGTGGGATGGTGTGGGGGAGGTGGGTTTGAGGATGGGGTGACAGAATCTTAAAGAGGATTTGGGTCAAGGGGGATCCTGCAGGGCCTGAACTCAACACACACAAAACCTTGGAGGGAAGGCACAGGGCAGGGGACTTTTGACCTGGTGCCCTACTTTCAGGGGATCCAGAGTCAAGGCCAGGCACTTTGTTTAGAAGTTAGACAGTTACATGATCCTGGCCCCAACATCTGTCTGAGAGAGCTGTAGGCCTGAAGAGGGTTGCTGAGCAAGAGGGAGAGGGGTTGTGGGTTGGGAGGCATCACTACAGTGGGTCCTGAAGACTACTGGCCCTCCCACATGGGCCCCCCAGCCCCCTGACTTCCATGGCCATGTCACCCCCTTCAAGGACCATGGACCCACAGCCCTCACCAACATGTAGGGCAGCCAGGCTGAGCCGGCAGGCTGTCTATCTCTGCCAAGGCTGTGCTGCTTCCCTGCAGTGTGACCTGGGTGAGGAGTGGAGACATGGGGAACAGAAAACTTCCCCCATGAGCCTCCTGGTAGAGGGGTGTGGATGAGCTGGGGCTGCTGAGGTCTGCTTTCAGAAGCTGTCTCAGTGACCACCTGGCTTGGTGAGCCACACTCTCCCACCTTTTCTTAGTGCTCCTGCACCCCTTCAGGCCTGGAACTTCTCAGAGGGCTGGGTCATATGGGGCAACTGCCAGTGGTCCAAGACCATGTGTATTAACTCTTCCTGGTACTGCAATTCTCTCAGCTGTGCTGCACCTGTCCATTCCCCTCCTACAAGTGCCTGTGCTATGAAAATTGGAGTCAGCCAACATTCACTGGACTTCACCCACATCTTGGATCAAAGGGGAAGCTAAAAACTGTTGTTGGTCTGTTTGACAGCCTGTTCAGGTGTGGAACTCAGAGTTGCCCTGGCAGCAGGAACCAAGTGACTGAGATAACAATTCCCACTTGGGAATCCTTCCATCACATGTGTTCCTTTTCTGGACTGGGAGGGAGGGACCTAGCGAGGGGACCTTTTTTCCTCATTCCTTCAGCAGTTGCTAGACATAGATGCATCATATCTACTGTCCCTGACCTGGTTGTGCTCTCCGCCAAAACTGCTGTTTACTTTTTTGCCTTCTAAGAATAAATGCTATCGATGCCTTTCTGTGAGTGCTTTTGGGGGAGGGGGAGCTGTTTACATCCAAATGTTTGACATTTCTGTGCTTAGGCTCCAATCTCCCATTAAGCGCAGAATGGCCCTGACAGAAATGGCAAGGATGTGTTAATTAGGAAAATGTATGATCCCATTAAATGGGAAATGTTCTTGTAAGTGCCCAAGACTGGGGGAGAAGGGAGAGCTAGTAGGCCTGTGGAAATAGGGAACTATTCAGTTTGGGTTCAGATTCAGCCAATTCAGATGCCAAAGGTTTGATCTGGAGCTCTGAATTGGTTTCCCATTTCAATTTGGCCGAATTGGCTCTGAAGCTTCGGAGCTGATTCGGAGATTTGGCCATAGGATGTAATGGGGAATCAAAGAACTATCTATACTTTTGTTGTTTTTAGTTTAATTTGGATGAAATTTGCATGGGTGGTAGCCTCTGCTGAGAGCATGAAGTCTGCCAAGCTT
>NW_017728997.1:42533729-42543893 GCF_001723915.1 Gavialis gangeticus | reverse complement strand
GCACCTCTCCAGAGCACCATGAGTGTTCATAAAGCCATGTCATGTGTATGTGTCACACCACAGGGGGATGAAAACTGCAGTGATGGTAGCCCCTGGTGAGGTCACAAAGCCTGCCAAGTGTCAAGGATATAGATGCAGGGGTTCAGGGAAACTTCACCTCAAATTCTTGAAAGCAAAACACATCACATGTGTGTGTTAAGACACAGTTGGATCAAAACTGCAGGGATGGTAGCCCCTGGTGAGGGCACCAAGCCTGCCAGTTGTCAAGGAGATAGGTGCAGGGGTTTGGGAGAAACTGTACCTCAAGCTGCAGACTAGCAAATCTCATGACATGGGTAACACTGTGTGTGTTAAGACGCAGCAGGGTGAAAACTGCAGGCATGCTATCCCCTGCTGAGGCCATAAAGCCTGCCAGCTGTCAAGGAGATAGGTGCAGGTGTTCTGGGGCCCTGTACCTCTAGCTGCGGACAGGCAAAACTCATGTCATGGGTGTTTCTACAACTGTGTTTGTCTTGGGGCACAGTATGGGGGCCTGGCTGCAGGCCTGGCTGCTAAGCACTGTTGTGGCCACAAAGCCTGCCAGCTGTTAAAGAGATGCAGCAGGGTTCTGGGGCCGTTCACCACTAGCTGCTAACAGACAAAACTCATGACATGGGTGCTTGTGCAACTGACTGTCTCTGTCTTGGGCCAGTTGATTGTTTGTATTGATTATTTCCTCTTCGTAGTCTGTATTTTTGTAGATGGTAATCCTTGCTCATTAACTTGTTACATTACCTAGCTACCGTGTATTGAGCTGGTCCCTGAGTGAATCATGATTGATTGGTAACACAGTAGCTTAGCAGCCAGGCCTGAAGTAGCTTCAACCCACCCCACACAAGACAAACACAGTCAGTTGCATAAGCACCCATGTCATGAGTTTCGCCTGTCAGCAGCTAGAGGTGCAAGGTCCCAGAACTCAGAACCCCTGAACCTATCTCTTTATCTCTGACAGCTGGAAGACTTTGTGGTTTCAACAGGGGCTAGCATGCCTACAGCTCTCACCCTGCTGTGCCTTAACACACACAGTGCCACTGATGTCATGAGTTGTGCTTGTCCACAGCTTGAAATGCAGTAGTTTTGACCCCACTGTGGCTTAACACACATGTGATGTGAGTTTTGCTTTAAAAATTTGGGGTGCAGATTCCCCCAAACCCCTGCTCCTATCTGACTGAAGCTGGGCAGGAGTCATGCCCTTAACAGAAGCTGCCATCCCTGAAAGTGTCATCTGAATCAGCCAAAAGACAAAAAAGTTATAGATATTTCATTGATTCCCCATTATACCATATGGCCGAATCTCTGAATATTTTCTGAATTGATTTGGAAGCTCTGAATCAATTTGGAAAGCCTAAAGCTTCCCAAGATTCGATTTGGATTTGTAGATTCAGCCTCTGAATAATCTGAATCATTTCCAAATCCAAATCATGATCTGAAGCTTTGCACAGCCTAGGAACTAGTGCCTTGGCTGGGCTTTGGGCTTCAGCAGGAGAAGGTGCATGAAAAGAAGGCTAATTACCCTCTTCCTGCACCCCACCATCCCACTACCCAGTCACTGCCTCTACCCCAGCCCCTTTGTGGGCTTCTCAGCACAATGACCTGAGAGAGGGCTCTGACCACAGGGGGTGGCCTGAATATTTGTAACTGTTCTTAATAATTACCCAGCTGCGGATTGGATTTTCCACGGTCCAGGCAATTTCTCCACTTCACTGCTAGGAGGTAAAACAAGGGAAGAATACCTTATAAACTAAACAGCACAGTAGAAATTCCCAATCCTGCTCCAGTTGAAATCAAGGGAAAATTACTCCAATTTCAGATTTAAGTATTACGACATTTCAACAACTTGCATGTGCCTGAACAATTTGTGATAAACTTAAAAAAAAATACAATCCCCATCCCAAAGTCCACTGCACTATCCATTAGACTAGTTTAGAAAACACACAATGGGAGTGTTATGCTTGAGTGCAAACAGACTTTGCACACCTTTGAAAAACCTTCCAATAATTTTTTGGTAAACAGTGTAGTGTACTATCACTGCAGCATATTGTAATGGCTCCACTGCCTGTCCACCAGATACACAATGCTTCCTAGCAGCAAGAAATGTTAGTGCACAAACTAATTAGGCAATTAAAAAAGAACTGATGGAACTTTGACATGGTACCAAGTACCTGGTGATTCTATGTCATCCTTTCTGGGGCATGAGCTGGCAACTAGGACAACCTCCACTCACTAGGGCTTTAGGAGGGTAACTGTCTCTTGGCTTCCAAAATTCTGTACACATTTTAGGGAAACTACTGGGTTGAGAAGGGAAAATCAAGTCACTGCTTCTTCTGAAGGCAGCAAATTGGGAAGCAGAGAAAGGAGTGTCTTTTCTTTCCTTCAAAGAATATGAGGTGTTTCTTAAGGGGAACAACATAGACACAGAGGGTGCATCCAGATAAGCACTCACATGCCTCTTGCAATGTCTCAAAGCCCATTCAGATGCTGCAAGAGGCACATGCAGGAACAAAAAAACATTTTCCACACTGCAAATTTGGAGGTCAGGGGCAAAACTAGACCCCTGGATATTCAGGGGTTAAAAAGTACCCCGGGGAAAAAAGTGGGGCAGGGCATGGTCCTGGGCCGTGAAGAAACAGGAGGTTCTGGTCCTCCACAGAAATGCTCTGGTAGCCAGAGCTATGGTAGCCGGGTCTCTATGATTGGCCCTTACCCCAGTGCTGAAGCACACTGCCTGCCCATGTAGGGCAGGCAGCATGCCAGCCTCAGGGTCTGAGCCAGGCTCTGTGGCAGTAAGTAGGGAGTGGGGGGGCTGGAGGAGGGGGGAGGGGACCATGGGTAGACCCCCACTAGCCCCATCCCCTGCTTGCTCCCCATGTCCCCTGAATCACTGCCCCACCCTACCCCATCTCCTGCATGCCTCCCAACCCCCCCATCAGTGTCCTGCCTGGCCCCATCCCTCGCCCACTCCACCAACCCCCCGGATTGCTGCCCTGCCTGGCTCCATCCCCTGCCTGCCCCTTGATCCCCACCAATTGCTGCCCCAGCCAGCCCCATCTCCCACCTGCCCCCTGATCCCTGTGGCTGCCCCACCCAGCCCCAGCATCCTGACAATTAAAAAAAAAAAAGCCCTGCACTCACTGGCAACAGCATCAGCCATTGGGGTCACTGGGAACTCCTGGCAGAGTCCCTTTACACAGCATAGGGCAGCAGGGGGCAGCAGGGACCAGCCCTGGCCACCTGACACCTACATTGCTATTGCCCCCTTGCAAGGGTGTAGCCTGGGTCAGCAAGCACTGTATGGCTCTACATATTGTAAGGCAGCTGGCGCCATTTGGGCTGAGTGGTGCTGAGCCCCAGGTGACAGCCACAGCTACTCCAGCTGTATGACAGCCTGTGGAGCAGCACACCACCCTGCCAACTCAGGCTGCACCCATGCAATGGGGAATGACAGTGCGGGTGCCAGGCAATGTCAGTGTGGGGGCTGGTCCCCACTGCCCCCTGCTGCCTCATGATGTGGCAGGAGGTGGGACTCTGCCATGACCCTGACTCTCCCTGTGGGGAGTTCCAGAGTCCCACTGGGACTCTCCCAGTGACTCCAATGGCAGCTGCTACTTCTGGTGAGTGCCGGGCTTTTTTCTTTTTTTTTTTTAATTGCCAGGATGCTGGGGCCAGGTGGGGCAGCAATGGGGGGGACTTGGGGGGCAGCTGGAAGATGGGGCTGGTGGAGATCACCCTATGGTCCCATACCTTGTCCTCCAGCCCCCACCCCATTCCCTACTTACTTGCCAGGAGGCCCCAGTGACCCCAACGGCTGCTGCTACTGCTGCTGAGTGTGGGGGGGTTGTTGTTTTTTTTTAAAGTTCCGGGAGGCTGGGGCCCGGTGGAGCAGCCATCAGGTATCTGGAGGTGCAAGTGGGGGTGGAGGTGGGTGGGGCATCCATCAGGAGGGGCTGCAGGAGCTAGCAGGGGATGTGGCCAGGTGATGCAGCATTCTCAGGGGCTGGGGGAGCAAGGCAGGGTGGGGCACATGGGTCCTGCAGAGGGGGAATAGCACCTGTGGTGGCCATGTGGCCTCTGTTGGGGGGCCTGTAGCCCTTGTGGGGGGGCTGTTACCCCTGTGGGGGGGCTGTGCCCTGCAGGGGGCAGAGAACCCACTCCTCCTGAGCGGCCCCTCTGCACAGTCCTCCCACAACCTACCCACACCTACTCACACACCCCATGCCACCCCACATCTCTCCACAGCCACCCACATCCTCCCACCCCTCTTCTCACCTCCCTTCTGCAAACCCAAGATCCCCCCAGCACATACCCTGTGTGCCCAGCTGCTACACAGGATGAGAACTGCTGGCAGGGGCAGCTGTCCCCACATCCTGGTTAGTGAAAGGGTCGGGGGAGCTCTAACTGCTCTATGGTAAGAAAACCAAAGGCAAACAGCAAAACATATAGGTATTTAGAATTCATTCTATTATGATGATAGAGACACTGGTAGGCTTCCAAAGTGCTCTCTCTCTCACTCTCTATTTGTTTTCAATTGTGGAGAAACATGGATTTGGGAGTATTTTGCACAGTGACTTTGGGATTCTTTTATCAGGGATTTTTCAGTTTTTAAATAGGGAACACCTGAATTCCTGGTAGGGAGGCAAGTGGCAGGATCCAACCAGAGGAGCCTGCTCAGAGCTGGCATCTTGGACCCAGCTGAAGGGGGATGACCTCCTGGCCAGTTGGGGCCAGGAGGTCATGCTTTGGCAGGCCACCACACTGGGAAAATCTTCTGGGTGATAGTTTCCCAGATGGCTAGGCAGAGACACACATGGCAGTAGTGCCACACAAAGGACAACTTTGCAGCCACAAACCACTGGCAGCTATCCCAGAGGGGTAGATACCTCTACTGGTTGTGAAGTCACTATCTGGATCTGGCAGGTGTGAAGCAGGTCACAGCCAGACAGCAGACCCTACTGCCAGACTACTGCAGTAGGTAGAGGGTGCAGGCAACTCTCAGTGATGCTTCAGCAGTCCAGCTGGCACAAGGGGTAGTGTCCCCAGGTACCTATTGGTTGGTCCCCAGAAACTCCTGTCTGTTTGTGTATTCAGGAGATTGTGGGCTTTAAGGCCCACCCAGTTAACTAGTATCCCCAAGTGTGTGGGGCCAAAGACTGAAAGATACACTTTTTTTTTCTTGGTGGAACAACTAAGGAAGAAAAGAGTAGGAATGACATGGTGGGGGCAAAGGTTAAAAATGTGAAAAAAAGTTGTCCCAGAGGGGGACACTGAGCAACCCCCTACCCCCCAGGCCACACCCACCAGTCCACAAAGGCATCCAAGGAGTCAGTGGATGCCGCCCATTGGTGCTGTGCCTGGAAACATGCATGGACAAGTGAAAGGAAAGTGCCCTCACAGGCTCTGGGCACCTTCCTGGCCACAGTCTCCTTCCTGATCAAGTACAGGGCACACTTGGCCAGGGCCAGGTAGAGGTTGACTGGAGGTCCCAGGACTTGGTGGGGCTGTGGATGGGGTGACCAAAAACAAAAAGGCAGGTTTTGAAATTCAATAAGAATCTCATGAGCAGGTTCTGGAGGTGGAGGGGCTACAACTTGGCACACTTGAGGGTCATGTATGCCAGGGTCTCCCTCCACATGCAGAAGAGGCAGGAGACGGGTGTCTGTGAAGTTCACCACATGCATGCCCTTGGTGATGGCTCCATGAGGAAGCAACCAGTTGAGGTCCCCAGTGGCTTGTGGGATGATGATGGAGTAGAGGCTCAGCCACTGGGCTGCCCCAACCACACCCTTACCAAGCAGGTCTCACCCCTTCATGTCTAGGTGGGAAGTGACGGCAGCATGATGGAGTGTGTAGAGGTGGTGGTGATGGATGGTGGAGAAGGGGACTGGTCTGATGTCCTCCAGCTGGATCAGGTTGAGTGGGGACTGCCATGAGACTGGGTGAGGCACCCCATGACAAACTCAGGTGGGCTGGAGAACACGGGGGTGGGAAGCAGCAGGGACCTGGTCAATAAAGGCAAGGGCATCAGAAAGTAGGGCAGATTTCACCTCCTGGACCAGATGGCAGGTTGCACATGTTGTGGGTAGACTCATGCACTGGACCAGGGCAGCAGGGTCCACTCAGTCCTGCCTATCATAATTCAGGAGGTCTCCGATATGGGTGACATCAGCCAGGATCAACCTCTGTCATAACCAGAGCACCTCTGCTGTTGGTATCTCCAGCTAGGGGTTCCAGAGGAGGGGCTCAACAAGCAGCTTGGTACCCTGGGTGAGTGTCGCAGGGGACCTGGAGGTGGAGACCAGCCTCCAGGCCCAGAGAAGGTCTTGGTAGAACTCTGGCAACCCTCACAGGACCCATAGGGAGAAGCCCCACAGGCAAACCAGGCCGTGGCTGCATTCCCACAAGGGGAGGCTCAGGACCTCTGCAGTGACCCAGTGCTGTCCCGTCCAGAAAAACTCCAGCACTCATCTCTGGAGCCTTGCCAGGACCTCAGGGGACACAGGCAGGCTGTGTAAGTAGTGCCAGAGCCAGCTGGTTCAGCACCAGTACTATCCAACGGAGGGGGAGACACCTCAGGAGCTCTTCCCATGCCTGGAGCTGCTCCAGCACCCTTGCCTCTAGCTGGTGACAGTTCTCCAGTGGGTCGGGGTCTGTGGGGGACAAGTAAAGCAGTGAGCCAATGCTCCAGTAGATCCCGTGGAGCATGGGGGGGGTAAGCCCATCTGCCATCAATCATCCACCGCCAGGCCAAAGCTGTTGATCCAGCTGACCTGGAAAGAGGAGGCTGTTGAGTACCATGCCTGGCAGGCCTCCACCTGCACCAGGTTGCCTGAATCCTGGATCATGAGGAGTATGTCATTGGTGTATGCTGATAGGGCCAATTGCACCGCTGGCTCCTGGAGAATCAACCCAGCCACCCATCTCCATGGGAGGATGAAGAAGGGCCCCAGGGCCAAGCTGTACAGCTGACCTGACAGTGGGCAGAATTGATGCACCCCTCTCCTTGAGCATTAGGGTCCAGTTAAGCTTGACCAAACACTCTGCATTACATCACCCGGAGAGCCCACATGAAGCAGCTAGCAGCAAGCTTGTGGGCCTGCCTATAGATCCAGGCCTTGCAGCTTTTGGGTCCCTTGCCTTTTTCCACCAGTGCCCTCACAGTGGAGAAAACTATTACAATCTCCCCAGCAGTCCAAGGTGAGCTATAACTTTCTGGTGGACTGGCAGGTGTAGCTGCAGTGAAGAAATGCAAGTAGCTTACCCTTGGGGACTGCTGGGACTGAAGGGTCCACAGGCTCCATGGAGCCTGCTGGTTCTTGGGCATCTTTCTCCTGGGCCTGGGGTTCACTGGGCTCCTTAGTTATCATCTGAATCCCCCAGTCCTCTAAGACCCCAGACCCTAACAGGGATTGGGAGAACTCTGCAGCATCTTGGGATGGGGATGGGGATGGGGATGGCAATGGCGATGGGGGTGGAGGTAAGGGTGGGGATGGAGTTCCCTCAAGAGATGGAAGGGCAGAGCTGGAACCCTGGTGGGTCTGTACAGGGTCCCCAACAAGATCAGAACATTGGTCCAGGGATCCCACCACAACCTTCTCTGGTGTGGCATCATTGGGTGGACAAGTAGTGGGTTTTGATTGGGAGGGGGGAGAAGGTGACTTATCAGGCACTGGGGTGGTATTAGTGCCTGTCTCGGGGTCCTGCAAGAGGTTACTTACCCACCCAGAACTCACCAGGGTGAGCCCCAGGACCCTCACCACCCCTAGGTCATTGGATGTGGACAGCTCCACTGATGAACCTTTCACTGGGTCGGCCTCAGACTCAGCACCCATGATCTCAGGCAACAAGCTCTGGCCTCCTTCATGGGCTCCTGTTCAGGACTGTCTAGAATCCTGGAAACCTCCATGGGGATCACTTATTTGATCTTTCCTGGGGTGGAGTGTCAGGTGCAGCTGGGGAGGCCCCCAGAAGCTGGGTCACTCCTTCTCCAGGACCCCACCAAACTTGGTTTGAGGGCAGGTTCCCTGACCTCACAGGTGGGCCCGGGCCAGGACAAGGTTGACCAGGAGGGCACAGGCTGGGTGCTTAAGTGGTGCCAGAGCATGGACAGGACCAGCTGGTTCAGCACCAGCACTCTCCCACGCAGGGAGAGACATCTCAGAAGCTCTGCCCATGCCCAAAGCTGCTCCACGACCCTTGCCTCCACCTGGTGCCAGTTCTCTGGTGGGGACAGGTCTTGTCTGTGGGGGACAGGTAGACCCCCAAGCAGAGCAGTGAGCCCGTGCTTCATTGGATTCCAAGGAGTGTGGGTGGGAGTGAGTCCACCTGCCACCCTTCACCCACTGCCAGGCCAAAGATCTTAACCCAGTTGACCCGGGCAAAGGAGGCTGCCGAGTACAATACCTGGCAGACCTCCACCTGCACCAGGTCACCTGCATCCTGGACCACAAGAAGTACACTGTCAGCATATGCTGATAGGATTAGCCACACTGCCAGTTCCTGAAGCATCAACCCTGCCACCCGCTTTTGCAGGAGAATAAGGAAAGGCTCCATGGCCAAGGCGTACAGCTGGCCTGACAGTGGGAAGCCTTCATGCACCCCTCTCCTGAACAGGATGGGCTCCATCAGGGTCCAGTTGAGCTTGACCAAACACTCTGCAGAGGTGTACAGTATCTAGAGAGCCCATACGAAGTGGGACCCAAAGCCAAAGGCCCACAGCATGCCTGTGGGGTACCTGTGATCCACTCTGTCAAATGCTTTCTCCTGGTCCAGGGATAGGAGGGTGAAAGACAGGCCTTCCCAGTGCTCTAGCTCCAGGAGGTCCCAAATGAGGTACAGGTTGTCGAAGATGGAACATCTGGGCATTGTGTACATCTAGTTGGAATGGATCAAGTCCATAAGCACAGATTGCAGGAGCAGCAAGACAGCCTTTGCTGCCACCTTGTAGTCTGTGCAGAGGAGGGACATGGGATGCCAGTTCCTCAGCTTGCAGGGATCCACCTTCTTCAGCAGGAGGGTCAGCAGGGCCCACTGGCATGACAGGGGTAATTCCACACTTCCCTTGGATTTGGCCCAGACTGCAGCAAGGTCCGGGCCAAGGACATCTCAGAAGGCCTGGTAGAACTTCGCAGTCAGCCTGTTGATGCCCGGCACCTTGTTGCAAGGCATCAGGTGGAGGGCGGTCGAAAACTCAGCAGAAGAGAGAGGAGCTTACAGCCAGTCCTAGTTGCCCATGTTGATGAAGCCTGGTCTGACAGACTCCAGTGTCGGTTGGATCCAGGGAGAAGAGCTCTTCATAGAAGACCCATGGGCACTGGCGTATCTCACTTGGATACGAGGGGGGATCCATCACTCACTAGAAGGCAGGTTATATACCTCTTGGTCCCCTGCCTCCTGTCCAGGGCATAGAAATGGGAGCCGTGGTTCATCTCGCAAAGGAGCTGAACCTATGAGCAGACAAACACACCATGGGCGCGGTAGTCATCCAGTGCATGAAGCTCTTCCCGCTTCTCCCAACACTCTCTGCAGAGGGACAGGTTACTTGGATCAGTGGCCAAGCTCCTCTCCAGCTCTAGCACTTTGCACTCAAGCTGCTTCCAGACCATCTCCCTCTGCTGGGTGTGCCCCCAAGTGTAGCTGCAGCAAAAAAGCCAGATGTGCACCTTCCACACATCCCACCATCTCTGAACCTAGGGGAAAGCTGCCTGTTGCTCCCACCAGGCCAGCCAGAACTCCTAGAAGGCATCCCCCAATCCCACATCCTCCAGCAGACTGGCATTGAAATGCCAGTAGGCTGACCCCAGACACGCAGGCCCTAGTGTAGCCTGGGCACAGACAGGGTAGTGATCACTGAAAGGGGTTGCCAGGAGTGGGCTCATGCAAAGTGCAGCAAAGAGATGTAAACCTGGTCCAACCAGGAGTGGCATGCCTGCTCTTCCCCCACCCTCACATAGGTGAAGGCAGGGGAGTCAGTAGGGTGACAGGCACGCCAGACATCCACCAGGGAGTAGTCTATCAGGATCTCCCTGAGGAATCCCATGGCAGTGTGGTTCCGCTCCTTGCCCAACCAGTCTCATGTATCTAGGGTGACATTATTGTCCCTGCCAAGGACCAGGCATTCGTGAGGGTTGT
>NW_017728997.1:42527511-42528729 GCF_001723915.1 Gavialis gangeticus | reverse complement strand
CCACCAGGGAGTAGTCTATCAGGATCTCCCTGAGGAATCCCATGGCAGTGTGGTTCCGCTCCTTGCCCAACCAGTCTCATGTATCTAGGGTGACATTATTGTCCCTGCCAAGGACCAGGCATTCGTGAGGGTTGTGGGTGCCAATGTATGTGACCTCCTGGCAGAAGAAATCTGCCAACTCCAGCTCCATTGCAGGGCATATACATTCAGAAGGTTCAGGACCACCCCCATGCCTGGACCCGGAGGTGCAGCAGGCAGTCTGGCACCACCTCAACATCCTGGAGAACATCCAGCTGCAGGCCTGGGGAGAACAGGGTGGCCACGCCAGATGAGGTGGCCAAGAGGTGACTAAAAAAGACCCTGCCTCCCCACTCCAGCACCAGTTTGGTTCGTTGGTTGGAGTAGTGAGGATCTCCTGCAAGAATGCTATGTAGTCGTCCCCCCCGAAGGAAGGAGAGAACCTGGAACCTCCAGAGACCCTTCCTGCAGCCGTGGACACAGAGGGTCATGATCTTAAATGACCGCATGGCTGGGGGGGGGGGTGTGGAGTAGACTGTTCAGCAGGGTTCTCATGCATCTCAACACCGGGTGTGGGGCCCGCCAGTTTGCGTAGCACTCTCCCATATGCATAGAGGGTATCTATGAAACTGCAGGCCCACCTATAGATCTGAATGTTGCAGCTTTCGTTCCCCTTGCCTTCCCCCACCAGCACCCTCACAGTGGTGAGGATGCTGTCAAAATCTCCCCTGTGGTCCAGGGCTAGCTGTATGTTGCTGGTGGACCAGCAGGTATAGTCACAATCAAGAAATACAAGTAGTTCATCCCTGGGGGCCACTGGGACTGAGAAGTCTGCAGGCTCCATGGAGCCTGCTGGTTCTTGGGCATCCTCCTCTTGATCCTGAAGATCAGAGAGCTCTTCCAGCACCATCTGAACTCCCCAGTCCACTAAGACCCCAGACTCTGGTTGGTATTGGGAGAGCTCTACAGCCCCCCAGGACAGGGGTGGGGCCCCTTCACAAAATGGTGAGGTAGAGCTGGAGCCTTGGGGGGTCTGTGCAGGGCTCCCAATGAGATCAGCCCATTGATTATGGGACCCTACTGTGATCCCCTCTGGTGCGGGGCTACGGGGCAGGCTGCAGGTGAGGTTTTTCTGGGAGGGGGAGGGAAGAGACTCACCAGGCACGCCCGGTGGAAGGGGGGTGAAATCTCCAAAGAGGA
>NW_017728997.1:42523050-42527500 GCF_001723915.1 Gavialis gangeticus | reverse complement strand
TCCCACTAATCTCCTCATCTCAATGAAGTTGGCCCTCCTTCATGTCTGGGCATGTGTGCTGAGGCATAAATCCTCGGCTTAAATTTGTACTGCTCCTATTTGAGCTGCTGCAAGTGCACATGCCTGCATTTGTGGATATGGCCAGAGAGTGAATATCCAAGAACACACACATGTAGGGGCATATCTTTTCTATGGGATAAATACCAGTGGCACATATTTGTGTCACTGCTATTTGTCCCTGAGCATGCTGTTGCACAGCAAAGGGACCTGGGTCAGATAGGAGAGGGTTACCTGTGGTAGGGAAGGCTTTCCCAGAAGCTTTACCTGTGTTCCTGGGGTTCTCTTGGGGCAGCAGGGGTACTGAGCTGGCCACTTGGAGCCTGGCCACCAGTCAGAGCATGGCTCTGGTCAGCCAGGCTCTGGTTTCTGATAGAAGACACTTGTGCTGTGGCTCTTTTTTTAGCAGCCTTTTTTTTTATACCAAGATAACCTGGGGCCAAACAAACCACACTACACTGGAAATTAGCAGTGCAGGACACATGTGCACATGCATGTCATGCAGTTTGTGGCACCTCAAACAACTTTGAAGCACTGCAAACTGCACACGCATGTTTGTGAGGATGCACTCTGAGCGTTTTGTTATTTTCTTGGCTGACTGACATCCACACCCATTCTAGATGTATCTTCTAAAGCAGGGGTGGCCAATCTGTGGCATGTGTGTTTGGTACAGCAGTTTGGGAGGGAACAAGGAACGCCACAGGAAATAGGACAGGGAGCAGAAAACAGAGTACCAGATTGGGCAGGGGATGGGGATCAGAATAGTCCTCAGGGAACTTGCAAGGCTAAGCTTGTAGCAGCCCTGCCAAAACGTTGGCCTTAGTATTCTACAGGGTTCCTTGAAGTGTGAATAAGTCATTGGGTCCCAGAGGAGTGCAGGGGACTCCCCAGCATGCTCAGCAGCAGACGCAGAAGTGGACCAGAAGCACTTCCAGTCCATTTACGGGTCCACTGGAGAGCTCTTGGGCGTCCCCCCCCATGCCCCCTCCAGTTTGGTGACTGGTGCCTCCTGGATTGGGGGGGGCACCCAGGGTCCTCCTGCAACTGATTACTGAACTGGGGGGGGAAGCATGCTCCCCAGTGTACCCAGAAGTGGACCAGAAGTACTTCCAGGGGCTGAGCATGCCCCCATGCTTCTGTGGGATGTTTCATCTGCCCCAGCATCTCAGTGTAGACAAGCTGTACCTGGTACCTCGAGGTATGTAGAAAAAACATTTAAAGCTGTGTCTATGTCCGAATCACTGATTCTCCAAATCAGCATCAAATCTTCAGATTTGGATTTGGTCGAATCAAATCAGGAACAGTGATCCGAGTCAATGAATCAAATCACTGTCCCTGATTCAGGCTGAATCCAAATTCGAATTTGAATTTCGCATGCCCCTACTAGGAATGCAGTCTTCAGTTCACAATTAGTTTTAACTCATAATCCCTGTTGAATTGGCAGTAATTTTTGGCTGAGAAATTTGGCAGTGCCTGAGAGAGAGATGAAACTGTAACATTAGCTTCTGTACCACCTGGCAGGATGCAGTGACCATCTGTGGAAAAATTATACAAGTCAGCATTGGTCTCTTACCCCTCCTGGTCTCTCAGAAGTCATTGGCAATATTTTTTCTTTTATTACCATATATAGGTTGAAATGTTGTTTACTGGATATCTCCTTCATTTCATTTTATTTAGCATTTGTGTAAAGTGACTTGGGAAATGTGGGTATTTTGCTTATAGCAATGTGGCTGCATTATACTGAAAAAATAATGTTGCAAAAAATAAAAGAAGGTTGTATGGTTAGGCACTGGTTGAGCACTTTCCATCTTGGGCTTCTACAGTCTCTGTAAGCACAAGTGTATGGTACGCATCAGCCAAGACCCTTTTAGATAACAATTTATTTTTAGGTAACAACACTTAAAGGGCTTTCCCTCCCAATCTCCATGGTGACATTTATGTAGGAGGAACTTATACATTACACTTAGGCCACCATGTTATTACTGTTAAACTGAAAACAGGTTAAAGATGGAATTTTTATACTTTATAAAGAGGAAAACAATGAACTCTCCATCATGTCTAGGTGCCTTTGGCACAGTTTAAAACACAAATACAAAAAATGCAGTCCATTGAACCAAACTGTAGTCATTCCATGCCAAGGAGCTCCCTGCCACCAATATATTAAATTACCATTTGAAACAGCATTGCCTTGCCAAGCATCCAAACAACAATTACCCTCACAAGTCAGATGCTTAGTTAAAACCTGATGAGTTTTGAAACATGTCCTGAATGTCATTATATCTAATCAATTTCAGAGCAAAAAGCAGTTGTTTTAAGAACAAGAATTTTCGAGTGTACCATTGTTTACTGACAAGCTGTATGGTAGTAGAAAAGGAAACTTATGACAGTTTTATGCTACTCCAACATAAAATGTTCCTAACAGTTGTTACAAATAGTGCATAACACAGGGGTGGGCAAAATATGGCCAGATCTGTCCTGCTAAGCCATTCTGTCTGGCCCATGGGGCCCCTAAATTTTTGTTTTAAAATAATATTTATTTGCCTCTGGCTCCTGTGAAAAATGACAGGATCCAGAGGCAGTAGGAAAGCCATGGCATGAGTACAAACACGGTCATAAGGCTTCAGGCAGACCACCTTTAGGCTCTGGGCTATTGCAGAGTGTGGGTGGATGCAGAGTGTGGGCCAGTGCTGACCAGCTCAGTGGGGAGTGTGCAGGGTGCTCCCATGCACATCTCACATACCCTCAAACCCTTCCTGCAAACCCCACAGTCACACCCTCATCCACAATCACACATCCCACAAATACCATGCGCACACACATCCACAGCTCTCCACAAACCCCACATCCACCCACCCATTCACACTCTTTGACACCTCTGCACACTGCACACACTATGCAAGAATAAGACTGCATTTTAAGCTCTTATAAAATCACTCCTACATATAAAGCAGAAACACACACATATCAGGACAAAATATTTTTTTAAACGGAATTAAAATATAGCATTATGGGTATTTGATTTTTAGTACATCATTTGTTTTTTTTTCCAGTTCTAAAATAGTAAACCCTCTTCCCGGAAGGAGTACTTCCAGGGGCAAGGGAAGGGACTTCTGGTGGCAAGGGTCAAAGGTCAGCGGTGGGACTTCTGGTGGCCAGGGGGCTGGTCACCTGTCAAGGGGCAGGGCTACCCATGCAGCTCTCAACTTCTTGCCAAAACTCACTAAGCGGTCCTCCACCCAAAATAATTGCCTGCCCCTGGTATAACACATAGGAAACAGAATTCTTCACCTAGTAGGTTCTCAAATATGATATTAACTCATTGGTCTGGAAACTGCTTAGGGCTTCTCAGATGAGATGCTAGTGAGCATGTGAGTTGGCTTCTATTGCATCAAAAATTAAAGCAATTTGGCTCCAGAATTTTTGTTACTCCCTGCCCTAGTTATAATTCAATGAATCAGAGGAGGCCTATACTACTCAGGGAAGAACTATGTAACATGGAGTATATTATATTGGGAATTATGGGCATAAAAAAACAGAGAGAGAGAAAGATGGCTTATTCAAATATAATTAAAGATATCAACAGCTTTGGAAGGATAGACTCTTCCTGCTTCCAAACAAAAATGGGACATTTTTAAAGTTGTTTTAAATTTTAAAACAAAATGTTAAGAACAAAGGGGAAGACAATGTGAACATTTTCAAATTTTTTTTTTCATTTGGATCTGCTTCTGTTTTTTCCAGAATTCTGAGTGTCTCATGGTAGATAAAGGAATACTCTATATAGTCTAAATTGAAAATTTAGCAACATGGGATGGAATCACTAACAATTGTTATTTATTTATCCAAGTAGATACTGTACAGTTTTTTATTGCAGTAAAGTTTGACACAGTCAGCATCTAGAAAATATTACAATTTTATGGCAATTTTATTAAAAGCGTTCGAATTTTGCAACTTAGTAACTTGCTGATGTGGAGTAAATGGTTTAAACGATCTAACAATATAATTAAAATAAAACTGTGATGCTAACATGCTGAATATAATCCTTTCCAGTTAACAGGCTTTTTGGTACTCATATTTTGGTAAATAACATAGACCCTAGTGTTATCAAACCTCTTATAAATAGTTGCCTTTCCAGGATGCTTCAGACATATATGAAGGTTTTATTTAAATGTATTAAATGAACCATTACTCTGAAAAGAGAATAAATATCAATCATGCCTGAAGATATCCTAGCAATTTCTGGAAGTATTCTACCTGCCTCTCAAGTAGTTTTTTACTCATCAAAAAATTAAAAGGCAGATTGTAAAAGGCACAAAGAGAAATTAGAAGCAAGAATTCTTCTGGGTGATATATTTTATTGGGTCAGCTTCATTGTTGGGATAAACATAGGCAATCT
>NW_017728997.1:42513004-42518050 GCF_001723915.1 Gavialis gangeticus | reverse complement strand
CTGAAGATATCCTAGCAATTTCTGGAAGTATTCTACCTGCCTCTCAAGTAGTTTTTTACTCATCAAAAAATTAAAAGGCAGATTGTAAAAGGCACAAAGAGAAATTAGAAGCAAGAATTCTTCTGGGTGATATATTTTATTGGGTCAGCTTCATTGTTGGGATAAACATAGGCAATCTTTTGCATATGATAAGCTGACAGGCTCTATGGATGGGGGAAAATCAGTGGATATGACATACTTTGACTTTAGCAAGGTTCTTTACATCATCTCCCACAACACTGCCATTTGCAAGTTAAGGAAATGCAGACTAGATGAAAGCACTGTCAAATGGGTACATAACTCATTGCTTCATTGTTCTCAACAAGTAGACACCAAAGGCTCAGTGTGCAGTTTCCCAGACTATTCCCCATGGGTCTGTCTTGGGTCTTGTATTGTTCAACATCATAATGATTTGGCTAATGTGATTGAGTGCATGCTTAGGAATGTATGGATGACACCAAGTTGGATAGAGTTGCAGATATTATGGAGGACAGCTGTTGGATCCAGAATGACCTGGATAGACTGGAAAAAATCTTCAATGGAACAGATTAGAACTAACAAGGACAAGTACAAAGTCCTGCACTGTGTATGGAATAATTGTATGTACAATTGCCCTCGCTGGGCATTGCCACCTTGTAGTGTTGAAAGGACTTGCATATTCCAATGATCCTGAGAGAAAGGCCATTGGGAGCTTCATGCTCCTGGTAGGTCATCCATGGTGGCAAGGCCAAGAAGGAGGTTCCTGATTAAGAGTGATCCAAGAAGACCAAGAAGACCTCAGTGGTAGATCAGGCAGAAAAAAGAAAACCCCCTTTCCAGTGACTGTGAAGGTGGATGAAGGCTGCAACAGATCAAAGGTCTCCAATTGTCTTGGGGTGTGTGTAGATGAAACAAAATTTGCCATTTACTTCGACACAACTGTGTTTGTGTTTGCATGACCCAGTATTTTCTGCTGCTTCTTTAAAGTCCATTTAGTGCCTTAAATTAATATTACTCAGAGATGTTTTAATTTGTGTTGCTTTCCTGTTATGCTGCTTTAACTGTGTATTTTGTTCATGGAAGCAGCCAGAGACTCCAACGACTTGTAATTAATCCCCTTCACCACAAGGGACTGCTGTGTTCCAGCCTCTAACCAGTAGGTGGAGCTATGTGGGTTTTTTTTACCCTGTTTGACTCCTCACCCCGCAGTCAGGTCTTTGTTGATCAGATCAATTTTTCTTCTTTTATTATTACTTTATTTTAAAAGATGGGAAAGAATAATATCATTAGCAATAATATCATTTTCTACCCCTTCTTAATTGTTGCCCCCCCCGCCACCTATTGTCTCTGTCCTCCAGCCCCACCCTCCTGGTACCCTCCACCTGCTGTGACCGTTGCACCCGCCCCCTCATTGTCTGCCAATACAGTGGCCATGGCTCGCAAGGCAGCAACAGCTGTAGCGGCAGTGATGCCATCAGCATCATGATAAGTTTTCTCAAAGTAGTTTCAAACTTTGGAAGGAGTGATGAGTGGTTACATGACTTCCTTCAATATTGAAACCTGAACTTCATCACATTCCATTTCAGAGGCATGAGTCCAAGGGCAGCAGGATGCTGTCTGCCAGACCTGACACCCAGAGTATGCATAGTCCTGGGTGATATTTAGGTAAAAGGTTCTACCAACTTTGTGTGCATGTGTGTGTGCGCGTGCGTGCATGTGTATGTGAGTGTATGTGTGAAGGGTGGTGTGGCATAATCTGTTTTTTCAACTCTGCACCAAGCCCCCTTCCTTTTCCTCTTCCCTTTTCCTACCTCCTCACAGAAAACTTGCATGGGCAGAACTCACCAGGATGAGCCCACGGGCCAGTGAAGAGTCACAGTCATTATCAAGATACTGAAAATATCTTTTTCTTTTTACATTTTTATTTGTATATTGTATGTTTGTGAATTTGTATATAGTTATATAGTTAGAATATAGTTATTTTTACTAAGAAGGATGAGAGTCTGAACCTTTTAAAATTTTTGTTACATTTTGTATTTATTTTGTATTTATTTTATTTTTATATTGTCAATTTGAATACTTATTCATTTCCAGTAAGTTTTTTATTCTATATAATAGATGTGTCATGTTTTATTTGGGATGGTTTGTTTTGTTTTTGGAGACCGTGCCCACCTCAGTGGTGGGGATGATGTGCCTGGGAGGGGGGCGTGGTTAGTCATGGCATTACTGGAAATACTTGCAAAGAGGTGCAGGGTGGACTTGTTAAGTGCTAGCTAAGGTGTGGTCCAGCCAGATATATCTTATAAGAAAAAAGACTAAACAACCCCACTTAAGGTCTTTAGCCTTTAGCAAGTCTTTAAAGGGAATTTAAAGACTTGCTAAAGGCTGCACCTGGACCTGGACCGAGGAGCGCCAGGAGCTGGGAGTCTCCCTGTGACCAGTCCACATGCCGACCACATCACCGTGACGCCCCTCACGAGGACCTTCCTGAAGAGGTTCCTGAAGGATGCCATCTGAAACAAGTATGCCAGTGACCTGAGGGCCAAACCCGACCAAGGCAAGGTCTTTGACGTCACCTTGAAGTGGGATGCTAGCAACCACTTCATGCCCAGAGGAAGCTTCACGCGCTTCGCGGACTGGAGCTTCCTCCACTGCGCCTGCCTCAACTGCCTGCCTCTGAACAGGGCCGTGCACTTCGGCCACTGGGACAAGAGGTGCCAACGGTGCGGCTACATGGTAGAGACCCTTCCCCATGTGCTGTGCAGCTGCAAGCCACACTCCAGAGCCTGGCAGCTCTGCCACAACACTTTCCAGGACTGCCTGGTGAGGGCCATCCCAGCCATGGCGGGGGAGATCTCTGTGAACTACACCGTCCTGGGCTGCAAGAGCCAGATGCGACCCGACATAGTCATCATCAACAAAGAGGCCAAGAAGGTTGTGATCATGGACGTCACCATCCCCTTTGAGAACTGGTGCCAAGCCTTCACTGATGCCCAGGCTCGCAAGTGGGAGAAATACACCCCGCTGGCTGACACCCTGAGGGGCCGTGGCTATGACCTGACTCATCATGGGAATGCTCGGAGCCTGGGACCCCAGCAATGAGAGCATCCTGTGTGCCTGCCATGTCTCCCACCGCTACGCCAAGCTGATGTGCTGTTTCATGGTGTCCGACACCATCCGTTGGTCCCGTGACATCTATGTGGAACACATCACGGGCCACTGCTGCTACTCCGACCCCTCCAGATGAGCTGCCGCTGGACCAGACCCAGAGGAGACCACCTGAACTGCCCCCCCCATGCCAGACGGACCTTTACTTCACTCCAAGAGGATTCTTCGACCACGGATGACCCTGCTCCACCTGAAGAGGACCCCCGCAATGAGACTCTATATGGACTGAGGCACTTCCTCCGAACCACTTCCTCCACCATTGTGGACCATTGTAACGGGTTTGTGTGTATCTATCTCCTTTCTCTCTCAGCATTGTGAACCACCTCTCTCCCCTTCCCCCTTCACCCTACCTTAGTTGGCTTAGTTGGCTGATGTTGTATCTCTTGTAACCTAGTTGCGTTCCCCTCCTCACCCCCTTCCCTCTATTGTTAGTCCCTCACTTGGGCGCTCTGTATTTCCCTATCAGCTTTGTCATCTTTTTTCTGGAATCCCAATCCTAAACATTTACTAATAAAAGTCTTTAAAATGCATTATAATGCATATGATATGGTCAGTGAGGAGGGTGGGGGTTGGGGTTAACATCTGCTGCCACAGCTCCTAAACAGCTTTTATTCTTTGCAGGTAGGCTGTATTGTTATGGGAGCTGTGATGCAAAAATGAATCTGTTTTCAATGCTTTCTTTGCAATGCAATGTTTGCTTTACAAAATCCTGCATGCACCTTTCAGAACCTGGTTTGCAGACCACCCCGCCACCCATCTGCTTTAACCCGCTCCCCCTTGGAGAGAACTCATCACTTTAGTCAGGATTGCTTTGTCTTCCCTTGCCATATCTCCCCTCTCAGCCTCCTCAAAGCACAGGGAGAAGTTGAGGAAGATGAAGAGTAGCACTCCCAAGGAAGCCCAGGGTAATCTCTTCAGCTACCTCTAGACCTCTCCAGAATAAAGTGTATTCAGAAAGAACTTCTTTTCATCCAAATTCAAGAAAATTGTAATACCTCCTTCTCCTACACTAGGTATTGGCATGTCCTCATCAGATGGGTCTCAGCTAAGTAGGGAGCTGCTAATTAGCCATGGCCATGGTTTCAAAAAGCACTATACCCAAGGTTTTTTCTTTCCCCACAGTTCCTCTTCCCCTCTCAGCCTCCAGCATTTTAGGTCTCTGTGGTACCCCTAAATCCCATGCTCAATAACTAATATGGGCCAGTGCGTGCCCTCAGATTGGCACCCACAACAGTTCACAGGGGATACTGGGGTTTGCAGGTGTCTACCAGCTGCTCCACTGTAAGGGTGGTCAGTTCAAATGTGCAGGCAGATGTATGCAGGGGAAAACAGAGTCAGAGTCAGGTTTGCACCTGAAGAGAAGGAGCTGAGCAGAGGCTTGAGGTTGGAGAAGGGTTATCTGAATATGTGTTGACAGTTCCTTATCGGGATGATCTGAGGACAGTGCTTTGTCCATATAATAACTGCTCATGCTGCAGAGATAAAGCATTGTACAAGCATTGCAATAGCTGGCCTGCTTACTCCTAGGCCTTGACATATTGTCTTTTTTCTTGCTCACCTAAGTGGCCTTTTTGGACATCTACAGTGCATTTTTGGTACTTGCACATCTAGAGTTATTCTGTCTCTGGATGCATAGCCACATGCAAGTGGCTGATTATGTATATATCCAGACTGTATGCATCAGATGGCTATTCCCAGACATATTTTTGAGATGCCTGGAGGGGAGGCCAACCAATCTGAAATATGGGCCATGTTTGTGTCCTGCCTGTGAAGCAACTGCACTCACTCCCCCGCCCCGCCCACCCAGCTGTAAGCCGCTCCCTCCCCCACCTCCCAGATCCATGAAATCAAGCAGAAGCA
>NW_017728997.1:42508929-42512993 GCF_001723915.1 Gavialis gangeticus | reverse complement strand
AAGGTGCAGCAGATGGCCCCATGAAGCATGCCTAAGCACACCATTGGGTGCATGTAGACAAAACAAAACTTCCCATTTAGGTTGATGCAACTGCATTTGTATTTGCATGACCCGGGATTTCCCGTCACTTTAAAGTCCATTTAGCACCTTAAACTAATACTACTCAGAGATGTTTTAAATTGTATAGCTTTCCTGTTACATTGCTCCAAAGCCTTGTAATTAATCCCCTTCACCCAGAGGGGCCATTGCATTCCAGCCTGTAGCCAGTAGGTGGTGATGTGTGCTGGTTTTTTAACCTCTTTTACTCCTGACTCCCCACCCCTCCCTCCTCTGCAGTCAGGTCAGGATGTGTTTGCTTGGTTGACTGGACTGACTAATTATGCTTATTTTATTCTTGTTTTATTTAAAAGCTTCAAAGAATGGGGGAGAGCAATAGCACTTACATCATTTTCCATCCCCTCTTAATTGTTGCCTCCCCTACCACCTATTGTCTATGTCCTCTTCCCCCACCTGTGTACCCTCCTGTCCTCCAGCACCCCTGGTACCCTCCACCTGCTGCAAGCTGTGCACTCCCTATTTTCTGCTAATGCAGTGACCATGGCTCCTGATGGCAGTGGAAGTGGCAGCAGCAGCATAATGGTAAGTTTTCTGCAAGTAGTTTGAAACTTTGGAAGGGAGGGAGTGAATGGTTACATGACTTCCTTCAATGTTGCAACCTGAACCTTATCACTTTCCATTCCAGAGCCATGAGTCCAAGGGCAGCAGGATGCTGCCTCCCAGACACAACACCCAAGGTATGCAGCATATCGGGTGATATTTAGGTAATATGTCCCACCAACCTTGTACACGCGCGTGCATGTGAGCGTGTCTGTGGGGGGGGGGGGGGCAAAAGTCTTTTTTTTACTGTGCATGAAGCCCCTCTCCTCTTCTTCTATTTCCTTTTTCCTCCCTCCTCACAGAAAACTTTTGTGGGAGGAAACTCACTGGGGATGAGTACACAGGCCAGTGAAGGGTCACGCAACAGTGGATACTGAAAAAAACCTTTTTTTTACATTTTTATTTTTATATTGTATGTGTGTGTGTGAATTTTTTGTAATACTTATATAGCTATTTTTGCTAAGAAAGACAAGAGAAGAGTCTGAATCTGTTTATTTTGTTACATTTTGTATTTATTTTATGTTAATATTGCTAATCTTGTATACAATTATTCTTTTTCAGTTAATTCAGTAAAGTTTTTTCTTCATATAATAGATGTGTCATGTTTTCTTTGGGATGGCTGGGTTTGTTTTTGGAGATGACACCCACCTCTGTGGTAGGGATGCTGTACCCGGGGTGGGGAGTTAGCCATGGCATTACTGGAAAGACTTGCAAAGAGTTGCAGGGTGGACTTGTTAAGGGTGCGGTGCAGCCAGATATGTCTTGTAAGAAAAAAGACTAAACAACCCCACTCAGAGCCTTTAGCTTGTCTTTAAAGACAATTTAGTAAGTCTTTAAAATGCATTATAATGCATATGATATGGTCACTGAGGAGGGTGGGGGGTTGGGGTTAACGCCTGGAAAACAGCTTCTATTTTTCTTTGTATTGTTATGGGAGGTGAAATGCAACTTTTTTTTTAATGCAATGTTTGCAATGCAAGTTTGCTTTACAATCCTGCATGCAGCACCTTTTGAAGCCGGGATTGCAGACACCTCCCCCCACACCCGCTTTAACCTGCTCCCCCTCTTCCCCTCCTCCCCCCCCACCCCTGGAGAGAGCTCATCACTTCGTTGAGGCTTGCCTCCGTTGTCATATCTCTCCTCTCAGCCTTCTCAAAGGACAGCAAGAAGAGGGCGTTGAGGAGGGAGACTCCCAAGGCAATCTGCCCTCTCCGGAATAAAGTGTATTCAGAAAGAACTTATTTTCATCCAATTTCAATAAAATTGTAATACCTCCTTCTTCTACACTAGGCATTGGTGTGTCCTCAACAAATGGGTCTCAGCTAAGCAGGGAGATGTTACTTAGCCAAGGCCATGGTTTCACAAAGCACTATGTCCAGGGTTTTTTTCTTTCCCCACAATTCCTCTCTCCCTCTCAGCCTCCAGTATTTGAGGTCTGTGATCCCCCTAAATCCCATGCTCAATAACTAATATGGTCCAGTGTGTGCCTTCAGATTGATACCCACAATAGTCCACAGAGGGTTTGCAGGTGTCTACCAGCTGCTGCATTGGAAGGGTGGTCAGTTCAAATGTGCAGGCAGATGTTTTCAGGGGAAAACAGATTGGCAACCTGGAGAAAAGGAGCTGAGCAGAGGTTAGAGTTTGGAGAAGGGGGTATCTGGTCATGTCTGAACAGTTCCTCATGGGGGTGATGTGAGGAGGGTGCTTTATTCATGTAATAACTGCTCATGCTGCAGAAATAAAGCATTGTGTAAGCATTGCAATAGCTGGCCTGCTTATTCCTAGGCCTTGACATATTATCTTTCTTCCTGCATCTAAGTGGCCTTTCTGATGTACTTGCACATCCAGAGGTACTCTGTGCCTATGTATATATCCAGACTACGCATCAGATGGCTATCCCCAGACATATTATTGGGATGCCTGGAGGGGAGGCCAACCAATCTGAAATATGGGCCCTATTTGTGTCCAGCCTGTGAAGCAACTGCATTTACTCTCCGCTCCCCACCTTGCCAGTTGCAAACAGCTTCCCCCTGCCTCCCAGGTCCATGAAATCAAGCAGGAGCAAATACAAATCAGATTTTTTTTTGTTTCTCATCTTTATTTTTTCCACAATAAATTGAATTTCAACCAATTCCATTGAGAAATCACAATAAAGCTAAAACAGTATAGACTTGTTTTACTCAACTATGCTGTTGGTAGTCAACTGGTGAATATATTTTGTTACACTTTGCCAGGAAATGCAAGACAACATAAAACACCAATTCACAATATGCTCCCATGTTCCTTCAGTAATTCCTTGATATCATATAGATTGATGGAGGGCTTCATGGTGGGAGGGTTGGAGCGTGAGAGGCAGGAATGGAGGGAGACATGGTTGAGGCCTCCTCAGGTCCAGATGGATGGCCAGACTCAGGTGATTGGCTGAGTTGGGTCATGCTAGTCACTCTCCATGTCAGTCACATTCTAATTTAGGAATCATTCTTGGGTACAAAGCTTATAAAATAATACCTTAATTTTCTACCCCTGTTACATCTTTGGGTCCCCATGCCAGCTATAGTGTATGTTCTCTTCCCCCCAGAAACCTCTCTCAGGGAGACAGAGTGGTGGGTGGGTATCAGAAGATATGTACCCCAATCTGAATTTGGTGGTAGGTACATGGCTAATAACCAGGTGGAGGGTGAGAAGACTATATGAAGTGGGCCTGCAGAACTCGTGCAAATCAAGTTCATGCTTGGGCCAAAGCCAGTGAAGAAGCCTCAGCTTCTGCCACTACAGCAGTTAAAGCTAACCAGGAGGAGGGAGAGAGGCCTAAAGCAGAGAGCAGGGAAAGCAACCAAGAAGAAGGCCTCTGCAATTCAGAGCATAAACTCAAGCTTTTTGTGGGGAAGAAGGCACTACCTGGGAGCCAAGCCCTCTGCCACTGTGATGGTCATAGCTCACGATCACAGCTTACTATATGGCCAGCAGCAACTCCAGAGATACAACGGTGCAACAGAGAGGTGTAAAATAGAGAGCAAGGGGGGCGTGGAGCTTACTATTCAGGCTGCAGAGGTCTTGGCCAGGAACCAAGAAGAAGGCTTTTTGGCCAGCATCAATTGCAAAGATATGAGGTTATAACACATGCTGATGCTTGCACCAAAGTGTGTGAAAAAGCCTCAGCTTCTGCCACTGCAGTGGTCCTGGATCCCAGAGGAGAAGAGTGGGAAGCAGGCAGGGTTTTCCCCCCCCACAGGAAGAAGCTCTTCCCCAGCAAGGATTCCAAAGTTACAAGGGTGCAATGGAGAGATGGAAAAAAGGTATGTAGAAACCTTAAAAAGAACACTGAGGTCTTGGCCAGCAACCAAGAAGAAGGCTTGGTGGCCAGTAACAACTCCAGAGATACAACAGAGAGGTGTAAGACACATGGC
>NW_017728997.1:42507612-42508918 GCF_001723915.1 Gavialis gangeticus | reverse complement strand
AAATTGAATTGCAATCAATTCCATTGAGAAATCACAATAAAGCTCAAACAGTATAGATTTTTTTTTACTCACCAATAGTGTTGGTAATCAAATGGTAAATACATTTTTACACTACAGCCATTACTAGCAAATGCAAGAACCTGGGCTAAAACACCAATTCAAAATATGCTCCCACATCCCTTCAGTAATCCCTTGATATGATATGGGTTGATGGCAGGCTGCATGGTGGGAGGGCGAGAGGGAGGGATGGAGGAAGGCAGGCAGGCAGGCAGCCAGTCAGCCAGCTTGGTTACTGGCCCTTCCTGGTAACTGATGACCCCACAACTTTTATGGAGTCATAGCATTACTGGAAATTTACAGGGTGGACTGTTATCAGATGGACGGAGGTCAAATGATTGGCCAGTGCTAGTCTGTAGCCAACATTTTCTTGCAAGAAAGAAATGCACCCATAAAGCTTAGTTAGGGATGGCCCCCCTCAGGTGGGGGCCCCCAGGCATGGTTGGAAAGGGGTCCCCTCAGGTGGGTAGTCAGGTACATTGCATTGTACCTTTGGAATCTTTGATCGGCACAAAGCTTAGATGGCTGGAGGGAGGGAGGCATCCTGCACCCCCTTCCCAGTTTCTGAACATGTCCCAGCAAGGAGATGGCTTGGTATGAAGCTTTGGAGTGAGTGGTTACATGACTCCTTCTGAACTTCATCACATTCCATTTCAGAACCATGCATGACTAATGTTTTCTTGCAAGAAAGAAAGCAACCCCACCCACAAAGCTTAGTTAGGCAGGGGGCAGGCATGCTACTCTCTATTGCATTCTAACTTTGGAAACTTTGCTGGGCACAAAGCTTACATGGGTGGGAGAGAGGGATGTAGGAAGGCATGGGTGGGGAAGAGAAATAATACATTAGTTTTCTACCCCCTTTAATTCTTTGGGCCCCCATACCTCTCCCCCCCACACCCATGTACTCTCCTGTTCTCCTGTCCCCCCATGTATTCTCCTTAGGTGGGGGGGGGTTGTACTATTATTTATTTACAATATCTTTGTTTATTTAAAATATATTTATCCTTGTTTATTTAAAATCTCCTTGTTCATTTAAAATGCATTTAAAATCACCTTATTAAAATATAGAAACCTCCCTCAAGGAGACAGAAACGTGGGTGGGTGTCAGAAGACATGTACCGTAATCCAAATTTGCTGGTACATGGCCAGTAATGAGGTGGAGGGCAACAAATCTATAAGAAGTGGGCCTGCAGAACTTGTGAAAATCAAGCTGATACTCAGACCAAAGCCAGTGAAGAAGCCTCGGCTT
>NW_017728997.1:42497799-42502612 GCF_001723915.1 Gavialis gangeticus | reverse complement strand
AGAAACCTCCCTCAAGGAGACAGAAACGTGGGTGGGTGTCAGAAGACATGTACCGTAATCCAAATTTGCTGGTACATGGCCAGTAATGAGGTGGAGGGCAACAAATCTATAAGAAGTGGGCCTGCAGAACTTGTGAAAATCAAGCTGATACTCAGACCAAAGCCAGTGAAGAAGCCTCGGCTTCTGCCACTGCAGTGGTCAAAGCTAACCAGGAGGAGGGTGAGAGGTGTAAGGCAGAGAGTAAGCAAAGCAACCAAGAAGAAGGCCTCCACAATTCATTGGAGAAACTCAAGCCACAAGTTCCTTAGTGGAGGCCTCCCCCCACCCCCTGGTGACCTGAGCCCTCTGCAGCAATGAATGAAATGCACTTGCACAACTTGTCCTGCTTCTACTGATGTAGGACATGTCCAGTAACCAGGAGGAGGTCGAGAAGACTATATGAAGTGGGCCTAGAAAACTTGTGCAAATTGAGCTGATGCTCAGGCCAAGGCACCTCAACATCTGCCACTACAGTGGTCCTGAGAAAGGCGAGAAGCAGGCAGTGTTCTACCCACCCAGCAAGAAGATTTCCTTCAGAAATAATTCCAAAATTCTAAGGGTGCAATGAAGAGGTTTAAGGCACAGGGCAAGTGTTGATGCTTGTGCCAAAGCCAGTCAACAGCTTCTGGGCGAGAAGCAGGCAGGATTTTTACACGGGTGCAATGGAGAGAGGTCAGGTCATGATGTGTCTGTTTACGCTGAGGTGTAAGGCAGAGGGCAAGTGGGCCAAAGAGCTTACTACCCAGAATGTGAAGGTCTTGGCCAGCAACAAAGAAGAAGGTTTGCAAGGCAGAGGAGTAAGGAATGGATTGCTGTAGGGCACACAGCAATTGCTTATGTTCATGCTAAAGCATGTGAAGAAGCCTCAGCTTCTGCCGCTGCAGTGGTTCTAGCTCCCAAGGTGGGAAGCAGGCAGTTTTCCCCACACAGCAAGAAGCTTTCCAAGTGTAAGACAGAGGGCAAGTGGGGTGAAGAGGTCTTAGCCAGCAACAAAGAAGGCTAGCAACCAAGGAGAAGGCCTCTGTGATTCAGAGGAGAAACTCAAGCCTCATCAGCTTCCTTAGTGGAAGGAAACCTCAGCTTCTTTCACTGTTCAAAGCTAACCAGGAGAAGGTTGAGAAGTATAAGGCAAGTAGAAAGTGGGGTGAAGAGCCTACTACCCAGAACATGGAGGTCTTGAATAGCAACCAAAAAGAAGGCCTCCACAATTCAGAGGAGAAAGTCAAGCCACAGCTTCCTTAGTGGAAGGCACCCCCTGTGACCTGAACCCTCTGCCACTGCAGTAGTCACAGTTCAAAATGATGGCTTGCTTTGTGATAAGCAGCAACTCCACAGATACAAGGCTGCAATGGAGAGGTGTAAGATAGAGAGCAAATGGGGAAAGAAGCCCACTACTTGGACTGTGGAGGTCTTCGCCAGCTACCAAGAAGGTCAGCAACCAAGAAGAAGGCCTCAGTGATTCAGAGGAGAAACTCAATCATCATCAGCTTCCTTAGAGGAAGGAAGCCTCAGCTTCTTCCACTGCAGTGGCCAAAGCTAATCAGGAGGAGGGTAAGAGGTGTAAGGCAGAGAGCAGACGGGGCAAAGAACATGGTACTTGGACCATGGAGGTCTTGGTCAGAAACCAACAAGAAGGCTTTGTAGCCAGCAATGATGGCAAAATTCCAAGGGTGCAAAAGTGTGTGAAGAAGCCTCAGCTTCTAGGTGAGAAGCAGACAGGTTTTTTTACAAGGGTGCAATGGAGAGAGGTCAGGTTGGGACGTGTCTTCTTGGTTGCTGAGGTGTATGGCAGAGGGCAAGTGGGGAGACTACTACCCAGACTGTGGGGGTCTTGGCCAGCAACCAAGAAGAAGGCCTAAGAAGGCCTGCACAATTCAGAGGAGAAACTCAAGCCTCATCACCTTCCTTAGTGGAAGGTCCTTGATACAACCTGAGCCCTCTGTCACTGAAGTGAGCACAGCTTGCCTTGTGGCTAGCAGCAATGACTCCAAAGTTATGAGGGTCCAACAGAGAGGTGTAAGGCACAGGGCAAGTGCTGATGCTCATGCCAAAGCCAGTGAAGAAGCCTCAGCTTCTGCTACTGCAGTGGTCAAAGTTAACCAGGGGGAGGGTGGGAGGAAGGTAGGGTTTTCACCAGCAAGCTTTCCCCAAGGCAAAATACATGTATCCCAGTCAGAACTTGCTAGGACATGGCCAGTAACCAGAAGGAGGGTGAGAGGGCTATGAAGTGGGCCAGAAGAACTTGTGCAAATAGAGCTGATGCTCAGGCCAAGTCATCTTAGCTTTTGCCACTGCAGTGGTCCTGAGAAGGGCGAGAAGCAGGCAGTGTTTTCCCCACCTAGCAACAAGCTTTTCCCCAGCAATGGTTCCAAAGTTACAAGGGTGCAACAGAGAGGTTTAAAGCACAGGGCAAGTGCTGATGCTCGTGCCAAAGCATGTGAAGAAGCCTCAGCTTCTGTCACTGTAGTGGTCCTGGATCCCAAGGACAAGGGTGGGAATCAGGCAGGGTTTTCTCCACACAGCAATGAGCTTTTCCTCAGCAAGGATTCCAAAGTTACCAGGGTGCAATGGAGAGGTGTAAAAAAGGTATTAAAAAAACTTTAAAAGTTATTTTCAGATTTTGCAAGAGGAAGACATTAAGTCAATTTTTCATTACAGCAGAAAGTGTGCTATGCATGAAAGCATCAATATTGTAATGCTAAAGCCTGAAGCCTATAGCCATGGGCCTTCCGTGAAGGTGGGGGAAAGAATATTTTGCCCCAGAAGCACCCCCAGACATGGGGAAGGTGTATGCCCAAAAAGTCCCAGCAGGGCAGAATACCACAGCCAAGAAGCTAAGCTGCCCAGATTGAAATCCTATGTCAATGGGACTCAAGGCTACAGAGAGGTGTAAGGCAGAGGGCAAGTGGGCTGTAGGGCCTACTACCCAGAACACGGAGGTCTTGGCCAGCAACCAAAAAGAAGGCCTCCGCAATTTAGAGGAGAAACTCAAGCTTCCTTAGTGGAAGGCACCCCCTGCAACAAGAGCCCTCTGCCAATGCTGTAGTCATAGCGCCTGAGAACAGCTTGCTTTGTGGCCAGCAATGATAGCAAAGTTACAAGGGAAGAAATCCTCCACAATTCAAGTACTACACAAAGGGGAAGCCTCAACAGTACTTGTGGCCAGCAACCAGGAGAAGGAAGTAAAACAAGTTCAGGAACCAGGAGGTGGGCATTTCCTTCCCCGCACCTCCCCATGGAGAAAGAAGCAGGGAGTGTTGATGCATAATTACCTGCCTTATGCTCACTATCTGCTTTCTCATGGAAAGGAATCAAACTGTAATTCTATATATAACAGAGGTGCAAAGCTGGCCGCGGCACTGAGGAGTCACCTCATCCACTCCATCCGTCTCTGTGGGGGCCCCTAAGTGTTGTGCCTGGGGCAGTTGCTTGTATTCAAGCCCCTCTAGGGATGACCCTCAGGGCACACATAAGTGTCAGGTGTACCAAAGGTGGCATGTAGCACATTGACATGTCCACTTTTGAATTGCATGTCACACAAGTGTGGCATCAAATAGCACTCAAAGTTTCACTGCACCCCACTCAGTAAGCCCGCAGTCTTCGTGAACTTTGGATTCACATTGCTGTGCCCCTCAGGGGAAAGCCTCATTACTGGGATGAGTCCTTCTCTGCCCCTGCTGTGCTGTCATCCCTCGCCCACCTCAAACCTCCCTCATTAATACAGCAAATGTGCACCCTGACCTATGCTCCCCCAATTTATAGTGCTTGAGTGGGGCAACTCCCTCCGGCAGCCTCATTTGGGTGTGGAAAAAAGCTCAGACACTCTGGGGCTGGCCTGGAAAAGAGCATGAAGAGAAGGCAGAAAAGTTTGCAAAGTCCCTGGGTTTGTTTGCAAGCAAAGCAGGTCAAGGAAGGCTGGTGGCTTTCCAAAAAGCAATCCAGGCTGGCTACTGGGAGGTCACACACCTATTTACCTCTGGAGCCCCCCTCTGTGTACCTGTGCAAGAGAGATTGTGTTTGTGTGTAAGCAAAGCTTCAAACCCCAGGGCGTTCCTCCCCTCCCCGCCCCACCATGTGCAAGAGAGATTGCCAACCCCTCTCCCCCAGCACCATGCAGGAAGTGGCAGGGAAAATGAGCAGAGGGACATGAACCCAAACAATGAATGATATCCACCTTTTTAACCAAGCAGTGTAGGGGTGGATATGGAGGCAAACACAAGAAGCCAAGAAACCATGAGTTTTTATTTTTTGTAACACAGTATTACAGCAGTTACTTGAGCTTCTTTGCCTTTACCCCGCCATGACCCTGAACTACCCGTCTCCCTGAAATGCAGTGATGCCCTCCTGGCCCTTCTGGCAGTCATATGGCCCTGCTGAATTAGGGGGAACAGGCTCATTTGTAATTCTTGGCTCATCTTGCACAGAGGCAATACGAGCAGACTGACTTTTCTCTTTTAGGCACCATACCCATTTCTTTAGGTAGGTCTGCACACTCTGAAAGGCGTCCTTGAAAGTGTCATGTGAACTCTGTAATTCAGCATGGGACTCCTCAACCATGCCTTTCAGATTCTTCATGGTGTCTCACACTTGCTCAAGGATGGCATCCTCCTTACGCAGGGACTCATGGAGTTTGCCCTGCCAGGCATCTTCGCGTTGCACTTTGGGTACTGAGGAATCTGCAAAAACTTCAAGGACATTGCTGCGAAAATCTCTACAGTGCTCTGCTGAAGTGTAAGTGGGGCACCATTCCCAGTGGCCATGGGTCACAGTGACA
>NW_017728997.1:42484410-42492799 GCF_001723915.1 Gavialis gangeticus | reverse complement strand
CATGCAAACACGTGCACACACAGAGATGCACACACAAACACACACCTAGCCACATACCTTCCCCTCACAGAATCACCCCCCTCCTCCACCATACAGTGCACAAAATGCCAGCAGACATAGAAACAGACCCTGCAACACTGGGGCACCACTTGTGCTGCCCAAAACTTACAAGTACTCACTGCTCCAGGAACAGGTCCATGGCTGCCACTGCTAGCTGCAAAATATTAATAAAAGCAAATAATTAGTTATTGAAACCAGCCTGCACCACCTCTGAAAGAACATGGAGACCCACCTACAGCAACACATGAATTTCTCCCCCTCCCTCTGGGGCCCCCTCCTAAACCTAACCAGTATGAACCTGGGAGTTGCCTGGCAGAGGCGAGAGGCATATTAAAAAAAAATTACATGGACTGGAATGTTCTTCGGTCTTGGTAAAATATGATATATCAGTCCCATGAGTTTCTTCCTGACCCCCAACCTCCTCCACTTCATCATCCGTGCTACTCCATGGAAAGGAGGGGCTAAGAGGCACTAACTGTAAGGTGACCGATGGTTCTTCCTGCCACTCATGGTCATCAGGGAACAGGGAGCAGTCTCTGAACAGCTGAGACATGTCACCATCAGGAGGGGCTGCTGCCGCTACCTCTTCCTCTGCCACTTCCACCTCCAACCCAACCCTAGTGCTGAAAGTCTCCAAACCCAGGTTGTCACCCACATCCTTTGAGAGAATGACAGACAGCTTGCCATAGAAGGGGGAAATTATGCAATCTGTCCCAGAACGAGAGTTCGCATCTTTGGCTCTGTAAAATGCTGATCTCAGGGACTTGATCTTGAACTAGACCTGGGTCCACTCATGATTGTGCCCTCACACCTGCATGCCATTTGTGATCTCAACATAAACAGGCTTACTTTACAGCCTATGATTCTTTGCTCTGACCATATGCTGATTAAGTCCTCCCGTTCTTCCCAGATTCATTTGGGTCCACAAGCATTAGAGGTATTAGCCTCCTGGGCTGTCAGCTCCATACTGCTGGCCTTGGCTTTCTGAGATATGGAGAAGCAGTTCATGGTAAACAGCACAAGCGATTTGTGAAAGGGGCTGGCAAATTTTGGTAGGGCACCTTTAAACTCAGGCTGTGCTTGCAGGAGGGTCTGGGAAAATTCCAAGGATAGTGAAGTAATTACCTGTAAGACCCAAAGGTAATGAAGTACACAGTTAACAACAAAAGATACCTGGTGATGGGGTAAATAAGGCCATTGTACTTTGGGATGGCTACTCACAGGCCCAGAATGTTGCAAAAATCAAGACCTACCTGCCAGCTTGTGCAAAAAATTTTATTACAGAAGCACAGCCTATTTTCCCTTAAAGTAGCAAATTTTTGAGTAGCCACAGGAGAGGAGTAGATAAACCATTTTTTGTTTTCAAGATTGATTATATCAGAACACCAGTGACTGCAAAGCTCAGGATGAAAGGATGTGAAAAAGCCCCAGTGTCCTGGGGTGCTGGGGTGAAGTGTTGAAAAAACAGCTACACCAAGCTCCAGACTAATCACGCAGTCCCTGCCCCTCACTTGGTGCAGACAGGTGAGAAGCCACTGCTGACAGAGAGGGGCAAAATGGAGAACAAGGATGAAACATGCGACATGATGGAGGACATAGAGCAGGAGGAAGACATGGAGCAGGAGTAGGAGAAGGAGGTGGAAGTACTGCTTCTGCGAATGCTGTTCTGCAAAGGGTGTGATGTCTTTAGTGGGCATGACGGCTACCGTACCATCCTCTCTTACCGGGGTCCCTCCCCCCTGAATTCACCTGCCACAACTGGATGTAATTGGGTGAAAGGACTGGTTCAGTGGCGTTCTTCTCGGTGGGGGACCCATTGACGGAGGTACTTACAGTTGCGCCGTGGTGTTCTTTGGGGCTCCACCTCCCCATACACCCCATCCACTCACCAAGCACTTGGGTGTTGCCAGTGTAAATCTGCCATGTCCCTGTAAGCCCCTTTGTTAAGCGGTTGGGCATCAACTTTGGCTCCAGTAGGTTCTTTTTTTTTTTTCTTTTTGGCTGGGTGTTAAGGCAGCTGGAGCCCCCAGCCCCTGATGCCAGAGGATTGGATTCCAGATGTCAGGCTCTCTTTCCCCAGAGAGCCTGACATCTTATCCCATTGAAATTGTAGATAGCTGGGGGTGGGAATGGATGCTCCCCAGCCTAATGCAGGGATGCTCTGGATGCAGGCTCTGTGCCTGCAACAGCGCTCCTGCCAGCAGCAGGAGTCACTCCAAGCCTGGCATGCTCCCTGCTGACTCTCACTCTCCTTCTCCCCCCTGTCAGCTTCTGGTGGGGTTTTTAAATCTTCCTGCAGTGGTGTCTCCCACCGCCGCCATTAGCCCAGCGCTCCCCCGCCCTGGGAGCAGCCGTTTGAAGAGCCAGCGAAATGCCGGGTTGCGCCGCTGCAGTGCCAGTTCCTGCTCTGGCCATGTGCCTGAAGGTGAGTTTTCCTGGGCATGGGGGGTCTGTCTATCCCATGCTGGGGCTCTCCGGGTATCCCCCTGTGAAGCCTGTGGGGGCTTCTTGCTGCCACACTGGGATTACTGTTGGAATGCTTGAGAAGGATAGGAAATGTGCTACAGTGTTCACTTGCAATTTGTGGTCCTGCTTTAACAGCAATGACAATAATAATAATAAGATACAACAGGTATTCAGGGGGCTTGGAATACACACAGAAAAGTGAACAAGTGGAATTTGACTACGTTCCGTTGAGAAACCTGAGGAGGAGGACCAGAATCCACATGGTGTGGGCACACGACAGCATCTTGGACTGGTGGAAGCAAATCCTGCTGACAACCTGGATGAACCAGCAGCAGCTGGAGATGTTTTGAATGAAAAGGAAGAAGTTCTATCATATTGTCTCACTGCTGGGGCCACACATTATGAGGCAGGACACAAACATGCTTTGGGTCATCCCACCAGACAAGTGGAATTTGTTCCAGATGCACATATCTACGCCTAAGTCCCAGTAACCTTTGTGCAGTGGAACAAGGGAGATCTGTGGGTCTAGGAGGAAAAGAGAAAACTAGGGGATGTGAGATAGCTGCTATTAAACCCCTATAGGATATAAGGTGTTTGCCAGAGGGGCTGTGCGCATGACCAGGGGTCTGAGAGACTGAAGGAAGGGCTGCATGTGGAACCAGGGGTCTGAGGGCCCAAGGGGGCTGGGGCTAGCAAGATAGTTTTTCCCTGGAAGCCACATGATGAACTCTGGCCAGTGGGGCTCCTTAATGGACTGATATCTTACCTGTGGAACCCCAGTGAGACTTGGGGAACTTGTGAGGCTAGCCCAGGGCTGGAAGGTATACCAGCACTAGAAGAGAGGGAAGGTTTACCCTCTTAAAGGGGCAATGGGCTTATTCCCTTTTATGCTTATGTTTTAGCCTAGCAGTCTATTGTTTACATTGCAGTTACACTGCCGGTTTGGGTTGGGACTGTAGGGGCAGTATATGAAGATCCCATTGGTGCCTGAGGGGCACACAATAACCTAAGCCCTGCCAGGGGCAGGCTTAAGACTCAAGCAGCTGTTGCACCTGGAGTGGGCAGAGTGAAAGGCCACAGAGCCAGGCAGGGGCCAGGGGCCCAGCACTTGAGAGGGGTGCAACCAGGCATGGGCCAGGGGCCTAGAGTATGAGAGGGGCATGACCAGACTGTTGCTAGGGCCCCACCAGATAAGGGCCAGGGGTCCAGTGGCCTAGTGCCTGCAAGGGCCAAACTTGAGCTAGTGTCTCAAAGTGAGGTCCAGCACAGTGAGCCTAAGGTAGAAGGGCTAACCAGAGTAAAGGGGCAGAGGGCAAGGAGGCTGAAGCCCCACAAAAGAGAACACAATTGCAGTAACATCTGCGAGGCTTGGGGCATGATGTAGGGAAGGACTGGAGCCATGCAATTAGCCCCTGAAGCCTGAAGCGGCACAGTCACATAGAGTCCCAGTGATGGGCCTGGGGCCTGGAGATGAGGCCTGGACATAGCATTATATAGACCAATAGGGTACCAAGGAACCCCAGTGAGAGATCCAGGGAATGCCCATGGGATTATTAAAAATAATAATAATAATTATTATTATTCCATTAAGGAATGGCAGGAGAGAAGGGAAGGTGCCCTGGGGCAGAGTGGGGCATGGTCACAGAGCCCACAGGGGGCATCACAGCCACCCCTGGGACCCTGACATGCTACAATATGAAAAATGTGCTTGCACAATTTTTTTTTGCTAATTTGGAGAATTAGCCTATCACCCTATGAGAATTGTTTACTGGATAGACAGATTTAAGAATGAGATTTATTCCCCTATTCTGTTCCTTGCATTCTTCAGTCATAGTCATAAGAAGCCAAAGGATCTTGATAGTCTAAAATATGTAGACAATCCAGGGAAGAGTTTTCTAGGAACACTGGTAAAGTTTGCCTTTTAGAAACACTAGGCAATAGTAGAAAGGCTAGACCAGGGGTCAGCAACCCCTGGCACACGTGCTGAGCATAGTATGCAAGGCCATTTTCCTGAGCACACCATCACCAGCCCAGGCTCTGAGCAGCTGCTGCCAGCCATGGAGCCCAGGCTGCTCCCAAGAGGCAGCTGGGAGGCTGCAAGCCCTGCTGCAAGGAGATTGGGCTCCCTGGACCGGCTGCAGCCGGGAGGCTGCAAACAGCTGCTCTGGGCTCCAGCATGTCGGCACTCCGGCACCTTCCAAGGTAGACATTGTGGGTTTTTTGGCGCTCTAGCCAAAAAACATTGCCTACCCCTGGGCTAGACCATGCCTTTTTGTCCCTGAAAAAATATAGAACAAGTATAGAAAGACATACATCAGTTGTAGCTTATGTGAATAAGCAGAAACAAATAAAAAGCTCAGCTTAGCTTAGTCAGTGGGGTTTCCATTATAATACAGCAGAACTGCAGCTAATAATGATAAAGGTAGGCCATTTAGCAAAATAGGGAAGTTCAAAACAAAATGAGTTAGCTAAATCCATGCTGTTTTTTGCTGAGAAGTGAGCCCTGGCCACTTGTTCCTGTTTCTTTTGTACAGTACTCAAGCTCAGCAATTAAGCAGGAAAAATCTTATGGGTCCTGACCTCAAGAGCAGGATGTTAGCTTGGCCTAAATCACTCAGGGTCCTAGTCATATAGAAAGACATTCACTATTGAGCAGAAAATGGGTACAATGATATAAATTTCTTAAGTCTTCAAAATGGGGAACCTATATGGAAAGCAGAAATGATGAAATTTAGGAACATGGATGCAAACCAGGTTGAACAATATTTTTAAAATCATGGCATACTATATTCTATAGGCTCAGAATGCAGGACAACATACATCTCTTGGATGTTACTTTTTTCAGTCTAATTATTTGAATTTTATCTACCTAATCTTCATCCAAAAGCTCCCCAAAATCATTGAACAACACCATAAATCACACTCAGAAGTTACTGTACCTCAGCCTGTTTGTTTCTGCTTTCATAACAGAATAAAAATGAGCTTCACTTTCAAACTGCAGTTCTGGTCTCCTTGTAATTTCCACTTTATTAGCTGTTAAAATTAATCATGGGCCATGGTGAAGTATCCCACTACACTATACATTGCATCTTGGTAGATTTGTAGGGTTCTGTGCAGCTGTTTGGATGAGTAAATGAAGATTCATGGTTAAGATTATATGAGATATAATAAAAACATTTATTTCAGTCTTTTTATCTTTTTTAACTTTTCTATTCCTTCACCAATTTTATTTATTTCTTTTGGATCTCCCAGTTTTCTTCCTTCTGCTTTTGTTAGGCAGCTTCAGTATTTTTTTAAAAAATCAGGCTATTAATTTAAGGTTTAATTTCAAAGAGGTTTTTTTTTTTCAGGTTCCAAATACCAGAGCAGACAATACAGTATGTTTTATTGCTTTTCCTGATTCTTTTCTTAGAACCAGTTAAACTATTGTTCCAAAGAAAGCTAAATACCTCTAATTACTGGATCATTTATTTTTAACTCCTGAAGAATAATTGACATACCAAAATAAATGAATTGAACCATAAAATAAATGAATTGGACAACCTTGAGGATAAAAACATTTAAACTGATTAATTTAATTCTTTATGTAAATAAAATATTAGCTCAATTGCTCTCCTTTTCTGGCTCACACACCCTGTTACCTAAGCAGGAATTTTAATGTCCTTCTTGTTATAACTTTAGTTCTCAATGACAAATAAACACATTTGCTCAAAAATTTACTGGATTGCATTCTGAAGAAAACCTGCCAAACCATTCACAAGGTTTCCCAAATAAAGATGAGAATTGACAAAAAAGGAAGAAAATAAACCTTTGTTAGGGCAGCAACTTCTGAGCATCCATACAGGCAGTGCTGTGACCTGACTTCTTAAGCTGAAATGGTAAAACTGATCAAGGTAGCGGGCAGCTACCTAACTGCCATAGATCAGAAGGTTTTCTACAAAGTAGGGGTGTCCAGGGAAGCTTTGTCAGTTTGGAACTTGATAATGGACATTAGCTACAATAAGAACTTAGAAAGTTTATATTTACCTGGAGAAGAAAAGTGGAGTCATAAGACCCCAGGAAAAAATCAGTCCTTTAGATGTGGAACAGGGCCAGACAGAGGGCTTGAGTAAGACCTGTCTCTCAATAGGCATGTCTACACATGCACATTTACTGCACAGGAATTGAGGTTACTGCACAGTAACTAAAAATTACTAAACACTATGGGCACATGTCTACACATGCACACCTGTACTGTGCAGTAACTATGGTGACTTGTGCCAACTTGGAAGTAAATTTGATACCTGTGTTGTGCAGGTATCAAATTTATGACTGAATAAGTTACTGCACAGTAATGCATGTGTAGACACCTTACTGCGCAGTAACACTGTGTGTGCGGACTGAATTGGGGCTAACTTTAGTCCCAGATCAGACCACACACAGTGTTACTGTGCTTTAATGGCTGCACGTGTAGGCACCGGCCTAAAAAACACTTACTGAACAGTAACTTACTGTGCAGAAAATGCACATGTAAACACACCTGAATGTGAACTTACACATTACACTTAGCCCACCATACTGAGGGAACTTAAAATTTTAAGGTTCTTTGACTCACACTAAATGTCCTCTGAGAGTCTCAAAGTTATGCCACTTTAGGCAAGGGTTAACTCTGGGCTGTGCTATGTAGTTAATGTCAGGGTAACTTCATTCTGTCCCATAGAGGTAAAACAAACAGGATACCAGGATGCATTGCTCCCAGCTCTGTCCTGCCTCACCACCCCTCCTTCCCAAGCAGGGATAGAAACCAAGTGTCCTGGCTCTTAGCCACACCACTTTTTACCATCTCTTTAGCAGGAAGTCAGAGCTGCGCAGTCAAGAAACAGTATTAAAGCTTAATGTGTGACTGCAGACAGCATGTTCTAACTTTAACACCACTTAACATTCCAGAGATTTAGTATGGGCTAAGTGTAAAATGTAACTTCATACTCTGACAGTATATAACTTCCAGAAGTCTGACTTCCCTGTAAGTATAGCTGTATGTCTAACAGGAACACTTTAAAGGGAATGCTAATCTGGTTCACCCACAAACAGCTAGGAAAATTGTTACCTTCCATTTTTAAAACAATGGAAATGGACAACAATGTCAAAGTAAGGAAATGGTCGTACTGTGAACAAAATTGTTGATTTTTTTTTCCAATAGAAGGTGGTAAGGGCTGAATACCATGTAGCCATATAACTGGTTGTAAATGAATAGGGTACCTGGAAAATGTATTCCCATATTGGGAACATTTCATCTTTGGAAGGCAAGCAAACCCAAATTGTAGTTGAATTAATTTAATTTGGATTTAATTTGGATTGTATCATAACTAGTAATTGTATAATAAAGGCTAGGGAATGTGTCTTAGCAATTTAGCCCCTGAAAATTCTTTTAAAAACAGGTCAGGTTAAGCAAATGATTCATAAGCCATTGGCTTGCAAGGGAAAAGTTGCCTATCTTCAGAAACAGAAATTATAATGTAAGAGCTTCATCTCATAATATAATAGTAAAAAACCCCCCAGTAATTCAGATTAACACTCGTCTTTATTTTTATCCTTTATCACACTATACAAACTTTCTTTACGTTTAGGCAGAAGTGGTCCATTTATATCATTTTCCTTTCCTTTTTTTTTAATTAACCTTATCATAGTTTCATAGTTTCATAGTTTCTAGGGTCAGAAGGGACCTGAGAAGATCATCTAGTCCGACCCCCTTCCATGGCAGGAAAGAGTACTGGGGTCAAACGACCCCAGCAAGGTGTTCATCTAACCTCTTCTTAAAAACCCCCAGGGTAGGAGCCTGCACCACCTCTCTTGGAAGTTGGTTCCAGACCCTAGCCGCCCTGAC
>NW_017728997.1:42476561-42483801 GCF_001723915.1 Gavialis gangeticus | reverse complement strand
CCTCCTGGATGTGTGCCAGAATTATTTTCTTAAACAGCTTGCCTAGGATCGAGGTAAGACTAACTAGCCTATAGTTTCCCGGGTCCTCCTTCCTCCCTTTTTTGAAGATGGGAACCACATTGGCCCTCTTCCAGTCCTCTGGCACATCTCCAGTGCACCATGAGTGCTCGTAAAGCCGTGCCAGGGGACCTGCAATGACCTCGGCCAGTTCCTTTAGAACTCTAGGGTGGAGATCATCCGGACCGGCTGACTTGAATACGTCCAGCCCCTCCAGAAGTTCCCTAACTAAGTCCTCGCTAACCCTTGGCCTAGGTGTTATATCAGTTATATCAAATTGTAATTCTATCTATATAATGTTCTCGCATAACTACTATCAGTTTGGTTGGACTGAACTTGGTATTAGAAAACAAAGTCTCTTTACTTGAGAGGAATTGGTAATCAATAATTTTCTTGGCCACCAAGGACTTTTTTACAAAATGGCCTGAAGTTTACCCAATAAGGAACTTAGAAATTGCAGCAGTAGCAAAAGCAGAAGTTGCTGCATGAATTCTTCTCCAGATCTGAAGCTGAGATGAGTTATACACATCTCAAGGGAGATACTTTGAATATAGAATGTTTCATGAGGTGTGTAAAAGCCTAGGAGACATGCTGGCATGCTGATACACATGATGTGGGAGGCTGCCAGAGCATGTCAGTTTCTGTGCTGCAGCAGACTCAGTTAATCAAATCTGTTTTGACGTGCTGGATTTCCAGCACATTGGAGAAGGCTCTGTGCACGTGTATAGGACCCCAAACACTATAAGTGCAGTTAGCACATGCTAGACTGTAATGTGTAACAAAATCCATAGCTTGGTGCCAACTAAAAATAATGAAATGCATCATAGGTTTATAACTTTACACAGGTACTTAGATATGAAAGTTGTTATTAATACATGAATAATATTGATTAGAAAAAGGCATATAAGCTTACATAACCTGTTGGATAAACAACACACATTGAAATTACCCAGCAGAGAATGCCTTACAGTACCTCAGAATGTAGTTATAGAAGCAAAATCTGGAAGGAAGTGTCAGACCCCTGGCAGATGTTACATTTATATCAATATTAATTGTAACATGCTATATGTTCAACCAGTTCATTGCATGATAAAATGGCAAACCAGCCACAATGTGGAACATTGTTGTGGTTTGCGTGGTGCTTTAGTTTGAACATGTGACATATTAAGTCTTGCTATGTATCTTGGCTTTGGGCTGCAAACCAAAGCTTTTAAGATGCCAGACCATAGGGAACCAGTCGAGTCCCCTTGTGCTGGCAAGTTAAAAGCCTTACTGTCTAGTCCTGCATCAGACTGAATAGTGGTGGTTTATTAGTACCAGGGTGTAGGGATGCCATCAGGTACCCTCTTCATGGCAAGTTTAAAGCTCTGTCAAAAAGTTGCCATGGTTCAGGGAGCCATTGGACTTCCTCTGTGTCAGCAAGGTTAAAGCCGTGCTGTGCAGCCCTGCATCTGGCTGCATGGCAAAGCTTAAACTTGCCTTAAAAGTCACACTATGCAAAATGGTATTGGGGACCAGTCCTTATTGCTAGGCTGCATGGTGTGCCTTTAAAGATCCAGGTGTATGTGGTGGGGTATGAGGAATGTTATCCCAGTTCCCCAAAACTGTGGCTCTTGTTATGCATATCTAGCATGGCAGGATGTGCAATTTTTGAACTTTGAGATAAAATTAATCAGATCTCAACTGTACTCCTAAATTAATATCTGCCAGCAACAACAGAGATAAAACTTCTCCATTAAGGGAAAAATGGGCAGGGTCAGTCTCAGCCAGCAGATTTTACAGAAATAAGAGGTGCTATTTAGGGGCTTATTTAAATGTGTCCTGTCCAGGTGACTGAAAGGAAACTAGACAGGGAGAAAAAGAACCCCAAGGAAATTTTTATGGGAGTAAAACCAATTTGTGTTTTTTTGTGTAAAAATGTCCCAACAGAGAAACGCTATATAAATGTGGGAAGAATTAAGATTATATCACTTATAAAGTACTGCTTTTCCTTCTGTTTGTGCTGGGTCATACAGAGCAATGCTATTTTGGACTCCATCAAGGCAATAGGAAGATCTGAAAAGTGAGAGAGATTATGAAGGGGGATGAATAAAATCTTACTGAAGCTTGCCCTCATAACAGCTGCCTTTCATTTGGGATAAATATAACCAGACAATTAATGTTCTTTATGGCATACACTACCAAAACAATAGGAAAGACAATTTGAAAACACAGGGCACATATGAGTCTGACAGGAACTTAAACTATGAGTCCAATGACATTTCAAGAGAGTTGACTGCAAGTAGGGAGGTCTTGGTACTGTTGAAAGACATGTATGTGGATGTGTTTATATGAGAAAGGCAGCAGAAACACCAAGAAAACTGCAGAAATGCCAGAAGTCAGCAAAGAACCTCAGAGAAGCACTTGCAGCATGTAATTCTTAGGGGAAAAAATCAAGGAGAAAAAGCTTTTAGGTATAATGAATAAGAGGAATGGACCTGTGCCAGATACTGTTGTCTCTAATTTTATTGCTATGGCATCAGAGAAACAAAGTTTGCACATAAAGGGGACAGTGTTAAAGAAGTATCCGATTCCATCATAATTTTCCCCTAGTAAAAATAAACTGCAGAATCCAGAATGTTGGCAATCTACTTGTGTCAAAAATGGTAACAATGTGTGATCCCATATTTCAAATGGCATGGGCCAGGTACCAGAGGATTGGAAAAGGGCCAATGTGGTCCCCATTTACAAGAAAGGGAGAAAGGAGGACCCTGGCAGTTATAGGCCAGTCAGTCTTACCCCAGTTTTTGGGAAGACCTTTGAAAAAATTATCAAGAAGCACATCTGCAAAGGCCCAGAAGGGGAGGTAATGCTCAGGGGCAACCAACATTGGTTCATTGAGGGCAGATCCTGCCTGACTAACCTGATTTGTTTTTATGATCAGGTCACAAAGTCTGGCTGAGGGTGTTGAGGTGGATGTCATCTTCCTGGACTTTAAGAAGGCATTTGACACTGTTTCCCATCACATCCTCTTAAAAAAACTAGGTGACTGCAGCATTTATGCCTACACAGTCAGATGGATGGCAAATTGGTTAGATGGTTGCATCCAGAGAGTGGTGGTGGATGGGTCGTTTTCGACCTGGAGGGACGTGGGCAGTGGAGTCTCCCAGGGCTCGGTCCTGGGGCCTGTACTGTTTAACATCTTTATTAACAATCTTGATGTGGGTGTGCAATGCACACTGTCCAAATATGCTGATGACACCAAGCTGTGGGGCGAGGTGGATATGCTGGAGGGGAGGGACAGAATCTAGTTCGATCTAGAAAAATTACATAGGTGGATGGATGAGAATAGGATGGAATTCAACACAGACAAGTGCAAGGTACTGCATCTAGGGAGAAGGAACCAGCAATACACCTATAGGCTGGGAAACACCCTTCTCAACACGGCAGCAGAAAGAGATCTTGGAGTCATTGTTGACTCCAGGATGAACATGAGCCACCAATGTGAGGAAGTGGTCAGTAAGGCTGCACCTTGTCATGCATCTACAGATGCATCACAAGCAGATCCAAGGAGGTGATCCTTTCCCTCTATGTGGCATTGGTCAGATCGCAGTTGGAATACACAGTTCTGGGCACTGCACTTCAAAAGGGATGTGGCTAGCATTGACAGGGTCCAGAGGAGGGCCATTCTCATGGTCAAGGTGCAGCGGAGAAGGCTCTACGAAGAGAGGCTAAAGGACCTCAGCCTATTCAGTCTCCACAAAAGAAAGCTGACAGGGGATCTGGTGGCCATTTACAAACTCACCAGGTGGGGAGCAGCGGGAACTGGGTGAGGCTCTGTTCCCCTGGTCACCACCCAGGGTTAGTAGGAATAATGGCCACAGATTGTTAGAGACAAGGTTCAGGCTGGACATCAGGAGACATTACTTTACAGTTAGGGCTGCCAGGCTCTGGAATGGGCTCCTAAGTGAGGTGGTGCTCTCTCCTACTTTGGGGGTCTTCAAGAGGAGGCTGCATAGATATTTGGCAGGGGTGATATGACCCCAGCACCCATTCCTCCTGGGGTAGGGGGTCAGACCTTATGATCTCTTTAGGTTCCTTCTGACCCTAAGCACTATGACAAATGTGTATTTTTCCTCTGTTCACTAATGTTGAGGAATATGGCAGGAAGGCTGAAGGTAGGAAGCAGAGTGAAGACAGCATTTTAATGTTCTGTTGGACGTACTCTAACAGCATGTTTTGGGTTTTCAGAATAAATGATCAAATCTAACAGTTCCATAATAAGAAATAGGGCAATCTTTCAAGGGATATAGGTAGTAGATATTACGTTGCTTAGCCACATAGTGTCACCATAGACCATCAAAAGCCTAGTGAAAGACAAACAGTCTAATCATTATCTTTGAACAGTTATGATAGAAATAGCAGAAGTTTACTTATTTTCTAATCAAATTATGTAATCCATCCATGGTTCTATTTCATATTCTGCCAAGCATCTGAGACCAATATGCAGCCCTCTTTCTGATTTTGAAAGTTTGCTATCTCAAGCTCTCATGCAAATTCGTATCAGAAATATGATTTCTTGTTTATGTGTTTGTGACCTGCTAAAGACCTTGGGTTCTACATTTGCATATTTTAATTGCTGACACCAAATATGTTACACCAGATTCTGAGAAGTTCTAATGGATGATTTGTGTGTATATTTTTAACAGTGTGCTTTGGGATTTTACAGCATGGTCAAGAGCAAGAGCAGCAACACTATACCTGCCTATTCTAATGAAAATTACTATACTTTAAATATACTTTAAATGTTTTAATATTATAAAATCATTTGTCTGTCTGTCTGTCTGTAATGCTTTATTCATACTCTGATTGGTTGTCTTGGTAGCTAATCACAATGCTTACTGAAACAACCAATCAAAGTGCTCTGCACAGAGAGAAGCACCACCATGACAGTGGGTACTGAGGGGCTGGAGTTGCGGGGAGGAGGGCAAGGTCAGCGATGATGGCCTTGCCCCCCACACCAGCCCTTCGGTTCCCACTGTCATGATGCCATCCCTGCTGTCCTCCTGCAGGGCTGGAGTGGGGGGTGCAAGCCTTGCCCCCACTCCCAGCCCTGCTCCTTGGAGGCAGAGAGGGACAGAAAGGCTGGGGAGAATGGGACTCGACCTGATGCAGTAGGGTGGGGAGTCGGGAACATGGGGTGATGGGGCCAGACAAAAATGGGGGCTGGGCCAGCCACAGGGCTCCATCCCTGCTTGCCCCCCACATGACAGCAGGGACAGAGGGGTCAGAAGAGTTTGGTGAGGTCAGCCGCTGCTGGCCTTACCCCCACCCCCCAGCCTCTCAGTCTGCACTGTCAGGGCGGCACCATCCCCGCCATTGCCTTCTATCTCCAAGGAGCAGGGATCCTCCAGGTCCTCTGTCCTCCTGTCCAACTGTCCCCACTGTCCTCATTGCCCCTGCTGTCATGGCAGCACCATCCCTGAGGTCCCCCAGAAGGGCCTTGGAAGTAGAGGGGGAAGGAGAGGGGGAGCAAGGGGTCCAGACCCGCTGTGGCAAGGGGGAGGAGAGAGCAGGGAGGAACAGGGATGGATGAGAAGCAGGGGCAGGGGCAGAGGCAGGGCTGGACACGGGGCTTCATCCCCACCTACCACCCCTTCCATGACAGTGGGGACTGAGGGGCCAGAATGGGTGGGTGAGGCTCTGCGGGAGTGGAGGGGAGCACAGGGTCAGATGCAGAGCAGCAGTAGCATAGGGCATTGGGTGTCAGCGCTCCATCCTCACCCCCCCTTTCATTCTTGACAGACAGTTGGCTAGCACTTACAATATACTTTAAAGATGACCCCTATCTGAAATTAAATGTAAAAAATGGCCCATATTTTTGAGAGGGAGCTGAGAACTCCTGGATTTAACTAAGCACTGTACAATTATGTTTTTGCATCAGAGTTCACAGTAGAAGTGGCTTGTTTTTCAAATTATAAAAAACGTTGCAAAAGCAACCATCTGCAAGAGACTTTGGTCTATGATAAGATTAGAGGATATGTTCTGAAACTTCCAGAGTGTAAGAGATAATTATCCAGAAATCTGTTACTCACGTGACATTTCCAGCATTTCATAGAATCACAGGGTGCCTGTACATGAGTGTGGAGGCTGTTCCAATGCAGTGTAATTCCACTGCATTGGAACAGACTCGATTAATTTCTGTAATTACTATGCTCCTCACAAGGCCATGAGGCCATCAATGCCAGCATCTGATAAAGGATAGGTTTTCCCTGACTAAGCCATCCCAGCCAAGCATCTATCCAATTTAGTCTTGAAAATCTCCAAGGATGATATAGCAGGCCCAGTGCTATCTACCCACTACTCCCATGGCTGATGAGGCCTTAAATCCCCACCAGGCCCATTTTAATTGATGCCTTGGACAAACCGTGCCCTTGTCAAGTGCACCTTTGACAGTCTCAAAGGCTTCTGGCAGTCCCTCAAGGTGGCCAAGAGTTGGCCTGGCTTCCCAGGGTCATTGTAGCAGCATGCATGCTGCACAATATTTCTGAGGCCCATGGAAAGGTTTTCAAGGAGGTCTGGGCAGAGGAAGTGCACCAGATGGAGGCAGCCTGGCAGCGGAAGCATGAGTTGCAGTGGAAGTGCCAGCAGTGGGTCCTCTCTGGCTAAGCTCCAGACAAGTCATTTACCCACAGCAGGGACCAGGGCACCAGGTGTGGGAGGCCCTAGCAGACTAGCTCTTACAGCACTTCCCATTCTTGCCTGCCTGCCCCACCACCCACACCTTCTCTACCTCCTGCCCACCCTCAGCACCACTCTCAGCACATGCACATGGTTAAAAAAAAAAAAGCTTTATTCCCCTCACAACCCCCAGCGCCAACCCTTTCCCATCCCCTGCTCAACACATAGAGCCCTCTGGCCCCTCCCTCCCCAACAGACAGAATCCCCTCCCCCAAAATCAACAGAACCCCCTCTCCCCTCCCTCCCCAAGAAACAAAGCCCCTCTATGACCCTCCCCACCCACCAACAATAAAAAACCCTCTTCCCAATGTGCAAACTGTATACAAGAATCTCAGTCTTTTATTGCCCTGGAATCAGGGACTGTGGGCTGGGGGCACCTAGGGGGCCAAGCCCAGGAGCAGGCAGCCAGAACCCTGGCCTTGAGCCCTTCCCCTGTGGATCCGGGGGGCCACAGGAACCACAG
>NW_017728997.1:42469456-42471561 GCF_001723915.1 Gavialis gangeticus | reverse complement strand
GAACCCCCTCTCGCCTCCCTCCCCAAGAAACAAAGCCCCTCTATGACCCTCCCCACCCACCAACAATAAAAAACCCTCTTCCCAATGTGCAAACTGTATACAAGAATCTCAGTCTTTTATTGCCCTGGAATCAGGGACTGTGGGCTGGGGGCACCTAGGGGGCCAAGCCCAGGAGCAGGCAGCCAGAACCCTGGCCTTGAGCCCTTCCCCTGTGGATCCGGGGGGCCACAGGAACCACAGCAGGTGGCAGGTTCATCCTGCAGTGATGCCGAACAGTGCTTCTCGAGGGCAGGCAGCTCCCTCTCTGGCTGCCTGAGTCCAGAGGTAGCACCCCCCTGCCATGCTGTGCCTGGCACCTCTGGGTCCTCAGGCACATGACTTCAGGGCAATTAGTGGGCCTGGGCTCAGGTGGCTGGCAGGGGACCCTAGGTGGGGGCCAGGCCAGGGGCTCCAGTGGGCTGGAGGCTACTCAGGATCTCCTCCCAGGCCCAAGTGGTGGTCTGATGTGGGGTGGCATCCGGCTGCCAGGAACCCTGCGGGGCCAAGAATAGGGGCCAGGCAAGAGGTGGGGTGGGGGGGCAGACACATGACCACCAGGCCAAGGACAGTGTCTAGGACCTGTCAGTCATTGTCAGTAGCCTCCGCTACCCAGGCCTGGTTGGTCATTTCCTGTCTGAGCAACTTGATCTGCTCCTGCTTCAGGGCCTCCATCATGGCCCAGTGCTCCTGCTGTGCCAAGTTCTGTGCATCCTCCCGAGCAATATCCTCCTCCCACCAGACATTGCCCATGCCTGCACCCATGCCTCCCACTGCTTTGCCTCTGCCTGCACCCACTCCTCCCACTCTGAGTCTGCTGCTGGAGTAACTGGTGCATACGGTGGCCTCCAGTGCTGGTTGGAAGTAATGTGGAGCCTGCATTCCTCCTGGGCTCTGCAGCCTCTCCCCCATGCGCAGATGTTGGCCCTCTAGAAGCAAGAGACAGAAACCTGATGGTGTTTAACATTGAAAAATGCAAGGTTCTTCACCTTGGGAAGAAAAACCTGCAGCATCCTTACAGGCTTGGCAGTGCTACACTGTCTAGCACTATGGATGAAAGGGACTTGGGGTCATGATTGACCACTAGATGAACATGAGCCTGCAATGTGATACTGCTGCTGGTAAAGCAAGCAAAATGCTTGCTTGCATCCACAGATGCTTCTCAAGTAAGTCCCAGGACATCATTCTCCCATTGTACTCAGTCTTGGTGAGGCTGCAGCTGGAGTACTGTATCTAGTTTTGGGCTCCACAATTCAAAAAGGATTTGGAGAAGCTTGAGAGGGTGCAGAGGAGAGCCACATGCATGATCAGAGGTCAGGAAAGCAGACCTTATGAAGACAGGCTGAGAACCATGGGACTCTTCAGCTTGGAAAAGCACAGGCTCAGGGGTGATCTGGTGGCCACCTATAAGTTTATCAGGGGTGCTCACCAGGATCTGGGGGAACATCTGTTCACCAGAGCATCCCAAGGGATGACAAAGTCAAATGGTCACAAACTCCTCCATGACCATTTCAGGCTGGACATAAGGAAGAACTTCTTTACTGTCCGAGCCTCCAAGGTTTGGAATAGATTGCCACCAGAGGTGGTTCAAGCACCTACTCTGAATGCCTTCAAAAGACATCTGGATGTTTATCTTGCTGGGATCCTATGATCCCTGCTGACTTCCTGCCCCTGGGGCAGGGGGCTGGACTCAACGATCTTCTGAGATCCCTTCCAGCCCTAATGTCTATGAAAGTCTATGAAATCTATGAAACCTTTTGTGAGAGTTTGCAGCATCTCAGAGATAAGATGCTTTGCAGCAAGGGCCATGCACTGCCTGGCCTCAGATCAGGGGTTGACTGTGCATGGGCAGGCCAGGGCCCAGGTGGCTGCCAGCTGAGCCTCCCATAATTGCTCATTCACCAGGGGGTGGTAGGCCACTGGGTGATGGCTGCAAGCAGCCTGCCTCCCCTGTCCCCTTCCCAGGGTTGGCTAGGCCAGGATCCTGGAAGCATCTGCTGACATGGTTCCAGACCCCACTCCCTTCCTTCACCTCCTGCAGGCCAAGCACTCTGATGCAGACTCCTTGT
>NW_017728997.1:42461120-42464456 GCF_001723915.1 Gavialis gangeticus | reverse complement strand
TGGCTGCCAGCTGAGCCTCCCATAATTGCTCATTCACCAGGGGGTGGTAGGCCACTGGGTGATGGCTGCAAGCAGCCTGCCTCCCCTGTCCCCTTCCCAGGGTTGGCTAGGCCAGGATCCTGGAAGCATCTGCTGACATGGTTCCAGACCCCACTCCCTTCCTTCACCTCCTGCAGGCCAAGCACTCTGATGCACTGCTGCCCAGCCCATGGCACCTGGGCTTGGGGTGCATGGGGCTCTTGGACAAGCCGGGCAAGGAGCTGGCTGCACCCCTGACCTCCCCACGGGGGGCCACTCTGCCCTAGGACCAGCTCCACTCTGTGCTGTCACTGCACCCTGAGCATGCCCCTGCTGTGAGTATCCCAGGCAGTGCAAGGTGATCTCTTAGGGCAGGCTGAGGGGTGCCCAAACTACTACACCCTGCTGGTGATGATCCTTCTGATGCCCTGGGCACACCTGCACTTCCGGTTTGGGACCCTGAGTTATGAATGCATAGGGGACAAACCCAGCCTTCCCCACAACCTCCACTACTGCCTGGAAGGCTACCTATGGCAGTGCTACATGTCCCTGCCCCACACTGCGGAAGAGGACATCGCCACCGGCATTGATGTCTTCCTTGGGGTATGAGAGGAAAAATGAGAAATTTGGAGTAGATGGCATGAAATCAGCTAAGAACTGAAGAAGAAAAACTATAAAGAGCAAGACTGGGTGCATCTCTTTTAATATCAGTCTCAAAGTTATAGTTAAGATACCAGTTAAGATACAAACCTAAAATATCTGGTGAGATTCCTGAGGAGCTGAAGAAGGTTAGTGACATCCTGACTCTTTAATGTCTTATCTTGGTCTAGAAGTCAGGGTAGATTTACATTGTATAGACTAACTATATAAGGGAAAGAGATATATATAGCATAAACTTCTGTGAAATGGAGATCACTTTATCAGATAGTGTGAAAGGACATGCACAAAACAGTGTAAATCACAAGACAGTGATTTGAACACACAAGATAGGAGGTGAGTGGGAACCCATAGGAACCCACAGGAAGGAAGCAAGGAACCCATAGGAACAAAGTGGTCATAAAAACAAATCCATGTTATGAGGTAAGAATCTGTAGTGCCTGTTTAAAACTTACTTTATACAGTCGAGTTTTTGGATGATTTCTTGTTCTTGAATTTCCCATTCAAATTGGTTTTAAAAGATTTGCTGCCTAAGAACAGCTACCCTGAGGTTAGCGATGGAGTGCCCAAGGAAGTTAAAGTATTCTGACACAGGCTTTTATGTCTTTCTGGAGCTGATGTCAAATTCCTTCTTTCACACATGTTCATTCATTCTTTCACACAGGGATTGCTCCATCTGTCCAATGTAGCTAGCAGAAGGCAGTATAAGCAGCTGATGGTTTATATGAAATTAGTAGCATTGAAGACGAATGAGCCTTGGGGCTAGGTAGAAACATTAAAAAAGCTTAAGGAAGAATCAATCTAAGTTACATGGCTTCTGTAAGCAACATAGGTTAGATCAGTAGTGAACAGCACACACATTTGCCCTTTGGCCGGGGGGCACACAAATTTGCTGAACACACCTTCCACAATTTTTAAACCAGTCTGTGTGTACTGAACTTCTGTTATGGGTATAGACTGGTTTCTGATCTTTTATGCTGGTAAAAATATAATGTCTGTACCTGGCCAGTATGTTAAAATCCATGTTAATTGTTCCAGTGACCATGTGGTCTGTATTGAAGTTGGAGACAACAGGCACCTGGGTCTGTTGCAAGGTCTAATGCCTCAGTGAGAATGGGAATCAGGAAGCCACCTTGGTCTGAGAATCCGGTTATCTTTTCTTGTGTGAGTGTCTGCAGTAGGGAGAACTGCAGATTATTTTCTTCCATTTCATAATTCCTGCAAACTTGCAGTCACTGATGGTTTCTATACTGTTCTTTTCTCTGCTAGAAACTGCTTGGGTACAAGCCACCACTCCTTTAGATTGTGCAGAGAGAAATTGGGAGCATCATCATGTCTCGCAGGCTTTTGTTTTAATAGCAGAATCTGGTCTCTGGTACTTTAAGAACGGATTTATTTTATAGAGAAATATCTTGATTGGAAGATTTGATGCTTATTATGGGCCATCTTCCCCCATGCTTTCGAGGACCCCAGGTGCCCCCTCCCCTGCCCCCTCAGACCCAGGAGGTACCAGTCAATGAGCTGGAGAGGTGGCGGGGGAGGGGGGCAGCACGCTCCCCAGTGGACCCAGAAATGGACTGGAAGTGCTTCTGGTCTACTTCCAGTTCTGCTGCTGAGCACGTTGGGGAGTCCCCCACACTTCTGTGGGATGCTTCATCCTCTCCAGCATCACAGCACTCACAAGCTGCCTGCTACCTAGAGGTATGTAGAAAAAACATTTAAATCTGTGTCTGTTTGAATCTCCAAATCTCTCTGAATCTCTCCAAATCTATTCCAAGTGTTCCAATTCAATTTGGAGAGATTAAAGGCTCTGATTTGATTTGGATTTGGAGATTCGGCCACTTAATGGGGCTGAATTTCTGCTGAATTGAATCAGGGACTGAAGCTTCACACAACCCTAATAGGCATCTCTCTGGAAACTCACTGACCCCCCCATGAACTGCCTGCCTCCAGAGGGAAGCTCAGTCAGCCTCTGGATGACACTTGTGAGTGAACTACTTGAAACCTATCTGGATATATAGCTTTCTCAGTGAGTGATTTTGAAAGATAGGAATAAACTTGACTTTGTACAAAGAAGGATAGAGCTAATGTAAAATGTTTTTTTGCTTTGTACACATTGAGAGGTTCCAAAGGCAGTAGTCAGGACTTGACAATAGCTAGAGAGACTGGTTTTGTTCAGCAGTATTTGCACACTGCTCTGTCTTCCTTAGCATAAGGTAGGCTTTTAGCCAACAGGCTCAGAAGACTTCACACCTGGAGTTTACTTGAGAAAGCTACCACAGAACTTTCAAGAAGAAAATTTCAACAAACTTGGTTAAATCATATTTCCATATGTAATCATTAAAAAAATCATTGTATAATTTGCCATTTCCATCATTCTGTGTACTTATAGGAGGCCTATCAGTGTGGGATCTGGGTATATAATTTTGCATTATTTTAAATAGACTTCAGTTTATTTAAGGAGCAAATATTGGGGTGCAGTGAGGTGTGGTTTGTAAGGACAGGAGTGAAAAACAGTTAGAAAACTAACTGCAAGAGGTTTGAACATGCAAAGTTACAAAAAAAGATTGAATTGCTTAACATTTTCTAAGCATGGCCACACTTTGCCTTACAGAAGTTTCTAGTGAAAAAATATCAGTAATTATTATCTTTACAGTAAAT
>NW_017728997.1:42449989-42456120 GCF_001723915.1 Gavialis gangeticus | reverse complement strand
CTTTGCCTTACAGAAGTTTCTAGTGAAAAAATATCAGTAATTATTATCTGTACAGTAAATAGTCACTACTATTCTATCTGCATTCATTAAGAACCAATAGTGTAAGTGGTAGTTTCTATTAGTGCATGACAGATAGTAAGCAACTTTTTGTTGAAAATGTTGAAAATCTGAGTTCACATCACAGATATAATATACTCTCATAGCTTTGGAACTATCTGGAGCTTTTGATGAGCCTGAAGGTAAACTATATTGTTTTCTAACCTACCAACAACAGAAGGGTTAAACTATGGTGAGGGCAACATTGGATTGTAAATGACATAATCTCCTACTCACCAAGGGAGGAATTCTACTTCTGGTTGTGTGTTTAAGGGCCATTCTAGACATTCAGGTAGAGGTGTGATGCATGGTAGGTGGCATAACTGTGGGATCCAGCATCAGATCCCATCACACCCCATTGCTGGAACAGGGAGAGCTCAGGTTCACCATCCCCAGCGCCTCAAGCACTGGCAATTAAAAAGCTCCTTTATCTGTGAGTCCCATAGCTGACAGGACTTGCAGCCATGGCAGCACCCCATGGCCACCAGGACTGAGAGTCTTGCAGCTGTAGAACTCTCTGTCTTGGCAACTGTGGGGCACTACTGGGACTGAGAGTCAAGAGCTGTGGGGTGCTGCCAGGATGGAGAGTCACATCAGCTGTGGGACTCTCTGTCTCAACTGTTGTGGTGTACTACTGGGGCTGAGTGCCCTCAGCTGTGGGATTCCCAGTCCTGCTTGCAGCTGGCAAGCTGACAGTCCTGCTCCCAGCTGACAGAGTTCCCAGTCCCCTGTTACATGTGCCAATTAAGGGTGGCTGGCAACTATCTATACATTTATTATATTTTTGAGCTGTAACTTTATAGCTGGTTGGATTTTTTATGACATAATAGTTATTCTGCACATTTGGCCAGTTATAATTAATTTTGCAATAGTGGTAGAAAGGCTTGCATGTCCCAATGATCCTGGCAGGTTTACCCATGGCAAACAGGCCAGAGGGGAGGTTCCAGACAAACCACAGTCCAACACCAAGTCCTCAACAACAGATAAAGTGGAAGATTTTAGGATCTTAGTGGCTGTAAAGATAGATACAGCAAGATGGAGATTTCCTGTTGTCTAGGGTTCACCCTTGCCACTGGGCCTGTATCTCCCCCTTGTCAAGATCATGTGGTTTCTATTTCCACACATCAGCTTCCTCATGTTAAACAAGTCATGCATGGTTGCCCTAAACCAAGTCATGTGTAGGCTTCTGCTACAGGAAACAAGATGCCTGTACTAACTTGCAAATGCCTTGTGGTAATGGACCTGCAGTGATGGAGAGAAGGCTAGTTAATCTAGCAATCTCCAGCCACAAATCTGCACATGGATGGCAGTAACCTGATGGCCCTCATGCCCATGGGTTGAGCCAGGGGTGCAGTTTGGCAGCTGCTACTGTGATTGAACAGTTCCATTCAGCATCCTCTCTGTTCATCCCACATGGGGAAGGGGCTAGAAAAGTTGCCCTAAACTTTGCCTGTCTTATCTGTTCTTGGATGGATAATCTTGTCTAGGGGGATCACTAGCTTTGTTGTTGAAAACATCATAAGAACACAATGATTTTCACATCATGGACCATTCACACCTTGATGGATAACCAAGACAATGAATGACAAGAAAGAAGAATTACCATAATCTTCAGGGAACTAGTAAATACAACATTGTCATAATGGTTCTGAGCAATACAAGATGACCAGATGAGGGTAAGCTGAGGGAAGGAAATGGAGGCTATACCTTCTTTTGGAAGAGGAAACCAGCCCAGGACAGACATGTTCATGGCTTTGCCATCAAGCATCAGCTCATCAGCCAAATTAAAGAGTTCCCCGTGGGCATTAATGAATGTCTTATGACCCCCCCATCTTAAGCTCAGCAACTACCGGTATGCCACCATCATCAACATATATGCCCCAATGTTTAATGCTGATGCTGTTGTCAAATAATAATTCTACTCCAACCTTGACCATGTACTGACTAATACTTGACAAGATCATTCACTTTACTGACTTCATTGCCAGAGTCAGACTTAACCTGGAACTCTGTTTATTGGGAAGGAAGGAGTAGGGAAAGCCAACTCCAACAGCATCCTTCTCCTGAGAAAATGTGTGGACCATGGTCTTGTTATGACAGACACCATCTTGAAGTACAAGACCACATTGGAGACACTTTTGCTGTAAGTACTGGCACCTCCTTGACTATGTTGTTGTTAGAGTCTATGATCAAATGGATGTCTAGATCATGTGAGATGTGCAAGGAACCCAGAACTGCTGGACAAATCACCATCTTTCAGATCCATTATGAGCATTCAGCTTGTTCTGAAACACCAAAAACAGACAAAACCAATGCACAGGACTCTCAACACCAAATCTCTTCAAGACCTGGAGGTCTTTTAAGGATCTCCAACAGTATCTACATGAAAAGTTCCACAAATAACAGCAACATTGAGGAACTCTAGAAGAGGTTTAAAACTGCCATCCGCATAGCCTGTGCTAAATACCCATCAACACCAAGACTGGTTTGACAAGCCCTCCTCAAGTGAAAGAGAAGGAATCATTCTGCTTGGCAAGATGAAACCTCATCTCAGCAGATGAAGGAAACCAGGAAATCAAAAATCAGTGGTGGCAAGATAAAGCCAAGGAGCTCCACTTCTGTGCTAACAAACATGACATACATAGTTTCTTCCAGACAGCAAAAACCATCTACAGCTCAACTTTCTATGGTCCTACTTTCCTGCAATTGCAGAATGGCTTGATATTCCTCAAAGGCAATGAATCTATCCAAGCTATATGAAAAGAGGATTTTGAGGCAATTCTGAACTGTAAATCAACTTGTGGATAAAACCCCCAGCACTCTGAAAAGGAGATCCTCTTCCAATCCTCCTATCCTAGAAGAGGTCTAGTATGCCATCAAGGAAATTAAGAACAACAAGGATGCTGGATTGGATGGCATACCTGCTGAAATCCACAAGGCTGACAACAGGGGATTGGTACTGAGACACCACAAATTTATTCTGTGCATTTGGAACAACAAAGAGATCCCTGGGGACCTGAGGAATGCCAACATCATGATTATCTTCAAGAAAGGAGATAAGTCTGTGTGTGGAAACCACGAAGGTTTCACACTCCTTTCTACAGCCGGGAAAATCCTTGCCCACGTTCTCCTAAACCATCTTCTACCTCTTGCTGAGGAAGCCCTGCCAGCATTTCAGTATGGTTTCAAACCATCCCATGGGTCAGTTGGTATAATCTTTGTTGTCTGCCGTATCCAAGAAAAGTATCAGGAATAACACCAGGACCTGTATAAGACTTTCATTTACTTTACTAAGGTCTTTTGTCCATCAATTGGAAAGCCTTGTAGAGAGGCTGCATTTGGATGTCCTGAAAAATACATTAAGGTCCTTAGGTTTCTCCATGACCATTCTGTTTACTAGCCCAGAGACAAATCCATTTCTCATCCGAAATTGGGTGAAGCAAGGATGCTTCATTACCCTGACTCTGTTTTCCATTTTTGACGGTCTTCCTGTTTCTCATTAAGGACTGTCTTCCTTCTGGAATTGAAATAGAATACCCAGTGAATGGAAGCTTCTTCAATCTGGGTCATTTTTGCTCAAAGACCAAAGTACTCAAAACAACCATCCTTGACTTTCATTTTGCCAGTGACTGTACCATCCTTGTGCACACTGGGGAAAACCTCCAGACCATGCTATATCTTTTCAAAGATGCCTACTGACTTTGGGCCTCTCTCTCAACCTCAAGAAGACTAAAGTGCTCTATCAGCCTGCCCCGGGCCATGAATGTGACACCTCTCTCCAAATTACCAGCAAGGCAAGGACTCTGGATGTAGTAGAACACTTCCCCTATCATGGTAGTCACCTCTGTTAGAGAGAGAACATTAATCATAGAATCATAGAATCAATGAGTCGTAAGGGACCTAGACAGATCATGGAGTCCGACCTCCCGCCATGGGCAGGAAGGAGCACTGGGGGTGGCAGGGGTCATAAGACCCCAGCCAGGTGCCTATCCAGTCTCCTCTTGAAGATTTCCAGGGAAGGTGTGAGCACCACCTCTCTGGGAAGCCTATTCCAGGCACTGGCCACCCTTACAGTGAAGTAGTTCTTCCTAATATCTAACCTAAACCTATCCTCCCTCAGCTTGTGGCCATTGTTCCTAGTGACTCCAAGGGGGGCCCTGGCGAACAGCCTTTCCCTTAGTCCCTGTTGGTGGCCCCTGATAAGTTTGTAGGCAGCCACAAGATTCCCCCTCAGTCTCCTCTTGCGGAGACTGAAGAGATTCAGGTCCCTCAGCCTCTGCTCATAGGGCTGGCCACAGAGGCCCCCAACCATATGAGTGGCCCTCCTTAATCAAGTGATTCAGTACAGAATCTGGTGCCTATGTGCTTCCTTTGGGAAATAGCTTCAGCATGTTTTTATTCATCATGATCTCTAAAAAGACACCAAGATACAGGTCAACTACACAGTTGTCAGCCCTACCCTCCTCTATGAATATGAAATGTGGGAGACCTACTAATGTCATCTCAGGAGCCTGGAGAGGTATCACCAATGATTGCTCTGAAAAATCCTCCACATCAAATGGGATTTCCCTTGCTGAAGCCAGCATTGAGTCAGTGATCCTCAAGTACCAATTTTACCTTACTGGACATTGAGTGTAAATGCCTGTTTCTAGACTCCCAAAACACGTGTTGTACTCCCAACAGGTTTAGTAACATGTTGTATGTGTTGTACATGTTATACATGTTGTACACATACAACCCATATTGTACGTGTTGTTGCATGTGTTGTACTACCCCAACAAGCTTAGTAAGGGCCTGATCCCTCATGGTTGACAGAAGAAATGCTACAAGAACACATTGAAGGCATAGCTAAAGAAAACCGATGCCAACATCAAGAGTTGGGAGGATATGGCTGCCAACTGACACCAAAGGTGCTACAACCTGAACCAAGCAGCAGCCCATTTCATGGTAAAGCATCTTGCCCCCAAGATGGAGAAAAGAGAGCAGAGGAAGGAAAAGGAGAGGGATCCCAGCATGCAGCCTACTGCCTCCTGCAGAAAAACCTGGAAGTTCTGTGGATGGATCTGTGGCTGTAGGACTGGACTCCTAAGTCACCTCAATACCCATCAATGAGCCATGGTAGAGATCATCCTTTAATTGAGGGATTGCTGACAATGACAAGAAATGGGGCCTAAGTGGTAATTTTGTAACCACCTGAATGTTTTGGCCCCCACTTTACTGTTTGCTAACATAAACTTGTGTGCATAGAGTATGTTATCTGTGCACGTCTGCTTATAGCTATGCATACATGTAGCCCTAATAGGTGCATATTTCAGTAAAAGTCCCAGAAAAAAAGAGAACATTTTAGCACCAGGAGCCAATTGGTTAACCACTTTGAACAGGAATCTGTTGACTCAGTTTTTAGCCTCCTTTCCCACCCAACATTTGAGGGAGGACAGAACCTGTGCTTTTTTAGCTTCCCAGCACACTGGTTGAAATACCACAACACAGAGCAGACATTCTCCAGCCCTGCTTCAGTTTTGTTTCTTTGTTTTTTGAAACTGAGCCATCACCTCTTCATTTAAGTCATTGACTAAAATGATTTCATAGATTTCATAGACGTTTGGGCTGGAAGGGACCCTGGAAGATCATCGAGTCCAGCCCCCTACCCCAGGGGCAGGAAGTCAGCAGGGATTATAGGATTCCAGCAAGATAAGCATCCAAATGTGTCTTGAAGGTGTTCAAAGCAGGTGCGTGAACCGCCTCCGGTGGCAGTCTATTCCAAACCTTGGGGGCTCGGACAGTGAAGAAGTTCTTTCTTATGTCCAGCCTGAATTGGTCATGGCGGAGTTTGTGACTGTTCTATTTTGTCATCCCTTAGGGCACTCTGGTGAACAGATGTTCCCCCAGATCTTGATGAGCACCCCTGATAAATTTATAGGTGGCCACCAGATCACCCCTGAGTCTGCACTTTTCTAGGCTGAATCGCTCCATGGCTATCAGCCTCTCATCATAAGGTCTGTTTTCCTGACCTCTGATCATGCACATGGCTCTCC
>NW_017728997.1:42436966-42444989 GCF_001723915.1 Gavialis gangeticus | reverse complement strand
AAGGCTTTTTTAAAGTCAAGATATACAATGTCAATCTCTTCCCCCTTGTCCAGGTGAGAAGTCATAAAAGGAAATGAGATTGATCAGGCAAGACCTACCTGCAACAAACCCATGCTGGGTATCCCTCAGGATATTGTCTTCAGCTAATCTGTTAAGGATGGCCTCCTTGATAATCTTTTCTAAGACCTTCCCCAGTGTAGAGGTCAGGCTGATGAGCCTGTAGTTTGCTGGATCTACTTTCCTCCCTTTCTTGAAGATAGGCATGACATTGGCCCTCTTCCAATCATCGGGCACTTCACCAGAGCGCCAAGAGCTCTCAAAGATCCATGCCAGGGGCTGAGCTATGATGCTTGCCAGCTCCCTGAGTACCCTTGGGCATAACCAATCAGGGCTGGCTGACTTCAAGTTATTCAGCCTGTCAAGGTGTTCCTTCACAAGGTCAGCTTTGATGGAGGGCAAGGATTCTCCCTCACCCAGGCCTCCCTGACCCATAGTGGGCAGGGCTGTCCCATGGAACTGGTGAAAAACTGATGCAAAGTACCCATTTAGCAAGTTCGAGATGGGATGGACTTGGCTTGTGCATCCAGGATTGCTCCCTTGAGGTGCAACCACTCATCTTGAACTCTCCTCACCATTGGGTTGTGGCCTTTTAGGGCCTCTCTGGGAAGCCTTCTTAGCTTGTCAAAGTCTGATTTCCTGAAGTCAAGGACTTCTGTATTACTGGCTGACTTGCCAGTTTTGTGGCAGATGGTGAAGGTGATCAACTCATGGTCACTGTCACCCAGCTTCCCTTTGATCATTAGGTCACTGATTAGGTCATCTCCAGTTGCCAGTACAAAGTCAAGCAGTGCTTTACCTCTTGTCGGCCCATAGACTGCTTGCATCAGATTGAGGTCATCCACACATGAGAGAACACTTTGAGACCCCTCGGATTTGGCTGAGTGCTCCTCTCATGAGATGTCTGGGTAGTTAAAGTCTCCCATGACAACCATACACTGGGATCGTGCAGCCACAGCCAATTCTCTGGTGAACCCCTCGTCAAGGTCTTGACTCTGGTAGGGGGTCTGTAGTACCATAGTATCCCCTGTACTGTGTTCCCCATGGATTTTAACCCAGAGGGATCCACATATCTTCCTCTCTTAGCTTCTTACAGGGAGAGCTTAAAAAAGGAGCTCTGGAGAAGAGCCTGTATAATATCAGACTTTTGCTGTTGTGGTTGAGTGCACTGTGTTTAGAAGGTAGAGAGTGATGGATTCAGTTCCCCTCTAGAGGTATAGAACATGGGTTTATGACTCTCTGTGTGAGAACCCTTACTACTCAGCTACTGGGTCTACATTTTGGGAGAACAGTCATCCTCTTCCTTCAGCCTAATAGCCAATAGTCTTGGTGTCTGGCTGCCTAGATTTTCATGCTTTAGATACCAGCCGGTGTACATAACAGGCATGTGCACATGTCCAGCCATTACATAACCTACTGCTCGTGTCCAGTTTACCCTTACATGCTGCCAGAGAAATACCATAATTATGTGTGTGTAAGAAGCATTTTTGACACTTAAATTGCTAAAAAAAGAAAAGCCATTTAGACTCACAAAGGGAAATGCATAAAATTCTACCCCAAATGTAAAGGGAGATTTCTGGGTGTGAAAAATAATTTCTAGACTCCACTTGGGAATCTACATAGACCTTAATATTTCAAATAGCTTGGAGATTAAGTAGCAATCACCTCCTCTCCATTCAATTTCATCTTCCCTTTGCCCAGCCTTTTTCATCCCCACTTAATTTGGATTGATTTAAAGCAGATGGATTTCATCAGTCTCAGGTACTGGAAGAGTGTGAAGACCATAGGTCCAAGCAGAGAGAGTGGAAAAGTTGTCATTGACAGCAATGGGAACTGTATTGAGACCTCTCTCTGTATCTGTTAAATGGATACAAATAAAAGTCAGGACAGAACTTGAGTCGTAGGTAGACATTAGAAGTATCTCCATTGAAGATAATTGAGCTGTATGAGTAAGAGAACAGAATAGACTCCATTTCTAATAACTCACTACAAGAATTTAAGAACATTAGCCAAATTAACTGAATCAGTAAGTATCAATTTATTCTACTTTCCAATATATATATCAGAAAATAATTAGCCTCTAATCCATATTTATTAAACCTATCTAGAGCTGCAGTTGTTTAAATTAGATTTATACGTGCTCAGGATCTGGTATCTATTCATTTGCTTTTTGGTGCTACATGTTGGTAGTGACAGAGATCTCTCATAGTAACAGGGATTATATCAATTTGAGTTAATTATTCTGATAATCTAGAGGAAGAGAGATCTGTTTTTTCAAAGTTAAATCAAAGGAGATTCTACCCAGTTGGGGACTTTATTTAACTTTTTTTTTTTAAGTCACCATTTTTCTGCAACTGTAGCCCTTAGTCTTCCATTGTCAAGAGAAAATCAATGCCAGGTATGAAGTCAGCCAAGGTTTCTAAGGATGAAGCTTTCATCAGAGAATATTAAGCAAGAGAAAACTAGAGTGAATTTCCATTTTTACAAGTAGCACATTTTTCATTTTTTGTTGATCATATTTGATGCCAATTACTTCGTGGGTTTATGCCTAATTTTTAAACTACTTTGAATTTATTTTTTGTAAAACATATTCTGTGGTCTTGGGTTGGCCATCTCACCCCTTGGAGTTATACATTTTTAAAGATGATTTTTCCTGTAGTCTACATCTGTACTTTGAATCTTTCCTTCTAGGAATGGATTGAATCTTAGGTCACTTTTCTTTATTCTTTTGGGTACTCACAAGATATAACTTGGTGCCTCATACTTAGAGATTTGTATCTATCCCAACACATTTCCAATCCTGTGTTGCAAGGCGAAGTAAAAAATATAGCTGGCAGAAAAGTATAGACAAACACTTTTCCTTTTCAAGAGTTTGAGGCATTTAATATGAAGTGACCAGTAAGAGTGAAATACTTATTTCAAAGTAACTGGAAAGATTCAATCCCAATTGTTTGCCTTAAAATGAATGAATGGCTGCCCTAAGATGAATGAATGTTGCAAGCAGTATGTACAAGCCCTGAGAGGGTGCATCTACATGTGCAGTTAATGTGCCTGAATGTTACTGCACAGTAACTTCAGGTGTATTAAGCTTGGGTCAGGAATGCATCTATATATGCACCCTATTGGGTGCAGTTTTCCACCCAATGGGAGTACTCAAGTCCAGGGCTGCTCTTACCCTGCTCTGCCCCCCTGCAGCAGCCAAAAGAGCTCCAGGCTCTAGCCACAGTTGCCTGGGTGCCAGCCCTGACCTGGCAAGCAGATCCAGGGGAAGCCTCAGACTGGAAGGCGATGTCCTCCTGGGAGCTGGTGGCCAGCATGCCATGGACTCTTCTTGTTCTCCTCCCCTGCAAGGTGCTTACTGACCATCTCCTCCTCCACTCTGTACAGTAGGGTGCCCGGGCAGCTGCCCATGGACTCCAGGCCCACAGTGCTACCCAAAAACATGCACTATGGATAGTTTGCAAGAAACACCACACATAAACCCACCCTCCACTTCCCTCACTACAACAAACTCCCTCCTGCCCTCCCCAGCAACAACCCCCCTTCTTCTCTCCCAACCCACCAGTACACTCTTCCCTCCCTCCCTCTAATGCGTCCGTCCATAACCCCAAGGTTCACCACCAATAAAGCACCTTCTTCCTCATGAAACTATTTACAAGGGTGCATTGCCAACTCTTGGGGGGAGGGGGTATGGGGTGAAGATACCTACAGTGTAAATCCCAGGAAAAGGTGCCTTGCACCCTGGCCTCTACCATCACCACCATGGATGCAGACACTGTGGTGAGCCTAGTAGGCTTGGGACTGGCCCAGGGGCAAAAGCAGGGACTGCCCAGCCTGCACAGCCCACTCCCCTCCCCCCTTCTCCATGAGGCTGGAGCCAGTAGGGCCCATGTGCAGAGCTGATCACCAAGGCCAGGATGGTGATGAGGACCCGGTGGTCCTCCTCTGTTGCCTCCACAACCTGGGCCACCATGATGCCCTGCCAGTCTCGGGCCTCCACCAGTCTTTCCAGGAGGGTGATATGTCTCTCTGTGAGGGCAAGATATACCCAGTCCCTCTCCTGTTTCCTCCCCAGGCCCTGGGCTCACCAAGCCCAAGAGTCTGCCAGCCACACCTCCACCACCATGATCAGCTGGTCTAGCAGCAGGGTCTGGTCCTGGGTCCAGCACTGGAGAAAGTGGTGCATGTGGAGTGTGCTGGCCAATGGTAGCAGCATCCTTGCAGTGTCATCTCCACTGGTAGCTGGTTGGTCTCTCATACAGCTGCTAGACCTGCAGAGCAATGACCCACTGGCTCTTTGTGAGGGTTTGCAACATTTCAGAAGTAACATGCACTGTACCAAGGGGCTGAGCACTCAGTTCAGGGGTCGTGTGTGGACAAGTACCCAGTGACCATCATAAGTTAGCCAGGTGGGCCCTTCCACAAGTGGCTGCTGCCTGAGTTTTCCATCCCTGCTCCCACAGCATGGGCAGGTAAGCCACTTGCCATTTGCCAAAGGTTGCCTGCCTTCCCTATACCCTCCCGAAGCTAGGCCAGGGCTGGCTTTTGCCAGCAGTTCACCTGGTGGCTCCAGACAAACTTCCCCCTTCTCCTCCCTACAAGCCAGGCAGTTTCCTCCAATGCCGCTGGGCCCATGGCACCCTGGTTGTGGGGGTGAGGGGCTCCCACCTGGCTGGCACAGTAAGTTTGAGATGCCCCCACACATTCTGGCAGCCCTCTTTGGAGAGGTGCCCTCGGACAGGGGCCCCCACAACACATAGCTGGAACCCCAACCATGCCCCTGATCAGAGTCCCCTGGGCATGCTGCAATGAGAGAGCTGCTAGAATGCACTGAGGGGTGCTTGACCCACTGTGCTCTGCTCATGATGATTGCCATGATGCCTCAAGGGCATCTGAGAATGTGGTGCAGGGTCCTGATCTTCAACAGTGCCAAAAGCAGGCCTGAGCCTCTCCACAACTTGTGCCACTGCCTGGAGGGGTATCTCTGCCTATTCTATGAGTGCCTGATGACCCTGTGCAGCTTCAGAGAAGATTTCTGTTACCATTAACAAGTTTATTGGCATGTGACAGGCCTATGGGTGCCTAGCTGGGTGGCTTCTGGCTGATCAGAAAAGTCCTTAATTTCCTCCCTGCTTGTTCGGGAAGAAAACTCCAGCCTGCAGTGGGGTAGTTCAGCCAGGCACGGTAGGAAGGGGAGGAGAGCCTCCCCCACCCCCCACGCAAGGCTCCTGGCTCCTGGCTCCTGGCTCCAGGTAAATAGCCTGGGAGTGGGTGGGTGAGCTGGCATGGGCCTGGGTGGCTGCAGCACCCCCTTTCCCCTCCACCCGCCTCCCTGTGCAGATGGGGATGACAGGCACTCCCAGCTTTTGGACTCATAACCTGGCTGAGGTGACATGGTCCAGATGCCTGTGGTGTCCTGGAGTGCAGTGACACAGCGTCTGGCTGCCTGGGCAGTGACTTTGTCCAGAGAGGAGCTGGAGGTGTTTGCTGATGAGGCCATCCCTGACCAGTCTCCTGGCTTGGGGTGCACTGCTACAGTTGGCGGGGCAGGGGTGGACTGGTCTGCCCAACCTGCTTAGTGAGGCCACAGCCAGGGAGCGTACTGGGAGGGTAAGGTTAGAATTCAAAGAGACCTCAAGAAATTGGAATATTGAACCCAAAATAATCTCATGAGTTTCAATACATACAAGTGCAAAGTCCAAGCACTTAGGATGGAACAACCCATTCATCAGTGTGCCCTTGTTGCCAAGAAGGCTGGCAGCATACTCAGCTGCAATGGTAGGAATGTTGCCAGCAGATCAAGGAAAGTGATCATGAACCTCTATCCTGCACTGGTGAGGCCACATCTGGAGAAATGTGTCCAGTATTGGGCCCCCCGCTATAGAAAGTATGTAGATAAATTGGAATGAGTCCAGGGGAGAGCAATGAAAATGGTTGTGAAGCTAGGGCACGTGAGTTCTGAGGAGGCTGAGGGAACTGAACTTATTAAGTCTAGAGAAGAGAAGACTGAAAGGGGATTTAATAGCAGCCTTAAACAACCTGAAGGGTGGTCCCAAAGAGGATGGAGCAAGACTATTCTCAGTAGTGGCAGATGACACAAGAAGGAGTAATGGTCTAAAGTTGCAGCAAGGGAAGTTCAGGTTAGATATTAGGAAGAACTTTGTCAAAGATCAAAGTCTTTGATTTCGGATGCCAATGGCAAAAGAACAAAAGGGCAAAAGATCAGAGGCTAACACAGCAAATTTTGTAATTGTAGTCTCACACTATTATTTTTTAGTTTGTAACAGTGCTGTATATACACACCCCTGTTTGTGCCTCATTTTAAATCATTTGAGCTTCCCATATGAGAGAAAAAAAACTGACCTTGACAGCCCAGCACGAAAGATAACGTCCCTATGGTAACGAGATACCCAAATTGGCTGGGTTTAATGGAATTGTAAAATTAAATAATATACTATGCTTGCCCTCTTGTGACCAAACAGGACCAGTACCACCCAAGGAAAAATATAACCCCCCTTTTATGAAACTTGAGAAAACAAAGAAAGCACAAGTGCCAACCTGTTAATTATTCATGCCAGGCGTGAAATAATTGGCTATTCTGTTTCCTATAACTTTGAAAGAACTTCCGCCCAGAGCAGAGATCTCAGAGCATTCCCAAGAGACACAGCTTGTAACCTGATCAGTTACAAACAATATCTCCCCGCCTCCGGTTAGTTTTATTTTTTTTCTTCTGGCGTAACCCCGTTCCTGCCAGCTTGCTCTTTTCATCTTATCTTATCTTTCGTATGTCCCTCTTGTCAAGAGCTCTCGGTAAAGACCGTAGTAATTTGTGTAAACTGTTTGAAACCTGTACTCAGCAAGTCTGAAACCCACTGTAATCGCTGGGTGACAGAACATCTGCATGCTGTAACTAAGAAATCAACTGCTTCTGTCTACGCTGCAATCAATCATCAGTAGCGTAAGTAAAATAAACTTTCTGTGTAACCAATACTCTTTAAGTCACCTGAATCCTCGCCGTTAACACCCGCCTGTCCCATCACTGTTCTTACTCGTGCCAAGCTGGTCGTGCCGACCAAGGCTCGTGGGTCAAGGGTGCACCAGTCTCTGGGCGCAACAAACTTTATCACTAGGAACATAGTAAAACACTGGAACAGGTTACCCAGAGAGGTTGTGGAATCTCCATTCTTGGAGGTTTTTAAGACCCAACTAGACAGAGCCTCATCTAGGATGATACAGTTGGGGCTGGCCCTGCTTTGAGCAGGCAGTTAGACTTGATGACCTTCTGAGGTTCTCTTCCAGCCCTAATTTTCTATGATTCTATGTTTCTTTGATTCTATGACCCGGCACTGGTGTCCTGAGAGGCCTTCCCCTACTGAATCCTCCTCATTGCTGGGTGGTGGCATAGGGACTGGCAGCCTGCCCATGATGGAGTACATATGGTGGGCCTCACTAGGGTCCCAGGGGCCCAGGCACAATAAGACTCAGTCCCAGGGACCCAGGCTCAGTCCCAGCTGCTGAGGCAGCCCTTGAGCAATGATTGTGGTACATAACTTGGACCCTCTGTGCCCACAGGGTCTTAACTTTTACACAGCACTGTTGGCTGGAGCACTGGTCCAACAACATGACATAGATGTGGGTGTTTGCCTTGGAAGCCCAGCAAAGCAGGGGGTGGACCTCCATGTCACCTCAGATTGTAGCAAGATCCACAGTCTCCTGTTCCATCCAGTTGGGTCCCCAAGCTGCTGTCTCTGGCATCAGGGAGGCCACCATGGCAGCTGCTGCTCAGGAGTTGGGGGTCAGCCTTTGATTTGGTATCCCATGATGTTCTCCAAAGAAAATTGGAAGATAGTGGACTTAACTGCAACATGGTTAAGTTGGTATAGTTTCTAGGGTCGGAAGGGACCTGAGTAGATCATCTAGTCTGACCCCCTGCCATGGCAAGAAAGAGTTCTGGGGTCAAATGACT
>NW_017728997.1:42407423-42436113 GCF_001723915.1 Gavialis gangeticus | reverse complement strand
TAGCGCCTCCTGATGTCTAATCTGAATCTACCCTCTGCCAGCTTGTGACCGTTATTTCTAGTCCCTCCTGGTAGTGCTTGGGGGAACAGGGACTCCCCCAGTGCCTGCTGGTCCCCTCTGACTAGTTTGTAAAAGGCCACTAGATCTCCCCTCAGCCTTCTCTTGTGGAGACTGAACAGGTTCAGGTCCCATCATCTCTCTTCATAGGGCCTGCCCTGCTGCCCCCGATCATGTGAGTGGCCCTCCTCTGGACTGTTTCCATGTTGTCCACATCCCTCTTGAAGTGTGGCACCCAGAACTGGATGCAGTACTCCAGCTGCAGCCTGACCAGTGCCACATAGAAGGGGGAGTATCACCTCCTTGGACCTGCTTGAGATGTTCTGAAACCTTCACTGGCTCTGGAGATGCACAGGGCAGCTGAGACCTTCACTGAGATGGGAGCAGCTGAGACCAGTGGAGCTGAGACCTCCACCATGGATGCCTTAGAGCTGAGACCTCCACAGGTGGACCTCAGGGCAGCTGAGAGCAGGGCAGCTGAGACCTCCACTGGCTCTGGAGCTGCATAGGGCATACTGCATGTGGGGTGAGTGCCTTTACCCACTGGTGTCCTGCACAGGTCTGGAGGCAGTGCAACGTGGTGCAGAACCCAGCACACAACCCACCTCCACCAGTGCACAGATCTGGGAGACACATGACCCCCATGTTGGCTCCATGTCTGCACCCCATGGGAGAGCCCCCCCCTACATCCCTGGAAAGGCTCAGGCTGTCTTTGTGCCAGCCCTGCTTCTGGGGAGCAGTGGGCTGCTGCTGCACTCTGCACCACACTACCCCTGCCTCTGGAGCCACATGGGATGCCATGTGCCTGCTGCTGCTGGGCAGGCAGAGGATGCACTGCAAACAGTGTGTGGCAGGCACATGGTATCACATGAGGCTCCTGGGCCAGTGGCAGCATGGAGCAGAACCCAGTGTGCGAAGGCAGCCTACCTATGCCCCACGCACAGATCCATGGGGCATGTGCCCCCCATACCCGCCCTAGGGCTCATGCAATGGCAGGAAACTCCTCCTTCCACACTCCTTGATAAGCAGCCCAGGCTCTGTCCATTGCACCACCTGCCCTGGGGGCCCATTCACCCCAGCCCCTGCCTCTATCCCACTACCTCCCTTACCGTGGGGGCCTTGATCTGCCCTCCCCTTTCTCCCCAGCTCACTTACCTACTGGGTGCTGCTCAACATGTGGTGCTGTATTCCTGGCTGTGTGCATCAGGCTGCTGCTGGTCTCAGCATATATGTGGCCCCTCCCCCCAGCTTTCTCACTACTACTTCCAGGTCATCTGTGTATCACTGATGGTACGCATGCCACAGTTTGGGAACTGCTGGACTAATATGTTTATTAAATATACATAAGAGATTTACAATGAATATTTAAGTTTACACCTAGTGGGCATATCTGCATGAGATTTTTACTATGGAGTAGACTAGTTAGCACTGCAGTAAACATCTCAGCATCTACATGAGCAGAGCTATTAGGCTGAAATAATATACTCCACAGCAGGGTAAATGTAGATGCTGAAAGGGCTGGCTGGGGCATGAGGGTGTCTCAGTGCAGGAACTGTCTGCCAGCTAGCCCTATACTAGAGCACACTTGTGCCCCAGCCAGCCCCTCTGCAGCATGTTAAGCTCAGTCAGAGCAGCCCTGGGCTCCTTACCATCCAGGTGTGCTCTTACCTGGCTCAACATGCTGCAGTTATGTATGCAGATGAAAACATGGCCAGTTTTCTATAACAGCCACTTTTATTCAGATGTAGCTGAATCTTGAAAAAATCTACTTTATGTAAGTAATTGTGGCTCACCTCTGCTCAAGTGATGATTTTTAGGAAAATCAATGGTGCTTTTCTTTGAGTCATGTAATATTTAATAGATTTTTTTTTCTCTTTCAGAAGTCCTGTTTATTTGCCTATACACAGTTCATCATCAGTCAACTTGGCAAGTTAAAGCTCTTTCCTTCAAGTATACAGGCATTGCTTAATTTTATCTATGGTATACTATTAATGGGACTACATTTAAGTCAAGGTGCATGAAGTATAAGCACATGTGTGGCAGCAAGACATGAGCTGCCAAGGCAGTGAGTGGCCTGGAAGCATCAGGAGACCCACAACCCTAAGACTTACCAGAAGGCACATCAGTGACAGAGTCTGGGGAAACCCCAGCACTGCTCCCACCGCACTCTATCAGTGCATGCTGGCTCTGTCTGGCAGGGTGCATGCCAGAGGATATCATAAAGGTACACCCAACCTCAATAAAAAAGGCCCCAGAGGAAGGAGCATGGCGGGGAAGAAGCTGGCTCACGTTGCAACTTGCCCCAGCAAGTTGGAATGACTCCAGTTCCCACACATAAAGACTTGGAGGAATCTTTAAAATGGATGAGTCCCAGACCTGTTCCTGAGTCAATCAAGCACTGAAGAACCCTCGCCATCCTGTGGAAGGAAGGAAGACAACTAACCGTGAGTTGTTTGAGGTAAGGAGAAAGGATTCTCCAGCAACCCTCAAAGAACATGTAGAGTGTGGACCTACTGTTAATTTAATGAGGAATGAAATCCCATCCAGGAGAATAGAATTTTGAATAGAGGTAGTCTGACAGACAGGTGGACTTAATTAAATTGAGGCTTAAGGCTTGTGCTAAGTATTCACCAAGTACTAGGGGACATTGATGGTGCATTTGCGACACTAACAACATGATTAAGACCAACTGATGGAGAGGGGAATCCAGGACGAGTGGTTGCTCCTCAAGGGAGCAATCCTGGATGCACCAGCAAAGTCCATCCATCTCAGAGGAAAAGCAGCAAAGGGCACAGCAGCCCCCTTGGCTCTCCAGGGAACTGGCGGACCTCCTGCATCTTAAAAGAAAGACCTACAAAGGATGGAGGACTGGATCCGCCACCAAGGAGGAATACTCTGCTTTATTCCAGACTTGCAGAGAACAAATCAGGAAAGCCAAGGCTGTGATGGAACTCCAGCTAGCTACAAATATCAAGGAAAATATTTAGATATTTGTTTAGATACGTGTCAGAAGCGGACTGGCCAAGTTTGCCTATGACACCAAACTCTGGGGTAAAGCATCCACACCTGAGGATAGGAGGGTGATCCAGGAGGTTCTGGACAGACTCAGGAAATGGGCAGATGAGAACCTGATGGTATTCAACACCAAAAAATGCAAGGTTCTCCACCTTGGGAGGAAAAACCTGCAGCATGCTTATAGGCTCAGTAGTGCTACGCTGGTTAGCACTACAGATGAAAAGGATTTGGGGGTCATGGTTGACCACAAGATGAACATGAGCTTTCAGCGTGATGCTGCGGCTAGTAAAGCGAACAAAATGCTGGCTTGCAACCATAGATGCTTCTCAAGCAGATCCTGGGATGTTATTCTCCCACTGTACTCAGCCTTGGTGAGGTCGCAGCTGGAGTACTGCATCCAGTTTTGGGCTCCACAATTCAAAAAGGGATGTGGAGAAGCTTGAGAGGGTGCAAAGGAGAGCCACGCACATGATCAGAGGTCAGGAAAACAGACCTTATGATGAAAGGCTGAGAGTCATGGGGCTATTCAGCCTGGAAAAGTGCAGGCTCAGGGGTGATCTGGTGGCTACCTATAAGTTTATCAGGGGTGCTCATCAGGATCTGGGGGAACGACTGTTCACCAGAGCCCCCCAAGGGATGACAAGATTGAACAGTCACAAACTCCACTGTGACCAATTCAGGCTGGACATAAGAAAGAACTTCTTCACTGTCCGAGCCCCCAAGGTTTGGAATAGACTGCCACCGGAGGCGGTTCAAGCACCCACTTTGAACGCCTTCAAGACACATTTGGATGCTTGTCTTGCTGGAATCCTATGATCCCTGCTGACTTCCTGCCCCTGGGGCAGGGGGCTGGACTCGATGATCCTCCAGGGTCCCTTCCAGCCCAAATGTCTATGAAATCTATGAAACATCAAGCTACTACTAGGGTGGAGTGTAAGGGGAGGTGGAGCCCCGAGGAACACCACTTGACCTAACAGTGAACCTTCCTCTTCTTTAGTATGTGACCTCAAGGTGTGTTAGGAGAGATGAAGGTTTGCACCATTATCAGTTTGCCTTTATGGTACAATGTCAGGTCCTAAAGGTGGGAGCACTGAAGACCACTCCTCAAGTTGTAGACATCAGAATAAGGTAACTCACAGGTGTTTACAACATTCTTAAGTATTTCCAGAGTCCTGGTGTCAAAAACAAAACAGTGGCCCAGATTAGAAGACTTCTAAAGCTACAGCTTGGGTCCTAAATATTCTGATATTTTTTAAGAAGATCTCAGTGCCAGCCTCTCCCATTGGGGCAGTTGGTATTCATCCAACTTTACAACAGTGTCATTGGGTGTTTATAGATGTGCTCCAGGAGGTGGCGGCAGGGGTGTGTATGTGCTTTAATTTGCAAACTGCATTAATTAAAAGCACCCAAGCATGATGAGTATCTGCATCCTCATGCTGAAAAATGGTGGTAGGGCACTTTGAACTAAAACTCATAGAAGGAGTTTAGGTTTCAAGTGCCCTGCATCCATTTTTCAGCAGAGTGACACTGATACATGTGATCCTGGAAGCTGCTGGAGCATGTTCATTTCCGTGCTCCAGCAGATGAGTCTGTTCTGACTCACTGACCATGTTGGGGCAGTCTCACTGCACATGTGTAGGAGTCCACTGACATCAGACTTTGCCTTCCTTTTCATTTTGTAAAAAAAAATCCTTTTTTATAGACTTGCTTCAAACTATGTCTTCCCCTGGCCATTCATTGTTTAACATATTTATTGTGAGTCTAAGGTGGAAAATCAATCTAAACATTTGGTGGGGATGGACTGAGAAGGATTAACTGTCAAAAGACTCCTGATGGTTGAAGGTGGCCTAGGTCTTGGAGGTATTTGATTTTGGAAAACATTGAAATTAGGTAACTTCTGTGGTGGGCCAGTAGGGGGTGCTCCTGCACTGGGCCACCCACCTCACGGTGCCTGACCACCTACCAGTGTCTCCCTGGGGTGCCTTATGTCTGACCGACCCCACTTCCCAGAGCACTCCTGCAAGCCCGGGCATACCTCTACCACCATCCAGGAATTCTGGTCTGCCTGTGGCCCACAGTACAATGGAGAACTTTATTGATTACAGGGAGTAGGCATGGGGCAGGATACAGGATAGGGATGTATCACAGAGTAACCTTAGAACAAACAGTGTGGCTAGGTAGCCTTTGATCATGCATCTCTTTTACAGCAAGCTATATATCTAGATAGGTTTCAAGTAGTTCATTCACAAGTATCATCCAGATGCTGACTGAGCTTTCCTCTTTAGGCAGGCAGTTCATGGGGGGTCAGTGAGTTTCCAGAGATATCCCTACTAGGGCTGTGTGAAGCTTCAGTCCCTGATTCCATTCAGCATAAATTCAGCCCCATTAGGTGGCCAAATCTCTGAATCCAAATCAAATCAGAGCCTTTAATCTCTCCAAATTGAATCTGAACCCTTGGAATAGATTTGGAGAGATTCAGGGAGATTTGGAGATTCAGACATAGACACAGCTTTAAATGTTTTTTCTACATACCTCTAGGCAGCAGGGGGCTCGTGAGTGCTGCGATGCTGGGGAGGATGGAGCGTCCCACGCAAGTGTGAGGGAATCTCCAATGTGCTCAGCAGCAGACCTGGAAGTGGACCAGAAGCACTTTCAGTCTGCATCACAGCTATTTGGTCTACTTACTTCTGCTGAGAGCAATTCCTTACCAAATTATGCTTAATATCTGGGGTTGTGTTGGATGAGATTATGCTCCAACTATGTTTGCTTTGAGTACTGGATGATCAGAGAAGTGGGATTTACATAGATACCCTATGGTTATTGAGCAAGTAAATCAGTCACTATGCAAGTACATCTTTAATGAAGTGCAAATAATTAAAAGAAATGCACAGTTCAGGGACAGTAGCTGAACAGCAGCCTTGGAAGATGTGACAGTTCCATTTGCCATATTCTTTATAGCGACTTCTTTGACCGCAAAATTACTAAATATTTTGTCACTTATTAATTAAGGCTTAGATATGTAATGCCTCATATTGTGATTATGCACCAGAAAATAATTGTAACAATGTGTTGTAGATTATGTAGGATGTATGAACATATTTGCAATCTTCCCCCCAAAACCCAGGCTTTGAATTTATATGGGACAGGGTTTGCTTTGCAGCTATTGCCTTGGGAACAAGTAATCACATGGTACAAAATGCTAGTGAAGCATGCTCAGTGAATGCATAAATATGGTCTGTTTTTCATTTATTTGTTGTGAATTCTCTTTTAAATTTCTTGCTGTCAAGCATGCCTGTGAGGAATCCTTAATTTATCTCATATCTGCAAGCATGGTGCAGAAGCCTGGCAGTGCTGTGTACTGTGACTGCTAAAACCTAGATTAATGTAGAACAAAACAATTTGCACTCTTTCTGTGGGAAGGTTCAGCCTCCCAGAATGCAGACTCTTTACAATCTCATTACAGAGAATTTCTTCTGTTTAGGGGTAGAGAAATTAGCTAAAATACAAATCACAACAACAAGGTCCCATCTATCAAAATAGTCAAACAGGACTTTCTTTGGTCATTTGAAGCCTATTTATGCATTACTAAGTCCCCGCCCCTGTTTCCCCCCCCCCCACAAGCTTCTGACAATCAGTGTTCCAATTGCTTTCTTTTGTCAAGTTAAAAACACAAATGCATAAAGAAAAAAGCCCATGAAAAGAAAGGTAACCACATTCATCCGCTATGTATTTTTGGGGTAGGGTGCTTTTTTGGGGGCGGGGTTCAATAAAAGGCTGTTTTAGAATGCAAAGCAATTCTGCTGATTACTGTATTGCAGCACTGTTGGTTGGCATTTGCAAGTTAGAGTGTGTCTAGAATTCATGATAAGCCCTTCACAGAGTTCCACAGCCTGGTAGAGAGTACAGCTGAATATATTTAAGTCCTGACTCAAACTGGAATCCCTAAAATATAAGTTATCTGGAGCTGACTTGATTCATGCTCATTTGTCTTTGCTAACCTGAGATAGACATAATTCACAGTGCTTTAGAAATAATTAAATTCATCCCAGGGTACTGAAGGCACTACACAAAAGGATCTTGGAGCTATTAACAATAGTATTTACAAACTCATGGGAAATGTGTAAGATTCCAGAGGACTGGAGAAGGACTCACATAAAGTCCATCCTCAAAAAAGGGAAAAAGAGAGTTGACAGGGGTGGGTGGAATTCAGTCATATTGGTCAGCTTCAGTTCAATACCTAAGAATTGTGGCGGGTGCAGAGATCCCACCTCAGGAACACAGCTGGGTATTCGTATCCCTCCGCTGCTTCCACCACGTGAGGCGGGCCAGTAGGGGGTGCTCCTGCGTCGAGCCACCCACCTCCCTGCGCCCGACCACCTTCCAGGCTCCGAATGCCTCCCTAGGGGCACCTTATGTCCGGCCGACCCCTCTCCCGGAGCACACTCGCTAGTCTGGGGGTAACGTGCCGCCACCACCCCAAGAATGGACTGTCTCGCGGCCCTGTGTCCTTGGGGTAACACAGGCCTAAAGTCCCACGGGTACTCAACCCAGTACAGGCACTTGGGGTACTTCCCCAAGTCCGGGGGCAAAAAGGTATAGTCTCCCTTAGTCCACAGACCTAAGGGGTCTCTTAGGCATAATTTAGACCCACCCCTCAATAAGTCTCCCACACCAGTCAAAAAGGAGAACTTTATTGATTACAGGGGGTAGGGTAAACTAGGGTACAGGATAGAGCAATATCTAGAAATCCTAAAGAGCAAACAGTCTGGCTGTGGTAGCCTTTTGATTACGCATCTGTGATACTTCCAGCTAAATATCTAATCAGATTGAGTAGCTTACTCACAAGCATCTTCCAAAGGCAGGTGAAGTTTCCCTTTGGAGGCAGGCGGTTCCTAGCTCGTGAGTTTGGGGGGAGAGAGCCAGTTTCAGATGTTAAGGCTTCTCTGTCCCCTGCCTGGCTGCTGCGTCACCTCATGGCCGGAGAGGCGCGACCGCCTCCTTCCCCGTCCTAACTTATATAGCCCCTGTGACCTCATTCACCTGGGCCAGCGGAGGTCAGCCCCAGTTGGCTGTCAGCCAACCAATTTGAAATGCATCACCTGTTACCGGGCAGATTCCAGCTCCCCAGGTAGAAACCCCTTACCCAGGTAAGTGATGTAAGTCACGTAAGCAGAGGGAGCAGGTTTCCCCCTCCCTCAGGAATGCAGCCAGCTCCAGTTCCCTAAAGAGACAGGCTGAGGGTGTGTCCCCTGTGTGCTGGGCCCATCCTAATTGAATGGTCACAGCACAGAGATTTAAATCACAGTGTCACAGGGCAGAGATTTTTGAAGGTGGCTTTCTGCCACAAGAATTTACCGGAGCAAATTTTAAAAATTTAAATTTGAAAAAACCAGTGGGGAGGAAATCCAGATTGATAAATGCCATCATGGATTTGTTAAGAACAAATCATAACAAATTAACTTGATCATCATCTTTGACAAAGTAACTAGTAGGGTGGATGAAATGAATGCAATGGACATAGTATACTTAGACTTCAGTATGGTTTTTGATAAAGTGCCATATGACATTCCCATAGACAAAGTGGAGAAATGTGGGCTGGATAAAATTTCTATAAGGTGGATATTTAACTGGCTCAATAACCACAAGCTAAGGGTTCAATGTCAGAATGACAGGAGGCTTTAAGTAGGGTTCTACAGGGATCTGTCTTGAGTCTAGTGGTATTTAGCATGTTTATCAATGATCTGGATGCCAAAATAGAGGCCTTCATTGGCACAATGATGTGAAACTGGGAAGGACTGCAAATACTTTGGAGATCATGAGTAGATTCCAAAAAGACCTTTTCAGATGAGAGACCTGGGCTAGAGACAACAAAATGAAGTTCGATGTACACAAATGTCAGGTGCTACACCAGGGGTGGGCAAAATATGGCCCATGGGCCAGATCTGGCCCACCAGGCCATCCAGCCAATAGGACCCTTCTATAAGCCCTCTGTAAACCCAGGCCCTCATTGCCCCTTTGCAATCTGGTGCCTTCATGCAGGAGGTGCAGTTCTGTTTGCTAAGCAACCACACCCCCACCCCAGCCTGGCCTGACCTGCCCCTGCTCCAAGCTAGGGGCCACTAGAGACAAGAAGCCTCTGCCCAGCAGAGGCTTTTGCTCTATTACCCCAAAGCTATTTCAAGCTTCCTGCCTGCAAGAATGGGAATTTGGGTAAGGGTCCCACCAGATTGGGGCCAGGGACTCCCACTGGAAGAAAGGGGATGGGACCATGGGGAGCTATGCATTGTGGAGCAGGGTTGGTCCTGCGCGATGTAGGAGCTGAATGCTACGGGGCTAGCTGGGGCTGGCCCTGCATGCTGCCACCACATGTGGCTTGGGACTGGGTGGAAGTGCGGGAACTGCTGCTATAGGGGCCATTTTGGGCTGGCTTTGCACCCTGCCACCATGTACAACCAGGGACTGGATCAGCAGCTATGTGTCATGGGGCTGGGTGGGGTTGGGCTCACACATTGCCACCACCTGTGGCCAGGGACTGGGGTGGGAGCACAGGAGCTATGTGATATGGGGCCACATGCAGTTCCAGGGACTTGCGCACTCTGAGGCCTGCAAGGACTCTTGCAGAATGGGACAGGACAGCTGATAACAGTCAGGAGAAAGCTGAACTCTTTCATGAATACTTTCCATCAGTGTTCCTGCATACAAATGGTGATCACCTGCCTGGTTGGATGGATGTGGGGGCGAGGTGTGTGGGAGGTGATTGGTCAGTGTTAAACTGGTGAGGGAGCACTTAGAGCAGCTGAATGTCTTCAAGTTGGCAGAACTGGATGGACTACACCTGAGAGTGCAGAGGGAATTGGCTGGAGTCATTGCGGGACCATTGGCAACATTATTTAAAAACTCATGGTGTTTGGGAGAGGTCTCAGAAGACTGGGAAAGGGCCAATGTCATGCCAATCTTTTAGAAGGGGAGGAGGGAGGATCCACAAAATTATAGGCTGGTCAATTTGACCTCCCTACTGGGTAAAATTTTGGAAAAAAATATCAAGAAGTTCATTTGTGAGAGACTGGCAGAAGGCATGATGCTGCAGAATAGCCCACATGATTTCACTGTGAGAAGATCATGTTTGACCAACCTTGCCTTCTTCTATGATAAAGTAAAAAACTACTTAGGTGTGGGAGATGTAATTGATGTCATATACTTGGATTTTAAAAAGGCCTTTGTTACAGTCTCCTGTGACACTTTTATAAAAAAAACTGGGGGATTGTGAGCTGGCAGGAGCCATGATCAGGTGGCTTGGGAACTGGCTAAGAGGTCAAACCCAGAGAGGGTTAGTGGACCAATCTATATTGTCTTGACAGGAGGAGGCCAGTGGTGTCCTGCAGGGTTTGATTCTTGGCTGTTCAACATCTTTATCAATGATTTAGATGATGATATTGAAAGCACGCTGGCCAAGTTTGTGTACAATACTAAGTCATGGGGAAAAGCGGTCATGTTAGGGGATAGGATGCAGATCCAAACAGAACGGGACAAGCTGGAAAGGTGGGCAGAGAGGAACTGGATGCAATTCAATAAGGATAAATGCAGAGTGAGTCATCCGGGGAGAAGTAACCAGCAACATGAATATAGGTGAAGTGGAGATGTCCTGGCCAGCAAAATGGCTGAAAGGTACCTTGATGTTATGGTTGATCATAGGATGAACATGAGCCACCAGTGCAATGCTGTAGTCAGCAGAGATAATAGCATACTGGGATGCATTAGCTGATGCATCACCAGCAGGGCTAAGGAAGTGATACTTCCCCTCTGCTTAGTGCTAGCGAGACCCAGCTGGAGTACTGTGTCCAGTTCTGGGTGCTGCACTTCAAAAATACGTTGGAATCTTGAAAGGGTCCAGAGAAGGGCCAGAAGAATGATTAAGGTCTGTGAAGTGCCGGCCCTTCGTCTCTCCACTTGGTCTGGCCCGGACAGACCCCTCTTATTACAGCACGCTCTCACTTCCTGCGGTGCACCCGCTGAACTCGCCTGCCATGACTTTGATGTTGTTCCAGTTCAATATTGTTCATCTGGTGCATGCACGTCCGGAAGTGAGACTCTGCGTATATGGGTCCCCGGGGTTGCAGAGGGCTCCTCCACCCTTACACCCTCACCCTGGCCTCCAGTTGTGGGGTCCCCACTGGCCTAAATAGTCCTCAGATCAATTTTCCCTCTTCCCACAGGGTTCAGCTCGCCCAGTTTTCCTCACTGGGCTGAGCCGCACTTTCTCCGGCGGAGTTCTGTCTGCAGGGTTTCTATGAGCCTGGTTCCCCACGGAGTGTCCCTCTTCCCCTGGGAATTTGGGCGAAGGAAAAATCTTCCCCCCTGTAGGGTTGTCGTCTGCTCACCGGACTGGTGAGCTGCTCCCTCCTTGCACCCGCTGCTCTGCCCCACTGTCTCCCCTGGCTTCTGAGGGGAACTGCCGGGCTGGGGTTTCTGCTCCCCACTGCCCCGACCTAGTCCCCTGCCAGGGTCTTACCCATGCCCCAGAACGTGCGGGTCTGTTTCTGTGTGGATCGCCTCCGCCTGCCTCCTGCGTCGCCGGTGTCCGCCGCTTGTTCAGACACTTCCGGTTCTGCCGCCTCCGCCATCTCGTGGACCGCCGGCCCTTTTAACTCCGGCTCTCGGCGACCCCAGCTGCAATCATTCTGTGAGTGCCCTGTCTCACCGGGCAAGGGCGGGTCCGACACAGCGGCTATCCCGCCACTGCTTTTCCCGGGATCTCTGGGTTCTCTAGCTCCCGCACAAGGTCCCAGAGGACAAATCTTATGAGGAAGGGCTAAGGTATCTGGGACTGTTCATCCTGGGGAAGAGAAGGCTGAGGGGTTCACTTGTTTGTACATGTATTAAATGACTGTGCTGTAATGACTGACAAGTCAATGACTCATGTAGATGTAGACTCAGTTGGATTTTATGTCAATTCTTCAACTGTAGACACTATAGGGAAGATATTGGTTTATTATGCATTGCACTTCCAAACCAATTAATGCTACCTCCATTTTTGTTTCCCAACAGAGAGTTAGGTATTCTGAGAAGTGAGCATGTAAAATAAAAGGCTTCTTTTAAACTTATATATTTGGTCTGTATAGGTTCTTTGCTTCCACTATAGTATTGTCATAGTCCCGGTAATGGATTAGTCACAGATTACGGATAGGCTGGTGAATCTAGTGCTGGTTTTACATTATTTCTGCTTTTGAGGATGTTGAATTTGGCCATTATTAATATAAAGTCTTTCAAGAACAGCTACTACTTTGACCATCCTTTGTGAGCTAAAGACTGAATTGGGTATTCTCCTTTTCTTTACTCCAGACCTAGGCATTCCAAGCAGCAAACATTTGGGAAAAAAAAGATTGGCATTGAGCTTTATCACTGATTTATTTGAAAGTAGCTGAAGCCAGTTATCATTTTGTTAGATTGATGTGCCTGCTTCTTCAGTCTCCCTCACTGTTTTTAACAGGAAACCATTTTCTTAAGCCTTGGGGTTTGGTTATATACAAATTCTACAATATATTCTTTTTATATGCTTGGAAGCTTTCTCAAGTAACTACCTGAAGCACCTCTAAGCCTTTCCCTGAACTTCTTGTACAGTATTTGGGCCCAGTGTTACAGTGTCCCCTTCTGAACACTACTCCAAGTGCCTGTAATGATCCAAGGTCCAGCTGAGGCAGATTCAGTCCAGGACCCCAGCTAGGCATAATCAGGGAATTAAGCTGAGGCATTCCTCAGGAAGTGGGCCCCAACCACATTGACCTAAATAAGTTCCCACTAGACAGCAGCAGGCTGTTTGGGCAACAGGCTACCTTACTGTGCCTTTGGTTTTCTTGAAAGTTCTAATACTGACTGTGTACTCTGAACTTCTGGGTTGGCCCCCTCCTGCCTTTTATCTTCTTGGATTTTTCATCCTGGATCAAATGCTGGCTCTAACGATGACCTTCTCTAAACCTTTAGTTTGCTAATCTGGACCAGGACTGACACCTAGCTTTGGCCTTGGCTTTCACTTCTGTAAACCTCTGACTTAGTTCAAGGTGATCATGCTGCCTAGGTCCCAGTCAATCTTCACACAACCTTTGCTTTTAATTTAATGAAGATGAATTGGTATAATTATGTAGATTTAAAAAAATGATTTCACTGTGCAGTCAGGAATGCCTGAGATTAAGGACATCTTGCTTTGCTTTTGGTTTTCCTTTTATTGTCATTTACAACAGCTTTAAGTAGGCATAATGTAAACCCACAATTCTACACTCAAAGATGGTAGCATTTCACAACCAAGTTAGTACATGCATCCTCATGTGTGGTAACATCAAGCAGAGTAACCTATATTTAGCTAGCTTGAGATCCCACAAGAATTATGATACAGCAAAAAGGAAAATTGATGCAGGAGTTTGAGTGGGAGTTTTCAGGATGAGTTCCCTCTGTGTGTTCTTTTAGTGTAGGATTGGTGAGTTACCAACATGTTAAGTAAAGGGAAAATTTCTTTAACTTTTATGAGGTAAGAACAGTAGCAGCACTGTAATGGCTGGCAGGAATCATTATGCCAAAAACACTACTACTGCTAGCTCCTTCTCTGTCTGCACCTGTGTGGGCTTTGTCCAGGAGGAGTTTCTAAAGAAGGGCCCAGCCAGTTCGCAAACTCTGCAAAGCTGGCAGCAAATTCTTCACCCCAGGGAGGCCTGCCATCAGTCCCTGCCCCCGTCTCTCCTCTGAGGAAGGCTGGGGCTCAGCTGAGGCACCATCTTGGCCACCCAAACTGAGGGAGAAGGACCTAGCCAGCTTTTGGGTACTACAAAGCCATCAGATATTTCCTAGGCAGGTGATTCTGAAGGCTGGTACTTAAGGGAGTGACTGAGATGGGACTTGAGTATCTGTCTTTACTTTTTGGTTTGGGTTTTTATGATTTTAGGGTTATGTTGTGTTGTATTTTGGAGGAGGCTTACAGGGAATATTGGGAGAATTTAGGGAAATCTCCCTGGGGATTTGGGGGGAGTTAGGCAGGCATGCAGGGGGTACAAAGATATTTCTTGCATGTGTCTGTGAGTGACAGTAGGGAGATGTGGTTGGGATTGGCAGGAAGGTTTATTATTGTATGGGTTTTCAGCAGGAAGGTTGTGAGGGAGGGGAGGCATAGCAGGGTACCTGAGGTGGTGCCTATTACTAGGAATACAACTTACCTATGCTGGAATTGCAGTGGGAAAGGCAGGATGATATGGAGTGCTGGGACCTCAGGAGTTCCCAATAAAGTGTTCCCACCTGGGAGCCCAGGTGTTCCCAATAAAGTGTTCCCACCTGGGCCACAGCAGGAAAGTATGTGGAATCATGGCTAGGTGGATTGGTTCTCAGAGAAGGACCCAGAATATAAAAATAGGCAGGGGATAAAAGGAGGCCCCCAGAGAGTGAACATCTGAAGCAACAGGGGCCATGTGGACTGGCAGAGCAGAGCCCTGAGATGGCAGACATCCAGATTCCAGAGAACATAGGTACTTACTGGGGGAAGGAGGCAGCAGAGACTTGCTTGGTGGCGACAAGGACAGCTACCTGGGTGAGTGGAGACTTATCATGAGGTCCCTCCTGCAGAAAGAAAAGATGGGGAGCCAGTTCACAGGGCAGGGAGAGAGGAGTCAATTTTCCTCTACTGCTGAAGGAGCCCAAAAAGGCTAGGCTATGAAAGGACATTTCAGAGGTCTGGTGGATGTTCATGCCAAGAGATATGGGTGGACACTAGGAGCCTGAAGAAGAAAGGTCCAGCCAGTACCACTCCAAACCAACCTGTGGGCCACTTGGCAGGAACAGTTGAGGAGCTGTGAAGTGAGCAGGCTGAAGAGGACAGCATGCCAAGAAGTACAAGCCAAGTATAGGCAGCAGAGGCCAGGTAGTTAAGGGATAGCTGGAAGGGGGATTAATGGGACCAACCTGAAGAAGAGGGAGAGGGAGAGTCCTGGAGGGGCACGTATGCCCAGAATATCACAGGTGTGGTGAGGACAGAGTGTAGGTGTTGGGGGAGCCCTGTGAAGAGACAGGGCTCATGACCTGGACACATATTAGGAAGGTCACCTCCAAAGCTGTTTTCCTTCTACTTCTATCTATTTGCCATTAAGACGTGGCAGACAAGTACAAAAGGATGTCATGACTACCATCCGGAGAATGACTGCAACACTAGGGGTAGCAGCACAACTTCCAGAGGAGGGTTGGTGTTCTCAGGTCTGGGGGTGTTGTTTGGGAATCCTGTCTGTGAGTTATTTATTGTAAGCTGCTCTGAGCCTTTAGAACAGGGCAGAAAATAAATAAATATATAAATATATAATCAATTCCATCCATATCCTGGCTTGTCTTTGTGGGAAATGTAAACTGCATATCCCTGCCAAAACACAACCACATGGAGGACTGCTTTCCATGTGATAAGTGCCTGCTGCTGAATGCCATCAGAAAACAGGTGTTTTCTGAGGCAGGGACAGATGGCTAGGCAGAGAAGTATGACAGATTGCAGAGCCACTGGCCATCATTGAAAACTTATGGTGATCAGAAGATATCTCAGATAATTGGAAAAAGGCAAACATAGTGTCCGAATTTAATAAAGGGAAAAAAGGAGGCTCACTCCAGTCAGCCTCACCTCAGTTCTTGGAAAAAATCATGGATCAGATCCTCAAGAAATCCATCTTGAGGCACTTGGAGGAGAAGGTGATCAGTAACAGGCAGCATAGATTCACCAAGGGAAAGCCTGTGGATGCAGAGAGACCAGTGGATGTGATATACCTTGATTTTAGCAAGGTTTTTGATACGGTCTCCCACAACATTCTGGTAGGCAAGCTAAGGAAGTATAGGCTGGATGAATGGATTGTAAAGTGAATAGAGAACTGGCTCGTTGGCTAATAATCAATGGTTCGATGGCTGGTTGGCAGCCCAGATCCAATAGAGTGCCCCAGGTATTGGTCCTGGGTCTGGTTTTGTTCAATGTCTTCATCAATGACATGGAATATGGCATAGAGTGCAACCTTAGCAAGTTTACAGATTAGACCAAGCTATGGGGAGTAGTAGATACAATGAAGGGCTAGGATTCAGAGTAACATAGCCAAATTGGAGGATTGGGCCAAAAGAAATCTCATGAGGTTCAACAAGGACAAGTGTAAAGTCCTGCACTGAGGACAGAACAATCCCATGCACCAGTACAGGATGGGGACATCCTAGCTAAGCAGCAAGTGTACAGAAAAGGACCTGGGGGTTACAATGGACAATAAGCTGAATATGAGACAACAGTGTGCCCTGGTTGCAAAGAAGGCTAATGCCATACTTGGCTACATTGGTAGAAGTGTTGCCAGCAGGTCAAGGGAAGTGATTATTTCCTTCCATTGAGCACTGGTGAGGCCACATTTGGAGTACTGTGTTCAGTTTCACCCCACTACAGAAGGGATGTGGGCAAATTGGATAGAATCCAGTGTAGTGAAATAAAAAATGGAAAGAGGGCTGGGGGACATGACTATGAGGAAAAACTGAGGCAACTGGGTTTATTTAGTCTATAAAAGAGAAGACTGATAGGGGATTTAATTGTAGTCTTCAAGAACCTGAAGGGAGGTTCAAAAGAGGATGGAGATAGATTGTTCTCAGTGGTGGCAGATGACAGAACAAGGTCTCAAGCTTCAGCAAAAGAAGTTTAGGTTACATATTAGGAAGAATTTTCTTACCAGGAGGGTAGTAAAACACTGGAACAGGTTACCCAGAAAGGTGATGGAATCTTCATTCTCAGAGGTTTTTAAGACCTGGCTAGACAGAGCTTTGGCTGGGATGATCTAGCTGGGGATGGTCCTGCTTTTAGCAGGGTGTTGGACTAGATGACCTCCTGAGATCCCTCCCAACCCTAATTTTCTATGATTATTTGATTCCTAACCACTATTGTAGTAAAGAACACATACCAAATCATGACATCAGGGGAGAAGGACAACACAACAAGCAATACCATTCATCCCAATGGCTTAGGGAATCAAGGACACCCAATGGCTTAGGGACACGCAAGGACACCCATTTCCCTAGTAAGAAATGAAGTTGGGAGTGACAACGCCCTTTTGCTGAAGATGGAGATATCCATTCATTGACTGGACCTGTTGTATCTGGAGATCTGCTGCTGGCCAAGAGTCCAAATCCAAGATGTTATAGAAAGGTGCCAGAGACTCATCCAGTCCTCTTATTACTACCTTATGTTTCTTATCCATTTGAGGACTGATACTGATAGAGGTGACCCTGACTAGATCAAAAGTGTCCCAAGAACTGTTTGGTCAAAGGTGAAGGGAGAAGGGGGTTAAAGCTATGTTCTCCGGAATCCTTCCAGTCCAGGGTAAAGGTCCATTCAGGGGCAGAAGCATTCTGGCTATTATCACAATGCTGTGCCAATGGGAAAAGGAATGGGAAAGGGGAAAAAGAACAAGATGTCATAGTGGGTGGCTGCTATAGGCCAGGGGTAGGCAATCTGCATCATGTATTCCACAAGGGACGTTGGTAGCATCTATGCGGTACATTCCAGACTGGGAAAAGGACAGAAAGCACAGTGGTAAATATGGATGGGAGCAGAAAGGAGAGTAGCAGATGGGATAGGAAGCAAAGAGAAAGAAGCAGAAAGCAGAGCAACAGATCAGGCAGCGGAAGGGTATTGGAATGTCATAGGGCTAATTTGTAGCACCCCTGCCATAAACTTTGACCCACACTCTTTTAGGGCGTAAAGCTTACTGCTCTTGCTGCTACCATGGCATGGACTCACTGGAGACTGGCATTCTGGTTTCCCCTTCAAATCAGTATCCAGGGCTGATGCCCCACTGACTCAGCCATTATCCGTTTGAATCCTCTCAAGCAGAGAAGGAATGGAACCCTGCTCTTTCTCATCCAAGATAACTGCTCTGACCACCATGTATCACATACAGGAAAATATCACCATTGTCCAACGTACTTCACATTCTCTTCTTATGAGTGCCAAAATATTTTGCTTTGAGTTCTATGAAGTATGAACTATGTTATGAAGTATTTGGTATCAAATAAAGTTTTGGGGTTTTTTTGTGGAAAACTGAAATGTTAAGTTTTGGTTACTCTAAACCAATGTTTAGGAGTCTAAGTTTACTGAACCTAAGTCTCAGTGGCCAAGTCTACATTAGATGCTGACTGTGCAGTTCCCCATGACTAATGCACAGTAGCGTTGTGTGACAGGAAGCATGACATGATGGTACTGCACAGTAGTCATAAGCTACTGCACAGTCAGCTTCACAAAACAGCTGTTCCTTGGTGTGACTGCACAATCACCTGATCACTCTGTAATGACTGCGCAGTAATGACTGCACAGTTATGTGGCCAGTACCATTTAGTGGATGTGTCAACATCAGACACTACTGTGCAGTCATTACTGTGCATTTATTTAGTACTTGTGAAGGTTGATGCTGAGCCACCCGGAGCTGTTTTTTGCCTCGCTAGGATAGGCTGTTCCCTTTAAAACTCCCCTGCCATGATTTCAACGCTAAGGAGGAAAACATAGGAACAATCCTAGGAGATAAGATGTCTGTTAATGATTCAGGTGGTTGCCTCCTCTTTGCAAGACTCCACCATCCCCATCCCCTGCCCTATCCACACCAGATGTTTCATAGATTTCATAGCTTTCATAGGCATTAGGGGCTGGAAGGGACATCGTGAGATCATCTAGTCCACCCCCCTGCCAAAGGCAGGAAGTCTGCAGGGATCAGATGATCCCAGCAAGATAAACATCCAAAAGCCTTTTGAATGAGTCCAGAGTATGTGCTTGCACCACCTCTGGGGGGTGGAGGGGAAGAGGCTTTTCCAGACCTTGGACACTTGGACTGTAAAGAAGTTCTTTCTTATATCAAGTCTGAATCAGCCTTCTAGAAGTTTGTGGCTATTGGACCTAGTTATCCCTTGGGGAGCCCTGGTGAACAACTGTTCTCCCAGATCCTGACACCCCCCCTTTTATACTTGTAGGCAGCTACCAAGTCTCCCCTGAGGCTTCTCTTCATCAGGCAGAATGTCTCTCAGCCTCATCTCATAAGGCTTGCTCTCTTGGCCTTTGGTCACATGGGTGGCTCTCCTCTGGACTCTCTCAAGCTTATCCACATCCCTCCTGAAGTGGGAGGCCCAAAACTGGATGCAGTACTCCGGCTGTGGTTTCACTAAGGCCGAGTAAAGCGGGAGGATGACATCCCTGGTTTTGCTCAACATGCATTGGTACATACATGTCAGAGTTTGGTTTGCTCTGCTGGCCACGGCATTGCATTGGGGGCTCATGTCCATCTTGTGGTGAATCAAGACCCCCAAGTCCCTTTCAGTCACGGTGCTAGTGAGTATAGCACCGCCAAGCCTATAAGTATGATTTTTTTTTTCTCCAAAGGTGGAGTACCCTGCATTTCTCTACATTGAATGCCATCAGGTTTTGGTCTGCCCACTTTGCAAACATGTCCAGGTCAGCCTATATGCCCAGCCTATCCTCCAGTGTGACCACCTTTCCCTGTAGTTTAGTGTCATCTGCAAACTCTGCCAGTCCAAATCTGATGTCCAAATCCAGGTCATTAATGAAGATATTGAAGAATACTGGCCCAAACACTGAGCTCTGGGGGACTCCACTGGTAACCTTGCACCACTTTGATTTGTTCCCATCAACTAGTACCCTTTGGGTGTGACCCCAGAGCCAGTTCCCCAGCCATTGGACCGTGAGATGGTCAAGGCCACAGTTCCCCAGCTTGGTCATGAGGACATCATGGGAGACCAAGTCAAAGGCCTTCTTGAAGTCCAGATAAATTACATCAACCTCATCTCCCCTGCCCAGGCAATGTATCACCTGGTCATAGAAGGAGATGGGACTGGTCAGGCAAAACCTTCCAGTAATAAAACCATGTTGGCTGGCATTCAGTAAGTTGCCTTCCATTAGCCTGTTGCATATGGATCCCTTAACAATTTTCTCCAAGATCTTTCCAGAGATGGACACCAGACTGTCCACATGCAGTCCAATGGGTCGCCAACTGGTTAGAGAGTCGCACCCAGAGGGTGGTAGTGGATGGGTCCTTCTTGACTTGGAAGGATGTGGGAAGTGGGGTCCCACAGGGCTCGGTCCTTGGGCCCGCCCTGTTCAACATCTTCATCAGTGATTTGTATGAGGGGGGTGCAAAGCACCCTGTTCAAGTCTGCTGATGACACCAAGATGTGGGGGGATGTGGGCACAATAGGGGGGAGCAACAGGCTACAGTTGGACCTAGACAGGTTAGAAGGATGGGCGGAGGAGAATAGGATGGGGTTTAACACAGACAAGTGTAAGGTGATGCACCTGGGGAGGAACAATCAGCACCATACATACAGGCTGGGGAACTCCCTTCTTGTCAGCACGGAGGTGGAAAAGGATCTGGGAGTCATTATTGACTCCAGGATGAACATGAGTTGGCAATGTGGGGAGGCGGCTAGGAAGGCCAACTGCACCTTGTCGTGCATCCACAGATGCATCTCGAGCAGGTCCAAGGAGGTGATCCTCCCCCTCTATGCGGCACTGGTCAGGCCGCAGCTGGAGTACTGCGTCCAGTTCTGGGCGCCGCACTTTAAGAGGGATGTGGACAGCATCGAGAGGGTCCAGAGGAGGGCCACTCGTATGATCAAGGGACAGCAGGGTAGGTCCTATGAGGAAAGGTTGCGGGACCTGAACCTGTTCAGCCTTCAAAAGAGAAGGCTGAGGGGGGATCTTGTGGCCTGTTATAAACTGGTTAGGGGGGATCAGCAGGCGCTGGGGGAGTCCCTGTTCCCCCGAGCGCCGCAAGGAGTGACCAGGAACAATGGTCACAAGCTGGCGGAGGGAAGGTTTAAGTTGGACATCAGGAGGCGCTACTTCACGGTCAGGGCAGCTAGGGTCTGGAACCAGCTTCCAAGTGAGGTGGTGCAGGCTCCCACCCTGGGGGTTTTTAAGAGGAGGTTGGATGACCACGTTACTGGGGTCATTTGACCCCAGTACTCTTCCTGCCATGGCAGGGGGTCAGACTAGATGATCTGCTCAGGCCCCTTCCGACCCTAGAAACTATGAAACATGACTGATAGGTCTGTAATCCCCTGGATCTTCTTTCTTCCTTTTCTTGAAGATTGGGACCATGCTGGCTCTTTTCCAGTCTTCCTGTACATCACTGTCATACTGCAAGCACAATGAGCTTTCAAATATCTTGGCCATAGGGCCTGCTATGATGTCCGCCAGCTCTTTTCAGACTCTTGGGTTTGATCCATCTGCGCCCATGGATTTGTGGATGTCAAGCCTCTCGAGGTGTTCTTTCACTTGATCTATGTCAATTGTGGGCCCATCTCTTGAGCCCTGGTTGCTTTGCGTCCTGGCTGATAGCGTGACCCCCTTGGGTGGGTGGAAAACTGATGCAAAGTAATCATTTAGGAGACTGGCCTTTTCTTAGGCACCAGACATCAGCTGCCTCATTTGATCTCACAGGGGGCCAATGTTGCTTTTGTTCTTCCTCTGACTTCCCACATATCTGAAGAATGACTTTTTGTTATACTTGATTCTGGTGGCTAGCCTGAGTTAGGTTGCTCCTTTGGCTTTTCTGGACCACTCCCTACAGGTATGGGCTCATGCTGAGTAGTCCTCCTTGGTGATGATTCCAGTTTTCCATCTGGTGTAGGCTTCTCTTTTTTGTTTCAGAAGACCAAGAAGTTCCCTTTGAGCCAAGGGGGCTTCCCTGACCTCTGACTGCATTTCCTGTGGGACGGGATTGACTTCCCTTGAGCATTTAGGATTGAGATTTTTAGGAACAACCATTCCTCATGGACTCCCCTTCCTAGGGGGCCATGGTTCCCTAGTGCTTGACTGACCTGTCTCCTGAGTTTGGGGAAGTCAGACTTCCCAAAGTTGAGGATTTCTGTTTTACTGAGGGATTTGCCCACCCTGTGTTGGACACAGAAAGTAATCAGATCATGGTCACTGTCACCAAGCTTGCCTTCAATTCTCAGATCACCCCCTTTGGCCAGAACCAGATCTAGCAGTGCATCTCTGGGCTTGTTGTTCCTAGCCTTTGCTGCTGGGAGTTCTAATTTCCTGGTTATTGGGTCCCTGTTCAAGGTGCTCCCTTTATTCCAGCTGCATGCCCTGTTCTTCCCTGCATGGGTCCCAAGCCAGCTGCTGCCTGGTTCAAATCCTGCCCTTGGCACTCAGGGCTGGGACCGGAATGATTACCCTGCTGGGTTGTAACCTCTCCTTTGCCTTTCTTCTCTTCCAGGCTCCCAGAGAAGCTCATTTCACCCTCTCAGATTTGACTCACTGGCTGCCTCATCATCACCTTGTCTCCAACTTTTCTCAGGTAAATCAGTTGCCGGGACTCCTCTCCAAGTCTCGGGGTCAATCCCCCTCAGTTGTGGTTTCTCCACACTCTCCACACTTCTCTCTCATTCTTTCCTGGCGATCAATCCTGACTGCTTTGTTGGCATCCCTTAAATCTTCTGCACTGGCCAGTTGGGCCTGCTGTGGCAGTGTGTGATTCGCTGCCTCTCTAACTTTCCCAGCTATTCCCTTTAGGGTCTCTGGTGTGGCTTTCTTCTTGTCTGGGTTGGCCACATCTCTTTCTTCCCTCCGGGTTCATCCCAGAGCAGCTGGGTTCACTGTGGAAGTCTTTGATCTGCCCTGGCCCTGGCTTCCCCAGATGTTTCCCCTGATCAGCTTGGACACAACATCCCTCTTGCTCAGGTTTGCTGCATCTTTTCCTTTGTCTGGGTTCACCCTGGTAAGATTCTTCTCTCTTTACTTCCCTCATGTCCTTGTGGCAGGGCATGTTAATTGCCCTGTCACAGTACTCATTTTAGCAAGGACTAAATAAATGCACAGTAACTAGAGTTACTGCACTGTAGTGCCAGTGAACATCTTTTAGGCAATGCTACTGTGCAGCAGGTTAATAATACTGTTCCTGTCCTGTGACATCCTACTGAACAGTATTTTTGGCTACTGTGCAGTCAGCATCTTATGTAAATGCACCCACTGAGTTTCAATGTTTACTAAGTCTAAATCTTAGCAACTTTCATAGAGAATAATGCTTCCAAGTCACTTAAGTGTCTTTGTAAATTGCGCACATGACTTTGTACATCTCTTGACCATATTTGTCAGCAAGATGCTACTAGAAATCTAATTATAATTTTTTCTCACCAAAACCCATAGGGAATTCAAGCAGCAGCACCAAGATAGATGCTTTCCCTCCTCCCAGTGAAATCCAAATTAGTGGGATAATTAGTCAGTAGAAAGATGATTGATCCTATGATTTTATGATGCTATCATCCTTCTGAAATGTGACAACTGACATGAGACGGCGGGGATGGGGAGTTAATACAACCGATAACTAACTGGCAGGTTGGAGGGGGATTGAATTGGATTGTCATGCAGGAAGGTGAAAGGCAACCCAAAGCACAGAGCTCGGCTGGTAACTTGTTTGCAGATGTACAGGGCCTGCAGTCCAACAGCTTGCACAGGCAAACAGGAAAGCCCTACTTGGTGTTTTTTTCCTCATCTTCTCATCTGATTCTCAGAGCACAGAATAATTCCCCACATTCATTCCTTGAATTTCAGCTTCAGTTGTTACACTGCCATCACTGCCACCATTACCACCACTGAAAAAACACAAGCCACAAAGGAAGCCTGATAATGATGCCCAGACAGATAGAATCTTCAGATGCATCAGTAGCTGCATGATGTCATTGCAGGAGATACCAGGACAGGCACATCAAGTCTGTGGCTAAGTGTCAACCGGGTAATGCAGCAGGAGGCATTCACAAGAAAGTGAGAGAGAAGGGCAGTTCATCTCGGAAACATAGAAAACCAGAATTGCTTATGTTCAGTGATAGTAGCTGACTATTGCTGAGTATTAATTTTGTTTGTTAATTTAAGCATAAACAATGTCTATGGTTACTGTGTGCTGGTAAAAAAGGTCTTGTAATGAAACTCACTGCTTATTGCCTGTGGTTTAAAAAGTTGAAGAGTACTGCTTCTTGATAATGGTTACCTTGTAAATGCTGTGATGGTTGGTTGGTTATTTATGTAAGTTATGGTTAATAAATCAGCAAAGGTTAATTATGTAAAAAACTTTTCTGTCTTCTTTTCTTTCAGTGTGGACAGACATTGGATCATCAGGCCAGGGTCCCAGGCTTTGTTCCTGGCTTTGTTGTCATCACTGCCAAATAAACCGTTATTTGCAACATTGAGGGTTGCTTAACTTGTAAAACTGGAAAAAACAGTAAAGCCCCAAGTGGAAACATCATGACACATGGGGGGCAGCGTACTGCAGTTTGGGAGTGAGGGGCACTGGCAGGGTCAGGGGTGCCCAGGTCATGAGTTAGGGGCAGCAAGATGGCTCAGGGGCCTAAGTCTTGGAGTGAGGGACAATGGATTGGGCTGGACGAGGGGACCTCTTTTTTTTTTTTAATGGAAATATGGTAACCCTAATGATGATGATGTAAGGGATAGCTGCCTGCTGCTGTTGTGTGGGTCTGACTGTGGGATAAAACTGTGCAATCATGACTGGTATGACAGAACAAGGGAAACTTTACTATAACAAGTGTGGGGTCTATGGGCTGCACTCAGTGCTATGAGTGGGTGGGGGCCAATTGCTCTAAGGACAACTAAAAGTAGGACAGGGCATGGCAGATTAGGTGGTGATGGTGCCATTCTCCCCTGCTGCCATGAGTCTGACTATGGGATGACCTTGTACAATCACAAGTGGTGCAGCAAGCAGTGCAAGGGGGAAAAAAAAGGGTCTACGGACTTTTTAAGCATAAACAACGTACAGTGTTATGGATAGTGCTATGAGAAGGTAGGAACCATTTGCTGTCTGACTGAAGGGAAAATTGAAAGCAGTCCCTTGTACCCCCTATAGGCATGCAAGTGGTTCTTCATTCCTGGACTGAACCTGAGGCAGATTGTATGTTAACAGTGCTATTTTCATTAAGGGCTGCTTGCTGCCAGGGGTCTGATTGTGGGGTGAGATTGTGTGTGGAGGTTATGGGCTAAAATCCTGTGATCAGGAGGGAGCTATTCACTCTGAAAGCAAATGAAAGGGACGGTGAGTGTACTCAAAGGCTTGAAAATAAAGGCTTTTATTGAAAATATTTGATTGGTCTAATAAAAGGCATCACAAACACCACCTTAAGTTCTGACTCTTTTTGCCTGTAGACCAACATGGCTATCAACCTGCATTGCTCATCCTTTTAGGGACCCAAGCGATTCTGCATTCCTGAATGGAACCAGGGGTAGATTATGGAATGCCAGTGCCATGATCACCCTAGCCAGGGCATGGCCAAAGGAGTAGGGGGTGCAGGTGTTCATATAGGAGAACAAAGATTGATTCATGTTGGGCTGGGAGGACCGCAAAATCTGGCATTTAGCACTTGGCATCCCAAGAAACACATTACACCCAGTTCTAATACAGGGCAGTTAACCTCTTCCCCTCCTATCTGCAAGTCAAAGCGACATCTGGTGGACAAAGGGGTGAACTACACAAAAGTTGTGGTACCATCTGGTGGACAAAGGGGCTCATTACATGTCTTTGAGTGCATTTCTGTTTTCACGTGACAAACCATGAATGCATTGGTTTAGTTCTTACCAGTCCAAACTAAAACACATTGGGATGTGTTTTAATTTAAATGCTAAAAACACAGTGTAGGTTCTCTCTGATGGGCAAGTGAGCACTGTAGAACACTTCTTATCTTGCTTGGGTCTACTAGTATCTAAGCATATTCCCATTAGCTCCTTTTCTGACAGCCCTACCTTCCCCTGCAAAGCTGCCAAACACCGACCTCCCAACACAACACCACTTTTAAAAATCTAGCTTTCTCCTGGTAAATTCTATTTGTGAGCAACTATGCGGACATCAGGAAAGTATGATCATCTTCAATATATTCTTGCCTTCACATCCATGCTTTTATCTGAATAAGTGAGCAAAGACAATATTATTTTTAGGTTGAATTATTCACAAAAATCACAAGTAAAAAAATTTGAAGGTAAGGGAGCTTAGGAAATAATGCAACTCCTCCTGACAGCTCCTACTCAAACTCATAGGCAAGATCTGGCAATGCATCTGAGCCAACCATCTGCCTCCTCTCCTGCCACACCTTGATGATACATAATCATGGTGTTAATTAGGTGGAAAGCTGCCCATTCTTGCCCCTATGCCAGGGGTTGCAATCTGCAGCTCCATTCCTCTCCTCCACAGCAGCCCAAGCCTCGCAGATGGCATCCAGGGTAATACTGCTCCCAGCCTGAGACCGGAGCAAACTGAGCCCAAACTTGAGCTCCACGCACATGCATAGTCATACCACCTCCCCTGTCACAGGAGGCTTCTTCCACTCCGCCCTTCTCTCACTGGGGCCTCTGGCATACTGCCCATTACTGGGCCACACTCCACTGCCATGCTCCTTCTTGAGCAACCCCTCTGGCCCATTAGGCTTCATGACTCACATACTGGCCTTGCCACACAGCCCCTTTGGATCCTGGAAGTTCCTTGACTCTGTGTGGTCTGGCCTTGTGCTGAACTCTGAGCTAATTCCACCCACGCCCCTCACTGGGCAACTCTATACACTCCTACACAAATATACTGGGCTCCCAGCCCTCTGGTTTCCCCCTCACTGGAGTTCCACACCCGCTCCCTCACTGGGGCTTCCCCCCTCACTGGGGCTCCTCATCTCTGCCCCCTCATTGGGGCCACAGGGCTTCCCTACCTGGTGATCAGGTGGCCATAGCCATGCCTGGCCCCATCTGGGTCTTACACCCTCCTGGGCTCAGGTGGCTATAGCCATGCCTGGACCCCTTGTACCCACAGTATATAGAGGTGATTGTATATAATAGCTTAAAATGAAGTCTAACTCTTGTATATTGTGGGGGTGGATATAGGTTTGTGGGAAGCTCTGGGTGTTTGGGTATGTGAGGTGTCGGGGAGGGTGGTGTTGGTATGTCTGTGGGGGATGGATAGGTGTGGGAAGTGTGGGTGTGGGGTGAGGGAGAATGTGTATGTGTGTGTGGATATGTGGAGTGTGGGTGGGTATGGGGTTTGTTGGAGGTTGTGTGGGAGAGAGGGTGGCTGGTGTGTGTGAGGAGATGTGGGTGTGGGGGTCTTACATGTATGGCAATGCAAGGGGGTGTGCATGTGTATAGTGGGGTGTGCATGTGGGGCTTACCCTATGAACACACACACATACACACACACACAGCCCCTCCCAGTCAATTAGCACTCAGGAATGGTGCCTCATTCACCTTATCCTACTGGTGATAGCAATTGCGTTTTGCATGAAATGAAGATGTCTTGTGTTGGAGAGGCCTGTAGTGATGGGTTTACAGAAGTATTACAGAAGTTAAGCACCTGTTGAGTTTAATGTACATACTATTAACTGGCAATGATATGTCATCTCTGTCTTTCATGTGAAAAAGACACAGACATCTTCAGCACATAATTATTTGCTGCCCACTGATTCTGGTCCTTCTCACACGAAACCCTTGTGTATTTTCATTGTAACTTTTTATCGTTCTTATGTACAGGGAGTATTTAAATATTACTGACTGTAAATGTAATTTGTAGACAGGTAAGGAGAGTGAAGAGGAGATAACAAATCTGTTACAGGAATGTACTATAATGTTTTATGAAGGACAGATGTTGAAAAGATCCTGTTTAAAGCTTCCATTCCATGAAGTTGTTACTGTGGAGAAAGGTCTGGTTTTGGGACAAAAGAGTCTACACTAGTACTGGAGAGCTCTTAGTCAGATGATTGCAGACATGCCTGAACTCTTGTTCTGAAGCAAATCTGTCAGCTTTGGCAAAAAATTGAGGCAAATAAAAGATACTAACTGGGAAAGTTTTTGTAATTTTCAGGACCCTTTATTAAGAATGTTGCTGCTGAGCTCATATATAGCACCTTTCACTGATAGATCTCAAAGTGCTTTACAAAAGTAACTATCATTGTCCTCCCCACCACCATTTACAGATTGGCAAACTGAGGCACAAATAAGATACTTCCTACATAACAAAGAATGTATGGTCTTGTCATAGGGCATGCATCTCTTTCCTTCCATGCCCAATAATAGTGAATAGTAGGGCTGTCAGAAGCTTTGGCAGATGGTTCAGTTCAGAGGAGATTCAGCCCAATTCGGCGACTGAATCTCCAAATCTGACTCAAATCAGGAGACCAATTAAAAGGTCCAAATTGAATTGGAAGCCTCCAAATCAATTTGGAAAAGAATTGGTGCTGCTTCAGAGATTTGGCCATAAACTAAACAGGCAGCAGTCCTTGACACTGGACACAGCTGCCTCCAGCCGGTAAGTCTGTTGTGGTGGGTGAAAGAGGGAAGGGAAGAGGCATGGGGGAGGGAAGGATTGGGAGCTATTCACTAGGCCGGTGCAAAGCGGCAAGTACTTGCTTTGGATCTGATTCAGCTGAATCGAATCAGGACAGTGATTCAAATCTCTGAATCAAATCAGTGTCCTGCTGAATTGGCCGAATCCAAATCCAAAGCAAATACTTGCTGCCTTGCGCAGGCCTAGTGAATAGCTACTTCTAGAAACATAACCATGTGTTTCATAGTTTCATAGTTTCATAGTTTCTAGGGTCG
>NW_017728997.1:42394924-42407412 GCF_001723915.1 Gavialis gangeticus | reverse complement strand
TTCCTATCCTGTCCCTCCTGTACAGCCTATAGCCCTCAAAGCCAGATTTGAAATATAAGGGAATCTGTATTTTAACAGCAATCTGTTTTCCAAAATTCATTCGACCAAGCATGACAAAGACATAAGAACACACTTTTTAGAGTTTAATGTTGGCAACAAAGAAGTTGGGTTGTTCAATAGACATACTTTTAAGATGAACTGTGAGAGTGGTACTATATTTTGATGTAAGTTTAGTTTTTGTGTTGTCACCATCTTCCAGGCTACTTGCTTTTAGGAGAAAGGCAATAAAGTCTCATTCCAGGTGTATACTCTTGTTAAACTAGAAATGAAAAAAACTAAACTCATCATTTTCAAAGAAGCTTGACATAGATTCTTTATTGAATGGGGTTAGTTCTTTTCCATGTCTGGGCAGTGTTGTTTGAGACTTAAATTAACTGCAGATCACCATAACAGCCACTGGAAGAAGGTTATGACCACTCCATTAGTCAAATTCAAAAGCAGTTTACTTTACACAATCTGTTTCAACTTTCCTTTGGTTTATTTCATTTTGATGTGCTGAAGGTCACAACCCTGCAGTAAAATGCAATTTAAACTTTCATTACTGATGACAAGCTTAACTTGAAAACAGTTTCTGTAAAATTATATGTGGCAGGAAAGATGGAGCAGAACAACGTAATTACCTATGGAGGAAGTCATTAGGACATGATAAGAATTAAACAGTAGAAAATCAATTGCAAAATCAGACATGCCTATTGTAATATGCCAGCACTGATATATGTAGGACTGAAAGGATTTTGTTTTTGACAGGACTTTCTGTAACAGAAATCGTAACTTGTTTTAAGAAAACTAAAAGTCAAGAGTTTTCTTAATAATCTGTTCATTGACAAGTGCTTTAGAAAAATAGTCAACACTTTTGAAGGTTTTTTAAATGTTCTGTCTCATCTACTGTTAGACCCCTTTTGTGCAAAACCTTAGCAGCCATAGCAGTCCACACATTTCAGAGGAGGAGGGTTCTCAATATGTAAGTCCACTGTTCAGTGATAGTGAATCAAATCAGAAGGGTCTGGACTTGTAAGACAGAATCCTTTTCCCCAAACAAACAGAGCTACACATCCCACAGCACTAAATCATTCAGGATGTGGAGACTGGGTGGAACTCCATGTACCTGATGCTTGAGAGGCTGGTGGAGCAACAGAAGGCCATTCATGAGATGGCCTTGCTTGCGGAGATTGGGATCAGTGGCCCCCTGAATAGAGCTAAGTGGGATACTATCTTCTGGATCCTGGTGGTCCTCAAGCCCTTCCTCAAGGCCACCGAGAGCCTCAGTGCTTGCAATGCCCTCCTTAGCCAAGTGATCCCCATAGTGAGGGAACTTCAGAGCCAAATTGAGAGCTTCCAGGGGATTAATGTCCCTGGCTGAGGCAAGCCGCTGTCACCAGATGTGCAGGCACAGGTGAGGCAGCTGAAGGAGGGGATCAGGAAATGGCTTGATCCCTTGCAGTCCAGTACAGTCCACATGCTTGCTGCTATGTGTGACCCAATTGTGAAGGGCAGTGTATGAAGTAGCCAAACCCTGAATCAGTGGACAGAGCTGCTGGTGAAGAGAGTCAGGGAGACAGAACGGTGGAGGTGGAGGGACATCGAAGAGGGGGATTCACTGTCCCATGCTAGCACACCATCCACCAACCAGTCTCCTTGTCCACAACAGGTGCTGCCAATGTGGGCCAAGGGCATGGCTTCCATGGTGGGGTGCAAAGGCGCCACAACCCACACTCAGGCAGGTAGTGTGGCGGGGCAGTCGTGGGCACTCCCGGGTTGAGCCACCCCCCTCACTGCACCTGACCACCTTCCAGGCTCTGAGTGCCTCCCTGGGGGTGCCTCACATCTGGCTGAGTCCCTTCCTGAAGCACACCCACTAGCCTGGGGGTTCCACTGCCACCACCAAGGGCTGGGCTTGATTCTGTCTCTCTGCACCCTGGGAAACACAAGCCTAGTAGCTCTCAAGGGTACTTGATTCACTTCAAGAACTTGGGATGCTCCCCTCAGTCAGAAGCTCAAGTAGTGGTCTCCCTTAGCCAGCCAAACCAAAGGGACCCCAAGGCTTAATCTAGACCCACTCCCAATAAGTCTCCCACACCAGGTACAAAGGAGAACTTTATTGGTTACAAGGGGTAGGGTTGGAATAGGGTACAGGGTAGAGCAATATCAGAGAAATCCCATACAGCAAACTCCCATGGCTGGGTAGCCTTTGATTATGCACCTGAGTTACTGCAAGCTGTGTGTCTAGTTAGATCTCAGGTAGCTTAGTCACAAGTGGAGACTCCCTCTGGAGGCAGGCAGTTCCTTGATCATGAGTTTTGAGAGAGAGAGCAAGTTTCAAATGGTCCAGCTCTTCTCTCTCTGAGTCTTTCTCATGGCTGCTGCCCCCTCCTCCTGGTCAGTCCTTAACTTATATAGCCCTTGTGACCTCATTTACCTGGTCCAATGGAGGCCAGCACTTGTCGTCTGTCAGCCAACCAATTTGAAATGCATCACTGTTTACTGGGCAGACTGGCAGTCCCTAGCCCACCAGGGACCCCAAGCCCCTCACCCAGGTATGTGATGCCAGTCATGTGATGCCAGTCACGTAGGCAGAGGGAGCAGGTTTCCCCCCTCCCTCAGGAATGTATCCAGCTCAGGTTACCTGAACAGATAGGGTAAGGTGTGTATCCTCTGCTGGGCCCATCCTAACCAAATTGTCACGGAGCAGAGTTTACAGGGAGAAACAGAGGTGGCCTTCTGCCACAGTTAGTGCTCAGGCCTTGGTGGCTGCCTATCTTGGTGAGGACTTGGAGGCACTGCTGTGCATCCCCTTGGCTTACTGAGCAAGCCACAGCCAGATGTGGCCAGATCTGGCCACAGTTGCCCATGAGTACCTGTCTTGTCCCCCGACCAGTGTTCCAAGTGAGATAGTGTTCAACATTACTGGGGATGCAGTGACACCTCACCACACCTGCTTGGATCCTGGTTTGGTGGAGCAGCTGGTGTTCTTGAAGGTGAGCCTCCCAATGCTGGGGTTCCCCAAGCTCCAGGTGCAGACAGAGTGAATGCAACTCTCCTCACTCTGTGCACACCTATTTCTTTTTTTCATTTTTTAAAAACCAGTTAATGCCCCACTCTCAGTGGGAGGGGCACTCACTGCAGTCAGCCAGGGGAAGACCATGTCCCTGCTGAGCTCCTGTGCCAGGACAAACTTAGAGGTATGGGCTGGGGCTATGGGATAAGAGGAGGCCTCGGGTCCTGGGCATAACCACTAAAACTGCACCCTGCCATGGTAGGGAGGCCTGGTGGGAGTGCCGGCAGTGCAGCAGCCCCATAAATGCCAGGACCAATGATGGCCCATGGTGAAAGTCAGGTAGGAGATGCCATAACCTCCAGCTAACGTAAGCACACATTCCTGGTTGGGGAAAGCCCAGACCTGTCACATCTGTGCCAGGCCTGATGCTTGCTGGTTGCAGTGGAGTAGTGAGGCTCCAGGTGAGCTCTGCTTAGGTGCTTTGGATGCCAGCTTTTGGGTTGAAAAGCACTTTGTCAGGCTGAGGAAGCACCAGCAGTTGGTATTTGTGTTGTTCCTGGATGGATGGAATAGTAAAGAAGCAAGAGGCTGGCATGCAATGCAGGCAAGAAAGCCAGTTATTGGAAATGGAAATGGAAATGGAAGTGTTAGGGGGTGAGGGACAGTTTGGGCTGGGGAGGGGGGCAAAGGGGGATGTAGCAGCAGAGGTAAAAATTGAGAGGGACCTGGGGAGTCAGATGTCTGGCAGGTTGCAGTGTGTCAGAATTCCACTGTTTAATCTATATTGAGTCCATGAGTTTCTATACCTAGGAGGCTGATGAAGTGAAGTTCATAGGCCCAGCTGTGAAAAATGGTTTGTAATTTGTTTCCTCTCAGGATCAGGCCTGAGAGAGTGTGCCTCGACAGGTAGTTGGGTATTGTTGTCTCTGCTAGATTCTGGTGTGCAGTTTGTTGAGGTACTGGAGATAGTAGGCAGGTTTTGTGTTTGTCCTGCACCCCCTGATGCCTCCATTTCCATTTTCACTGACTGGCATTCTTGCCCGCATTGCATGCCAGGCCAGCCTCTGGCTTCTTTACTATTCTTTCCATCCAGGGCCAGCACACACACCAACTGCAGGTACTTCCTCAGCCTGACAAAGGGTTCTTCAACCCAAATGCTTGCTAAGATACACGTCTCTAACTATACAGTTGGCCTACTAAAAATACACCAGACTGTCTTGTTGCCATGTAAAGTGGTGGACTGAACTGAGGCTTTAGAGGAAGAGAAGGTCTCATTTGGGCACACTACCATGTTGTGTAAAGGCCCCAGTTCCAGTGAGGGTGCACCATAACACAATTACACACATACAGTCACACAGTGAGTGTGCACCTTAACAGACATGCTGGAGAAGTAGCAACTTCTACTTGAGAGGAAAAAAGGACTCTATGACAGTTTGGCTACTGTGCTAGTGGTCAGTCACTAAGTTATTTTATAACTGTTGTCATGTAAAGTGGTGGACTGGAATTAGGCTGTAGGGGAGGAAGCCTCATTGAGGCACACTACCATGTTATGTAGATAAATGCCCCAGCACCAGTGAGGGCACACCTTAACACACACACAGTGTCAACCACCCATGTCATGAGTTTTGCCTGTCAGCAGCCAGAAATGCAGAGCCCCAGAAGCCCCTGCACCTACCTCCTTGAAAGCTGTCAGGCTTCATGGCCACAGCAGAGCCTAGAAGGCCAGCAGTTTTCACCCCCCTGTGCCCTAACACAGACAGTTGCACAAGCACCCATGTAATGAATTTTACCTGTCAGCAGCCTGAGTTGCAGGGTCCCAGAACCCCCTGTACCTACCACTTTGAAACTTGTCAGGCTCCATGACCTCAGCAGGGGCTAACATTCCTGCAGTTTTCACCCCACTGTGGCTTAACATACACACGTGACATGAGTTTTGTCTGTCAGGAGTTTGAGGTGCAGTTTCCCAGAAACCCTTCCACCTATCTCCTTGAAACTTGGCAGACTTTATGCCCTCAGCAGGGGCTAACATTCCTGCAGTTTTCACCCCACTGTGGCTTAACATACACACGTGACATGAGTTTTGTCTGTCAGCAGTTTGAGGTGCAGTTTCCCAGAAACCCTTCCACCTATCTCCTTGAAACTTGGCAGACTTTATGCCCTCAGCAGGGGCTACCACGTATGCAAGTGTCATCAGAATAAGGCAAAAAATGGCAAAGTTATAGGCTGTTTTGTGCTTTCCCATTGTAGCCTAAGGGCGAAACGTCAAAACAGCATTGAAACAGTGAAACTGTTTCAACGAAATGAAATGGAACAGTGGTTTCTAATCAAAACAAAATTCAAAATGGAACACTGTTCTGTTGAAACATCAAAATGTAATTCAAAATGGAATGGTGCTGTTTTGCACAGCCCTAATGCATATAAGATTTTCCTTGCCTTTTGTGCATCAGGTAGGCTACATGTGCTTTGTGATGCCTTGATAAAGTTAATGATCACTCACAATTCCATGGGGGAGAGAAATCAGGAGGCTTAACTGTATGGTCACTTTCCTTACCTCCACCTCTGTTCATTTTCACCAGAATTCTTCTGCAGTCATGTGGCTTGAGACGGACTGGAGGTACATAAGTAGGAAGTTCCTGTGTATCCTGACTATCTGTAAAAGCAGAAACAGATTATAGAGTTGGAAGGAGTTGGAAGAGACTTCAAGTGTTATCTGATTCAACGTTCTACATAAATGTAGAACATTCCACAACTTTCCTGGGCAATATATTCCACTTCCTTACTCTCCTAATAGTAAGGAATCTAATCTAAACTTACTTGGATGCAATTTGAATCCAAGTCTTCTTATCCTGCTCTCTGCAGCAAGGGAGAATAATTATTCTCTTCTTTATGATTGTCTTCAGGTCTCTCAGCCTTCCAACCCCTTCATGATTTATTATTTTTGTCATTTGCCTCTGGACTCTCTCCAAATTCTCCATATCCTTCTTAAAATGTTGGGCCCAAAACTGTACACACTACTCTAGATGAGGCCAAACCAGCACTAACTAGTGTGGCATTGTCTGGTGTCCTACATCTAATATTCCTGTTGATGCAGCCCAAAATTGCATTTGTGTTTTTTTTCAACTGCATCATATTGCTAACTCATCTTGAGTGTACAATTAACTGAAATCCCTAGTCTCAATAATGCTGCTACCTAGCCAATTTTGTTCCATCCTGTATTATTGCTTCTGATTATTATTTTGATTATCTGGCACCTTCAATTTGCCTGTGTTGAACTACACCTTAATGCCTCTAGCCAAGCTTTCCAATCTTTCAAGATCCTACTGAATTCTACTCCTATTCTGAGAAGTATATGGAATCCTATCCAGTTTTATGTAGTCCCCCTACTCATTCCATAAGCTGCGGAAAGAGTCCCTTTGACAGGCATGATAAACCTACAGCTATTTTCTTTGTGTATTCATTCCATTTATGAACAAGCAGCACAACTTCAATGTGATTACTAAGTCCACTGAATGTTGGTAGCAATATCTCATTCAGCATCCAAAAGTGGTGACTGAGGTAGTAGGATCCAGTGCCACCCTACTTCACTGGATCCTCAAGCAAGTCCTGAACCATATTAGGTGCATCAACATCTGCAATAGTGCACATGAATCAACTCTGGAGCTTATTGCTCCAGATATTTTTGCCCCTGGGCACACCATTTAAGCATATACCTGAAAGCAATTAATTCCAGGGCAATTACCTCCAGAGTTTATTCATGTGGAGCCCAGTTGGATGAGCCCCAACTGGCAGGGGACCAGCCTGCTAGCCTGGGGCTGCTCCAGCTGGGCTCAAAGTGCTACAAGGGTGCTTTATGGGGTATGAGGGTATGCTTTAGCATGGGGATAGCTGGAAGATAGCCCCCACACTGAAGCACTCTTATGCCCAGGCTAGTCGGTCAGCATCTACACATGCAATGCTACACATGAAAAAAACTGCAGTATTGAGGAGTTTATTAGTTTTCTGTGCATAGGAGTGCATGTGTAGGTGCTGGGTGAGTCTACATGAGAGATTTACTGTACAGTCGACTAAATACACAGTAAACAGATCAGCATCTATATCTGTACCCCTCTTAGGGCACACAGAACTAATAAACTCCACAGCAAGGTAGTCTTGTAAAATACAAGTACTACCCTGCTGTGGAGTTTTTTTGTTCACAGCAGCATGTGTAGACACTTCCCCAGCTGACTGGGACACAGGGTTTCTCAGTGTGTGGGCTGCCTGCCAGCTAGCTCTACACTGAAGCACCCTGTGCCCCAGCCAGCTGGGGCAGAGTCTACATGTGCGCTGCTGCACATGAAAACCTCCAGAGCAATAAGATCCAGAGTTTATTTATGCACATTAATTACATGTGTAGACACAGCCACTGAAACATTTACTGCAGAGCTAATTAGTCTACTCTGCAGTAAACATCTCATGTAGACATGTCCAGTGAGAGCAACCTCACCCTAGTGTTAATTTGTTGCCCCTGGGGATGGGGGTGTGGGGGAGCAGGCTGCCATGTGGGGTTTGCTCAGCTTGAGTTGGAGGGGGGTGGGGGATTGAACCCTCCAACCTTGTGACCCTGCTCCAGACTCCCTACCCCTCCAGATCACCCTTCCTTCTAACAACCCTGAAGCTGGGAATGAGAGGTGGGGGGTTCAGGGCTGGGGGAAAGGGGCAGCTCCTCAGCTGCAGGCAGACTCCTCAGGCTCCTGCAGGCAGGCTCAATCTCCCTGCCCACTCAACCTGACAGGTGAATGTCTCTTGAGTCATGGGGGGAACTCTAAATCATAGTGCTTTTATGTAGGACAGTTGGCTAGTTACCTCAGGTGCCCATACACAAATGCATGGAGCCTGCGAAACAACCTGAAAGAATTGGAAGTCCTTGCAGTCGTGGAACTATGACATGATTGGAATAACAGAGACTTGGTGGGATACCTTGCATGACTGGAGCACTGGCATGGATGGTCATAAACCAGGGATGGCCAAGTTCAGCCTTTGGGCCAGATTGGCCCGTGGTGGACTCCATTTCCCAGCAGCCCTTCCCTGCATTGCTGTAGCCAGTTTCCATGGAGACTTCATGAGCAGCAGGGCTATGACAATGCAGGGCCTGGGTTTCCATGGAGACTGGCTCCAGCAGTGCTTGCAGGGTGCACAGCTGGGTGGACAGTTGCTCTGGGGATGGGATCTTATGACAGTGACAGCATGGTCTGGAGCTGGGGCAGAGCTGCAATCTGCTGCCCATATGTCCTAAGTAAGGGTATGCAGGCAGTGGATTGCAGCTCTGCCCCAGCTCCACACCATGCTGTCACCACCACAGGACACCAGCCCAGTCTTGCAACAGCTCCCCAAGCAGCTGTGTACCCTGAAAGTGCTTCTGGGGCCAGTTTTCATGGAAACCCTGTCTACATGCTGTCAAGGCCCCATCACTCATGGGGTATCCATGGAAACTGGTGCAGTGATGTGGGCAGGGGCTGCTGGGAAATGGAATCCAGCCACTTGCTGGATCCACCATTTTTCCCACCCCTGGTATAAGCTGTTCAGGAAGAAAAGGTGGGGAAGAAGAGGAGGAGTTGTGTTTTATTGAAAAGAGCCATATGATTGCTCACAGCTCCAGTATGAAACTGGAGAGAGGCCTGTGGGAACTCTCTGGGTTAGGATGAGAGGGGAGAGCAACAAGGGTAATGTGTTGGGGTTCTGCTATAGACCACAAGACATGGAGGAAGTTGTGGATGAGGCTTTCTTCAAATAGCTAATGGAAATTTCTGAATCACAAGCCCTGGTTCTCATGAGGGACTTCAGTCACCCTAACATCTTCTAGGAGAGCAATACAGCAGTGCACAGATAATCCAGAAAGTCTTTACAGAGTACTGGGGACAACTGCCTAGTGCAAGTGCTGGAAACAATGCTCTTCTTGACTTGCTGCTCACAAACAGGGAATAATTGGTGGGGAATGTAGTAATGGATTACATCTTGGGCAGCAGTGACCATGAGATGATTGAGTTTAGAATTCTGAGGAAAGGAAGGAAGGAGAGTGGCAGAATTAGGACTTCGGATTTCAGAAAAACAGATTTTTTAATCACCAAGGGAACTTGTGGACAGGATCCCCTGGAAGGCCAGTTTAAGAGGGGCTGGAGTCTAGGAGAATTTGCTGTACTTTAAAGAAACCTTACTGAGAGTGCAGGAACAAACCATCCTGATTTTCAGGAAGACTAGCAAGTATGGCAAAAGACCAGCTTGGCTTACCAGGAAATTCTTCAGTAAAATAAAACACGAAAAGGAAACTTATAAGAAGTGGAAACCTGTACAAACAACTATGGAGGAGTATAAGAGTATCGCTTGGGCATGAAGGGATGAAATCAGGAAGGCCAGAATGCAAATGGAGTTGCAGATAGCAAAGGACATAAAGGGTAAGTAGAAGAGTTTCTACAAATATGCCAGCAACAAGAAGGGCATCAGGTAAAGTTTGGGTCCTTTATTAAATGGGGGAGGCATCTTAGTAACAGAGGGTAAAATATTCAATGCCTATTTCACCTCAGTCTTCACAGGCAAGGTCAGCGCCCAGAATACTGCATCTGGCAGCACAGTTTGGGGAGCAGGCGAGCATCCAACAATGGCAAAAGAACAGGTGAGGGACTATTTAGAAAAGCTGGACATATACAAGTCCATGGGGCTCGATGGGATGCACCTGAGGGTACTGAGAGAGTTGGCTGATGTGATTGCAGAGCTTCTGGCTTTCATTTGGCAATTGGGAGATATCCCAGAATATTGGAAAAGGGCAAATATAGTGCCCATCTTTACAAAAGAGAAGACGGACGATCCAGGGAACTACAGACTGGTCAGCCTCACCTCAGTCTCTGGAAAAATCATGGAGTAGGTCCTCAAGGAATCTATTTCTAAGTACTTGTAAGACAAGATCATGATTAAGAACAGTTGGCATGGATTCACCAAGGGTAATTCATGCCTGGCCAACCTGATTGCCTATGATCACCTCCGTTTTCTTGTGCAGGGACCGGGACTTCCCTGCTGTGATAGAAGCCAGACTCGAGGGGATCGCCTTCAGACCTCAGGTTGGGGAGGACCGGGTTAGAGAGCTTCTGGAGGGGCTGGACGCATTCAAGTCGGCGGGTCCGGATGCTCTCCACCCCAGGGTGTTGAGGGAGCTAGCTGGGGTTATTGCAGGGCCCCTGGCACGGCTCTATGAGCGATCGTGGTGCTTGGGCCAGGTGCCAGATGATTGGAAGGTAGCAAATGTGGTCCCCATCTTCAAGAAGGGGAAGAGGGAGGACCCGGGCAACTATAGGCCCGTCAGTCTTACCTCAATCCTGGGGAAACTCTTTGAGAAGATCATCAAGGAGCACATTTGTGATGGGCCGGCATCAGAAATGATGCTCAGGGGCAATCAGCATGGATTTATTAGGGGGAGATCATGTCAGACCAACCTGATTGCCTTCTACGATCAGGTCACAAAGGCCATGGATGCAGGTGTCGCGGTGGATGTAGTCTTTCTGGACTTCAGCAAGGCCTTTGACACCGTCTCTCACCCCATCCTAGTTAAAAAACTAGGCGACTGTGGCATAGATGCCTACACAGTCAGATGGATTGCAGATTGGCTGAGGGGTCGCACTCAGAGGGTGGTGGTGGATGGGTCATATTCGACCTGGGGGGAGGTGGGTAGCGGAGTCCCCCAGGGCTCGGTCCTGGGGCCTGCGCTGTTCAATTTCTTCATCAGCGATCTGGATGATGGGGTGGAAAGTAACCTGTTTAAATTCGCTGATGACACCAAAATCTGGGGGGAGGTGAGCACGCTAGCAGGGAGTGAGAGATTGCAGAGGGATCTGGATAGGTTACAGGGGTGGGCTAACAGGAACAGGATGCGTTTCAATACGGACAAGTGCAGGGTGCTGCACTTGGGCAGTAGGAACCAGCAGCACACTTACACAATGGGGAACTCCCTACTCGAGAGCACGGAGGCAGAAAGAGATCTTGGAGTCATTATTGACTCCAAGATGAACATGGGCCGACAATGCGAGGTCATGGTTGGCAGGGCTAACCGGACCTTGTCGTGCATCCACAGGTGCATCTCGAGTAGAGCCAAGGAGGTGATCCTCCCCCTCTACGCGACGCTGGTCAGGCCACAGCTGGAGTATTGTGTCCAGTTCTGTGCGCCCCATTTCAAGAGGGATGTGGACAACATGGAGAGGGTCCAGAGGAGGGCCACCCGCATGATCCGGGGACAACAGGGCAGACCCTACAGTGAGAGACTGCGGGACCTGAACCTATTCAGCCTCCACAAGAGAAGGCTGAGGGGGGACCTGGTGACCGTCTATAAACTCACTAGGGGGGACCAGAAGGGTTTGGGGGAGACGCTGTTTCCCCTAGCGCCCGCTGGCATAACAAGGAGTAATGGGCACAAGTTGATGGAGAGGAGGTATAGATTGGACATCCGCAAAAACTACTTCACAGTTAGGGCGGCTAGGAGCTGGAACCAACTTCCAAGGGAAGTGGTGCTGGCCCCTACCCTGGGGGTCTTTAAGAAGAGGCTGGATGCCTACCTGGCTGGACTCATTTGAGTCCCATTTTTGTTTTGGGGTTTTGTTGTTCTCCCGCCCTGGCAGGGGGTTGGGCTAGAAGATCTACTAGGTCCCTTCTGACCCTAAAACTATGAAACTATGAAACTATGATGAGACAACTGACTCTGTGAATGCAGGGAAACCAGTGGATGTGATATTCCTTGATTTTTAGCAAGGCTCTTGATATAGTCTCCCAAGACACTCTCACAAGCCTGCTAAAGAAGTATGGGTTGGCTGAATGGACTGTAAGGTGGATAAAAAACTGGCGGGATCGTGTGTCCAGAGTGTAGTAGTCAATGACTTGATGTCCAGTTGGCAGCCAATATCAAGTAGAGTACCACAGGGGTCTGTTCTGGGGTGGATTTTGTTCAATATTTTCATCAGTGATCTGGAAGATGGAATAGAATGCACCTTCAGCAAGTTTTGCAGATGACTCAAGGCTGTGGGGAGTAGTACACACACTGAAGGGTAGGGCTAGGATTGAAAGAGAACTCAAGAAATTGGAGGTTTGGACCAAAAGTAATGTCATAAGGTTCAATAAGGACAGGCACAAATTCCTGCATTTGGGATTAACAATCCCATGCACTGGTACAGGCTGGGGACTAACTGGCTAAGCAGCAGCTCTGTAGAAAAGGACCTAGGGGTTACAGTGGAGAGAAAGCTGAATATGAGCCAACAGTGTGCCATTGTTGTGACGGTGGCTAACAGCATACTGAGCTGCATTGGTAGGAGAATTGCCAGCAGATTGAGGGAAGTGATTGTTTCCCTATCCAGCAATGGTGAAGCCACGTATGGAGTACCACATTTGATTTTGGGCCATCCACTACAGAAAGGTTGTGGAC
>NW_017728997.1:42372767-42389924 GCF_001723915.1 Gavialis gangeticus | reverse complement strand
TTACCACATTTGATTTTGGGCCATCCACTACAGAAAGGTTGTGGACAAATTGGAGAGTCCAGCAGAAGGTAACAAAAATGATGAGAGGGCTGGGGCAAATTACTTCTTAGGAGAGACTAAGGAAACTGGGTTTATTTAGTCCAGAGGAGAGAAGACTGAGAGGATTTAATAGCAGCCTTCAACTACCTGAAGGGTGGTTGCAAAGAGGATGGTACTGGACTGTTCTCAGTGATGGCAGATGACAGAACAAGGAGCAATTGTCTCAAGTTGCTCAAGGGGAAGCTTAGGTTATATATTAGGAAAAACTTTCTCATGACGAGGGCAGTAAAACACTTGAATAGGTAACCCAGAGAGGTGGTGGAGGGGCTGGGATGATCTAGTTGGATGGGCCTGCTTTGAGCAGGGAATTGGACTGTATGATTACTTCCAGCCCCAGTTTTCTGTGATTCTATTATTCTATTTAAAGAGCCATGAAATAGAGCAAGGGCCTGCATTCTGGTCAGTGCCCTTGGCCTGCAACTGGGCTCTGCTGTCACTTGGAGCTATCCATGAATCCTCTTACTTGCAGAACTCTTCCTCTTCCTGGGGGCTGTCCAGTAGGGCTGTGAGAAGCTTTGGTCACCAATTTGATTTGGAGGAGATTTGGCCTGATTTGGCAGCCAAATCTCTGAATCTGAATTGAATTAGGATACCCATTAAAAGGTCCAAATCAAATCCCAAGCCTCTGAATTGATTCAGAAAAGATTCAGAGAGATTCAAAGATTTGGATCAGCCAGGGAGAGGCAGGCACAGCTGGGTGGGTGCAGGTTCTCCCACAGCTCCTCCAGTTGTGCCTGCCTCTCCCTGAGTGGGGGAACCCCGGGAGAAGCCCCCATGGCTGTGCTGCCCGGCTCCAGCTTCCCAGCACTAAAAAAAAAAGGAAAAAAAAGCCTTGCACTCACCAGCTGCAGCAGGGCCTGTGGGGGCTCTGGCGGCTCATGGCTGAGTCCCCCCTCACAGCCCCCACTCCCTGATCACTCTCCTCCCAACCGGTCCTGCCCCCATGCCTCACCCCCCAGCCTGATCCCAGTAGTCTAGGAATCAAAAAAACAAACAAACAAACAAAATGCACTCACCAGCAGTAGCAGTGGCTGTGGGAGCTCTGAGGCCACATGGCAGAGCCCCCCCATGCAGCCCCTGCTCCCTGATCTCTGGACCCCCCAGCCCCACCTGGACCCAGCATCCCAGCAATTTAAAAAAAAAGCCCAACACTCACCAGCTCTGGCAGTGGTGACTGGGGCCTCTGAGGGCTCTTGGCATACCCCCTCATGCAGTGGGGGGCAGTGGGCATCACCCCCCCACCTGGCACCCACGCAGCAGCTGACCCAGGGCATGGGTGCAGCATGGCTAGGCAGGGCCCCATGCACTGCCTTGGAACAGGGGCTAAGAGGTCCTGGGCTCCGGGTGACTGCTGGAGTCGCCCCAGCTCTGAGACAGTGTGTAGCGCCCTGCTGAGCTGCACTGCGCCCATGTTATGTAACAGCCACCACGCAGGTGGGGGGAGCCATGGAAGAAGCCCCCTGATGATCTCCTCTGCCCCCCACTGCCCTGTGCTGCATGGGGGAGGCTCTGGCATGAGTGCCCAGAGGCCCTGATCCCCGCTGATGTAGCTGGTGAGTTCAGGGCTCTTTTTTTTTTTTTTAATTGCCAGGATGCTGGGTGTGACAGCCATTAGAGGTGGGGCTGGGTGGAACAGGGAGATCAGGGAGTGGGAGCTGTATAGGGGGCTCTGCCACATGGCCCCAGGGCTCCCACAGCTGCTGCTACTTCCTGTGAGTGTAGGGTTTTATTGCTTGTTTGCTTGTTTGTTTTTTTAATTTCCAGATTGATGGTGCCAGATGGGGGGGACCATCGGGGCGGAGCCTAGCAGGGGGGGTATTGGTGATTGGGGATTGTGCAGGGGGAGCTTTGCCAGGAGGCCCCACAGCCCCTGTTACAGCTGGTGAGTGCAAGGCTTTTTTTTGTTGTTGTTTTAAAGTGCCAGGAGGCTGTGGCTGGGCAGGGGAGGGGGCCAGGCAGGGCAGCCGTAGGGGCTTCTCCCATGGCTCCCCCCACCCGGGGAAAGGCAGGCACAGCCAGAGCAGCTGAGGGAGAACCTGCAGCTTCTCAGCTGTGCCTGCCTGTCCCTGGAGGATTCAAATCTCTGAATCAGTGCTGAACCAGCCCCAACTCTCTGATTCTGATTCAGCTGAATTGAATGGGGACAGTGATTCAAATCACCAAATCAAATCACTGTCCTCCAAATTGCCAAATCCGAACCTGAATACTTCCCTCTTCACACAGGCCTACTGTCCAACACCACTTCCCGAGACTGGGAGCTCTTTTCTCTTTGACTACTGTGGCAAAGCTGGCTCCCTTCCTCAATTTACTGCCCTCCCTCAGTTTACTGCCAGTCCCAGAAAGGGCAAGGGCCAGAAGCAGTCAGGTGACAAATTTGCAAACACCTGCTCCTCAGAACTGAAACATAACTGATTCTAAGCAATGTGAATTTGTCTCTCTAACACAATTACAGCAGGGATACACAGAATTTTAATAATTTTGTGCATCATATCGACTATGAGTACATTGTGGCAGAACAAGAGATGTCTCTTTTACATATTTGTATTCTTATGAATTGTCTTGACTTCCACTGCATGAAGAAAAGCAATACATTTTGACTGAGGGGCATTTTCCATCTCCTCTTCCATTTTTCTTTACTGGCACATATTTCATTTCTGTGGAAAAAATAGAATAATAACTTGTTTATAAAGTGAAGAGTTTAATTTATAAAAAATAAAGTAAAATTATCTGCTAGATAGACTTGCAGTTAAGTACTGATAGATGAGGTGGGTGGGGGAGGAGAGAGGACTGAGAATTCTCCAAGTAAATTGCAGCCCTTTATTCATGATGTACTGTGAATTTTGGATGTTTGGCAGGACTTCTGTTTTCTGGGTGGTCTCAATGTCTCTTCATTCTTCTGGCAACAGGGTGGACTTTTAGTTCTTTTTTAAAAGGAACTGGTCAGTTCCTCTTTTTGAAGTGTATTGTTTAGTTGCTTTGTCCTTTCAATGTCTCTCAGAAATCTCTTTCTAGAGAGACTTATGCTGGTTCTTAATTCAGCTAAACAGTATAGTTTCTGTTAATACTGCACTATGCAAAAACTTCAACAAGTATAATGGGAAGAACTAGTTAGAATGAATGCATTCTTAAGGGGAGCAGGATGCTTTAAAATGGCTGTGGAATGGATTTGATGAGAAGCCTTTAGTTCTTAGGCTCATTGGATCTTCACTTCAAATGTGTGCATTCCCCCCCACACACACACACACACACTATATTTTATCTTGGAAAGTCTGTTTAGCTTAAAAATACACCTATATAGAAAATCTAAGAATAATTAGTGATTTATAAGAGTTATAAACTAGAGTCATCAAGAAACTGGATTGAAGTAATTGTGGACCCATTGACTATTATCTTTGAGAATGGCTGGAGGCCATATGAGGTCAGAGAAGACTAGAAGAAGAAATAGTACCCTGTTTAGAAGGGAAAAAGGGAGGAGTCAGACTGACCAGTCTAATTTCTGACTTTGGTAGTTGGAAAGATACTGTGGTGTATCTCAATCGCCAGTTTATTGATCTGTGAGCACCCAGAGAATAATAAATCAATAACAGCTAACATGGGTTTTTCAAGACTTTAAAAGAATCCATGAATGCCTCAAAGCTAAAAAGGAGGTGTACACCCAATGGAAGGGAGGGGCCACCACCAAGGAGGATTATACCTCCTTGGCTCAAGATTGTAGGGGGGCTATTAGGAAGGACAAGGCAGAGATGGAACTGGGACTAGTGACCCGGATCAAAGATAACAAGAAGTCCTTTTTTTAAATACATAGGGGGTAAAAACAAGGTACCAAATAATGTGGGGTCTCTTCAGGACATGCTTGGTAATCTGGTGGTAGGAACAGTTGACAAAGATAATCTCTTTAACAGATTCTTTGCTTCCATTTTTCTGAATAGGGACAGGGACATCCACCCCACTGGGATTCTGTATGGGCCCAGGGGAGGCGCAGCTAGGCTCAGGGACAGTGAGGACCTAGTCAGGGAACTTCTGGAGGGACTTGATGTGTTCAAATCAGCAGGTCTTGATGATCTCCACCCCAGAGTGCTTAGGGAATTGGCAGAGGTCATTGCAGAACCCCTGGCACAGCTTTACAAGCACTTGTGGTGCTCTGGTGAGGTGGCTGATGACTGGAAAAGGGCCAATGTGATCCCCATTTTCAAAACAGGGAGGAAAGAGGACCTGGGAAACTATAGGTCCATTAGTCTTACCTTCGTCCTGGGGAAGCTCTTTGAGAAAATCATCCAGGAGCACATCTCTGAGGGGCCAGCAGGGGAGTTTATGCTTAGGGGCAATCAACATGGGTTCATTAGAGGCAGGTCCTGTCAGACCAACCTGGTTGCCTTCTATGACCAGGTCACAAAAGCCTTGGATGCAGGTGTCACGGTGGACGTAGACTTCCTGGACTTTCAGATGGCCTTCGACACGATCTCTCACTCCATCCTCATTAAAAAATTAGGCATCTGTGGTGTCGATGCCTACACAGTCAGATGGGTCATAAATTGGATGGAGGGCTGCACCCAGAGAGTGGTGGTGGATGGGTAATTTTTGACCTGGAGAGATGTGGGAAGTGGGGTTCCCCAGGGCTCGGTCCTTGGGCCCACACTGTTCAATATCTTCATTGCCGATTTGGACGAGGGGGTGAAAAGCACCTTGTTCAAGTTTGCAGATGACACTAAGATGTGGGGAGAAGTGAGCATGCTACAAGAGAGGGACAGGCTACAACTATATCTCTACAGGTTACAGAGGTAGGCGGATGAGAATAGGATGGGTTTAAATATGGAGAAGTGTAAGGTGTTGCACCTGGGGAGGAAGAACCAGCAGCATACTTACACGCTGGGGAAATCCCTTCTCATCAGCACAGAGGCATAAAAGCATCTTAGAATCACTATTGATTCCAAGATGAATATGGGCTGCCAATGTGGGGACGCGTTCAAGGAAGGATAACCACACTTTGTCATGCATCCATAGATGCATCATGAGCAGGTCCAAGGAGGTGATCCTACGCCTCTATGAGACATTGGTCAGGCTGCAGTTGGAGTATTGCATCCAGTTCTGGGCTCCGCACTTCAGGAGGGATGTGGACAGCATCAAGAGGGTCCAAGGGAGGGCCACTCACATGATTAGGGGGCAGCTGAGCTGGCCCTATGAGGAGAGGCTATGGGACCTGAACCTGTTCAGCCTCCACAAAAGAAGGCTGAGAGGGGATCTTGTGGCTGTGTATAAACTTGCCAAGGGGGACCAGCAGGCAATGGGAGAGTTCCTGTTCCCCCAAGCACTACTGGGGGTAACAAGGAGCAATGGCCATAAGTCGACTGAGAGTAGATTCTGGCTAGATATCAGGAGGCATTACTTCACAGTCAGGGTGGCTAGGAGCTGGAACCAACTTCCAAGGGAAGTGGTGCTCGCCTCTACCCTGGGTGTCTTCAAAAGGAGGCTGGACAGCCACCTAGCTGGGGTCATTTGACCCCAGCATCCTTTCCTGCTCATGGCAGGGGGTCAGACTAGATGATCTGCTTAGGTCCCTTCTGACCCTCCCAACTATGAAACTATGAAGAATAAGTTGTGCATGACCAAATACATTTCCTTCAGTGTTGTCATGATGTTATCATAGCAGGGAGCAGTGCATGTGATATAGTTTGATTTTAATATGGTTTTGAATGTTGTTTTCCACAACATTCCCATGAATGAAGTAAGAAAATATCTAGATGAAACTACTATAATGTGGGTTCTTAACTGTTTGGCTAATTGTGTTCTGAGTAGTCATCAATGGATCAGTGTCAAACTAGGAAGTGGGGTTTTACAGAAGTTTATCTTAGGTCTAATAGGGCATGTCTCTACATGCACTAACAAATGGTAGTTAATGTGCATTAAATCTAGTACCTCTGGGCATTTGTACATGCACTCGGGGGTGGGGGGTATACTTTAATTAGAGTGGCTCTGAGAGCCACTCTGATTAAAGTGCCTAGAGCATCTCATGTATCAGCATCCCCACATTTCAAAATGGTGGTAGGGATGCTTCACCTAAAGTTTGTTTGATGAGATTTAGATAATGTGCCCCCACTGCCATTTTGAAGTGTGGGGATACTGATACATGAGATGTGGGAAGATCCTGGAGCGCAATACTTGCTTTGCTCCAGCAGACTCAATTAATTGAGTCTGCTCTGGAATTACACTGGAATTACAGCATGCTGCTCTGGAACTACACTGCTTTGGAAATACACTAGAATTAAAGCATGTTGGAGCAGCCTGCCTTCCCATGTATAGATGTCACCTCTAGGTGGTATATGGCCTTGGTCTCTTCTGGAAAGGCAAGCTTCTACCAGGTAATGACAGGGTGGGGAACCTAGAAAGTGTCTCTCTGGTGTTCTCGTAGATTTCCCTCTTACCCACCACAACCTGATTTTACTTTGGTTGGGAGCCAGTTCCCCTTTGAATGACACTCTAGGTCTGCAAACCTCGACCCTGGTCTCTTCATGGGGCTCCACCTCCCCTACATCCCACCCTAACCAGTTCCTGAGTATTGGATATTATTCTCAACTGGTAGGTGGGAAGATGCAAATTTCATCTTTTCCATGCATCTCCCATGGCTCTGTACTAACACCAACAATGGCTATCACTATTTACATAAATACCTACCCACAGCCCTGGACATTTCTCATTCAATCCTATCAAAGGCAAACAAAATAAGCAGCCAAAAATTCCAACAAAAAAAGAATGGGCTAGCATCTGCCATACCCTTCTGGGGCTTCAGTTCTACTCTTGCAGACCTGAGGCCTCTCTGGGCTAGTTCTACGCACTGCCAAACCTGGCTCCCCAAAGGCAGATGCAGCGCCCTCCCCTTGGATACTGCCCTAGATATTGAAACAAAGATCTTGTAGAAAAGGAAAACCCCACCTGAGCTGCTCCTCATTCAATCCATACATAAGTCTCTCCAAGAGACTTGTGATTTCTTAGGCCCACTCTCGCTCAGTCTTAAAGGGAACAGAAACCCTCTCAGGCTGGTTCTCACTTGAGGGAGTCCTCCTCATGCTTCACACCTGCCCCAGCCATGCCTGACCTTATTTCTCTTTTTTCAGATGTCTGTTATGGAGCTCCCATTGGTCAATGTGGCATTCTGGTGTTCAGCGTCTGCTCCTCCCAGCACTCCTCCAATTACCGGCACAAGCAGCTGGCTCCATGCTGCTGTCACCAGCTGCCTACAACTCACAGGTGGACAGTCTCTATGGCATCTGTTCCTCCCTGACATTCTGGACTCTCCCTGATGGCCCCTAACCAGAACTGGAAGTACATTTCCATGCCTACTGACCACCAATCCTGATGAAATAGTGACTCTGGAAGTGTTGCTTAGGACCCTGCTTCCTGATAGTATTCTCCACTTCAGCTAAGGTGAGTGATAATGGTGGGTTATCATCAGGTTTCTCCCTCTCTCCCCTGTCTCTGTCACATCAAAAATAGGCACCCTCTATTATGAGGTTCTAGGAAACTGTATGTTGTTAGACGCCAACTCCATGCAGTGCCCAACAACTAGGGAGACAATGATCCAATTGCTCATGGGTCCTGTTACTCATCAGCCAGAGCAGGCAGGGAGCAAACACCAGAACACACTGCTTGCAACAACTTTATTCAGAATGGAGACAGCTTTGGGCAAGCTCCCTCACAAACGCACAGCCCATGAACACCGGGAGCAGCCTTGAACAATATTTTTTTCCACATTTTATACACTTTGGTTTATGCTTATTACCATTTATTCTACCCTCGCTCTTCCTATGTTCCACCCATTTCTCCTCCCACTTCAAGCTCTGCCTCTGTTTACTTTTTGCATCATTAGCATGGAATTGCCTATGCATTCCATTCATTTACATGTCTTTTTGCTATGAGTGCCTGTCTAGGGCCATGACTCTGGAGGCATGACTTTTGGTCAATGGGCAGACTCTGGAGGCTTCTTTACCAATTACCATTCACCCTTTTGCATTTGTTCCTCTTGGTTATGTGTTAACTTCCACATTCCAATCTGTTTTTCTGTCCCAAGTTGTACCATATCCACCTTCCTTGGGCCCCTGTATCTTATGTTGTTCCTCACTGTGGCTGGCTCATAGCACACAGACTTACTTGCTGCTTTTTCAGAAAAATGGTTAACACAATTCAGATGGTTACTTAGCATAAGTATTCATAAGCAAAATCTTATATATAAAAGCTATATATCTCACAACAATGCTATTATATGGTTAAAACTACTTGCCTAAGCATTTGCAAAGTTACTTTTAATATATATCATTCTGCCTTGTGGTCAGCAGCTTTTGCTGGGTCACAGATTAAAGCCTTTTATTCAGCTGCAAATCCAGTGCTCTCTAAGATCCAAATATTGTCACCCTAACACATGTTACATAATGTGCAGTAACTAAAGAGCATGATTTTTCAGTGATGCTTAATGTGCATTAGCCTATTTTAAAGCACATTAATTAAATTGCACAGTGTTTTTAGTGATGCTTAATGTGCATTAAAATAGGCTAATACAAATTAAAGTGTGTATGTACATACTGTTTAAAATCTTAGTTCAATTCTCCAAGTTGTTATTGAGTTGTTATTGAAGCATACATTTGCAGGTGACACTTTGCTGGAAGGAAAAGACATGGAAGCAGGGGACTTGGAAGGCCAGGGCTTGGGGACTGTTGGGGTGGAGGGGCAGTGTGTGTGTGCACATGTGTGCAGAGGGAATATTTGTGTGTCAGGTGCAGGTGTCCACACACACTGGGGGAAGGTGGCTGGGTGCTGAACCTGAGGCAGGGATAGGGTGGAGTGGGACTGGGAAAGCCATTGACCTTGGCAGATGGGTCCCAGGAGGAAAATGAGAACTTCTGCAGGATAAGAATTCAAGATGACCTTGACAAATAAATAAAGAGCTGAGTGAGAAGAGACTAAGTTGGCTTGGGCATGTAGCCAGAATATTGTATGGGAAATAAAGTTCAGATCTTCAAAGTAGGAGAGCAACAGAAAGAGGGGAAGATGTAAGAAGACATGGTGCAAGTGTATATAATCACAAGATCTGAGAGCATGTGCCAATGGGCAAAAGCTTCTGGGGAATGGGAACTCAAATAGCAGTGCCCAGTTACTGGGAAACATGCTGGAAAGAAGAAGAGATTAGGAAGAATTTTCTAACTATGAGAAGGAGGCTGGTTAAGCAATGGAGCAGATTATCTAGAGTGTGTCTACATGAGAAGTTTACTGAGGATCAGACTAATTAGCTCAGCAATAAACATCTCAGTGTCTACATGTGTGCCCCTATTAGGGCACAGAAAACTAATAAACTCTGAAGCAGGGTAGTGATTGTAAATACCTGTACACTTACACGTATGATGCTGCTCATAAAACACAAAAAAATCCACATCAGCATAGTTCCACTACCCTGCTGTGGAATTTTTTTGTGTTGTGTGTTCAGCATACATGTAGATACTGACCCAGGTAGCTGGGGCATGGGGGTGCTTCAGTGCAGGGACTGCCTGCAGACTAGCCCCACTCTGAAGCACCCTCGTGCCCCAGCCTGCCACTCCACAGTACATTGAGCCCTGTCAGAGCAGCCCCTGAACAGCCCCTGAGGCACCCTACCAGCCTGGGCTGGTCCGACTGGGATGCGCCGGCACCCAGGAGCAATAATCTGCAGAATTTATTCATGTGCATTAATTGCATGTGTAGAGAGACTGTGAAATTCCTAAGACTAAACATGCAGGTAGACATTTGTCTGGAAAGGTTTATACAGGGATGATCTTGCCGAGAGTAGGGTTTTGGACTAGATGATCTTTTAGATTGTCTAATACAGGAAGAATTTCCAAAATATTGCAGGCAGATTGTGGCCAGATAGTTGGGCACTGTTTCTTTACCAATTTCTAAAAGAAAAATCAGATATTTTTTGGTTGTACAAGAGAAGGTTTAACACTTGGATTGGGAGGAGGTGGGGGGGGGAGAGGGACCACATTAAAATCACAAGCCTTTATGAAGCCCTCTTTCTAAAAGTTCTAATGATGCTTTATGACAATTACAAAACAATTCCTAATGAAAATAATTATACTACCTTTCTAGCTAGTCTAACTTCTTTGTTACCTTGGTATAATAGCAGCCAAAATACTAATATTTTAACTTTAAATTCCTGAATGTGTCCTGGACTATAAAGAGGCATTGTTTCAGGTGGAATGTTTTTTACTTTACTAGATAAGATTCCCGACTCCTATTTAAAAGAATTCCTTTTCTTTAAACTAAACTGCACTCCAAAACCTAATTATGTATTATGTATTTATGTTATCCATTTTACTTAAGAGTTTTCAAACTGCTAAGGAATCAAAAAACCACATTTGCATGATTATTACGTAGTGGTGCTGTTGGTAAACATCCACCGGAGAAATACAATATGTCAAACTCTCAGCTGCTCTTAATTACTGTCAAGTAAGCATCTGACTGAATAAAGTGGAGGTATTTATTGTATACTGTAAAAGAATTTAGAACCCAATTTCTGTGGGTGCCTGTACATAAGCACAGATGCTGCTCCAATGTTTTTGTAATTCCAGCGTGTTGGAGCAAACTTGATTAATAAAGTCTCCAGGAGTGTGGCAATTACTGCACTCCAGCAGCCTTCCAAACTCATGTATCATTGCCCCCACACTTCAAAATGGCAGGGGGGGCCCTTTATCTAAAGTTCATTCAATGACCTTTAGATAAAGTGGCACCACCACAACTTCGAAGTGTAGGGAAGTTGATACATTAGACATTCGGGGCGATTTAATTAGAGTGACTTTCAGAGCTGGTTCAAATTTTGTCAGACATTCCAAAATCAAAGTTTACAGGCAAGTGCACACCTATGTTTATTAATTGTTATTATAAACATAATATTTTATTATAATATATATTTATTTATAATATATTATTATAAACATAAAAGTCATATCTTATCATATGTTCTTTCATATCTTCTTAGGCTCTGATTTGCAAAGTTAACTGAGACTTTGAAACAAACATTTGTACATTATTTTTCATTCAGTTGTCTTCTGAAAAGCCATCTGATTTACTTCTTATGAATATCCATAATATATTAACTGCTTGAAATCTAATTTAAAATAATAGTCAACCACAATTAAGAGGGAGGGTATAATAATGACTATGGGAATTGATCATTGTGCCTTATTGCATATATTAGGGGTGTTAAATGCCTCACAGACCAGATTTGACCTGCAGATCCATATCACCAACCTTCAGGGATTCAGAAGAACTGGCAATTTTAAGATGAGGTGAGCAGGGTTTGGTTGTGCCTCAGAAAGCTGGGGACATGGTTCAGTTGTATGTGGAAAGCAATGGCTGCATTAAGCCCCATGGTCCCTAATGCTGCTCACCCCACCACTGCTGCTGCCACTGCCCTTTGTGTCACCTCCATAAGTGACTTTTAATCTGCTCCTCCAGGAGCCATATGGTCCAGATCTAACACTGGGGACTAGGCAAGTTTGATGCCTCTTCAATGGTCAATAGGCATGATACCCATTTTCTCTCTCAGGTTTTTATAAATTCACTATCCACACTAATTAGGAAATAATTTTGGAGTAAAAAAATTAAGAAATGTCAGCAGGACATTCCTTCTGCCTCAACATCTTAGCAACATTAATTTTCTAATGCTTCTTATTTGTCCTGTACTCTGGTAATATTAATAGCTACTGTATTTACTCAAATACAAAATGAGGTTTCCACCCCCCCCAAAAAAACAGTATGGAGAAATAGATCTCTTTGCATTATATTTTCAAATAAGGAAACCTCATTAAATGTATTACTTTTCCCATTACTGCTAGTTTAATGACAAGATCAGTAATGGAAAAAAATCTCAATTATATAAACCAGCTATGAAGTTAAATAGAGACAAGAAGCAGTGAGCTTGACTAAAATATACATGGCCCTTATTGGGCAAGCAGACTGATAAGAACCAACCACAAAGATAGATTAGTGCTCTATATCAAAAAAAGATAAATAGTAATACCCATTATGCTCAATGCCCCTCACTACTGACTCTTTAAAGTCATGGTGAACCACTACATTTCATACATTTTTACTTCCTCTTCACTCCTACGGCTGAGCTGAACTTTTCTTTTCCATTTCCAATAATTCCTGTTTCTTGATAAGCCTGTTTCTTGATAAATACCTGGAAATAATCACCAAATGAGGACCAAAACAGTTTACCCAGAATCCCTTTGTCACCCCTCTGCCTGTTACTGTGGCCCCACCCTCAATGGGGTGAGACTAGGTTGCCCTGTGCCTCATCTGCATATAAATTTGTGGAGCATCCCAGGATTCACACCTGGTTCCAGTGGGGGGCCAAGTAGCACTTGAATCATTTGTGGAGGTATCTAGAGTACACACACATACTGAGCTATGAGATCATCATGGCTTGAAACATTGTCAACTCTGGTGGGCCCCCACCCAAAGAACTGTATGGTAAATCATGAGCCTTTTAGCTTTGGACTAATAGTGTGCATAGTGGGCATGTCTACACTTGCAATTAATGCATAAAAAGCTTACTGTGCAGTAAAACACTGCTCAGCAAGCTTCTCCTGGATCCTGGATCCTGAATCTACATGTGTGCTCATTGGAAGCAAATATGCTCCTGATGGGAGCAGTTCAGGACAGGGCTACACCTGTCCTGCTCTGCTTTGCTCTCACATGGCAGTCAGGGGGAGCCCTAAGCTCCCTGGGGTGCCAACCCCAGGCTGGCAAGGTGCACCAGGGTCATCCTTGCACTCCAGAGGATGCAGGGAGCTGTTTCACCTCCACAGTATCTGCCACTCCACCTGCACACCTGCTTTGGGTAGCTGTCTGCTGCCTAGCCCTAACTCTGAGATCATAGTGGGGGCTGGGACATTATCCCCTTTGCCGGCAGCTGCTATATTTTCCTATGCAAAAAGAAATACCATAAGGACATACCATAATAATATAACAGGAGAATTTCAGCTCTTTTGGAGGTTAGTCAGATGCTTTCAAATGAATAAACTATGGGACTTCTTAAAAGAAACCCCCCCCCCAAAAAACATGGACAAAAGTTACTACCTTCACCCAAAAAACAATTTATAAAAATCCATAGAAACTTAATATAAACATTATATTTGGATGTCATTACCACAACATGAAGACTATAGTCGCAAAGGGCTACTATTTATGCTAGTAGGAATACATGCTAAATTATTTTAACTGTCTATTTAGTGAAATTTGACTCATCATCAGTAAAGTAGTTCAATGATGCCCATGTGCTATGCATAAATATCTTCCTTTTGATGCATTGGGTTTTATTTTTAAAAGATATTCCTGAATAGAATTTTGAGTTCAAGAATATAGGTACAAAGCTATTTAATGTTTTTCACCTAAGAAATATGATAAACAGCTGTGCTTTATACCCAGTTTATAACTTGTTTTGTATTTTGAATTTTTAATATTACACATTATCTGATATGTCATAAAGGAAATAAAGAAATCACATTTCAACTAATGAACTCCTACCAGAATTGATGATATGACTCATGCATTCCAAATTATACTTAAGAATACAATAGCCTAGGCAATTTTGCATAGCTTCTGCTAGTCTTGAAATGAAAGCTTCATGTAGAGAAACAAATTATGCTTTTAATACCTACATTCACCATTAATGATACTGTCATTAATTTGGAGATACATGAACCATTGAAGCTTTAATGTACTCCCACATCAGTTATCTGCAATTCCATGTCAGAACAGGGTCATGCCTTCAACATCTGCTATACTGGATTTTTTCTTGGCCATCCAAATGTATGCAGTATACCTCACTGGCATTTGAATGATCATGATTGTTTTGCTTCTAGTTTAATTACAGTTCCAACTCTATCTCCACCTTTTGCGCTGATCTGAATTTTAGATAAGATTTGGAATTTAAATAATATGAATGTTTTTAAATTTAAAAAAGGCATCATCTACTCATGAGAAATGTATTAAGTTGCTAAACATGGTAATACATATTTTTAAGGACACAATCCAGTAATAAGTTGTAGTGTTGAGTCACAATATGAAATAAATAATACTTTGATTAAGATCAAGAGTTGTGGATTATTTCAGTGTGGGCATGTCTACATGAGATGTTTACTGCACACTTGACTAATTAACTGTGCATTAAACATCTTGGCATCTACACATTTTAGGGACCTTAATACTAAAAAGCTCTACAGCAGGATAGTCTTGTAAAATTCAAATACTACCCTGCTGTGGACTTTGTGTGTGTGTGCATGCAGGAGCTCATGTGTAGATGCTGCCCTGGATGGCTGGAACATAGGGTACCTTAGTATGAAGCACCACACACCCCAGGCAATCACTCGGCAGCACATGGAGGGTGGGGGGAGAAGCTGCCTGAGGCTCTGGCGTTTATTTGTGCATATTAATTGCACATGTAGACACAACCTGTGGGAGCATCTACATTAAATGTTTACATCTCAGTAGACTAATTACCTGTGCAGTAAATGTTGTACATCTACACATGCACCCCTATTAGGCTGGAGTAAAATAATTTTCTCTGTAGCAGGATAGTACTTGTAAATAGAATTACTAATCTGCTATGAAGTCCCTGGGCTGGAAGACTGTCCCCCTGGGCTCCCTGCCAGCTGGGTCTGCTCCAACCCAACTCAGTGTGTTGCAGCCTTGGGCACATGTGAAGACTTGGTGTCTAGGAGCAATCAACCCCAAAGCAATAAGCTCCAGCGTTTGTTCATGTGCATGAATGGCACATATAGATAAGCCCTGTTTGGATTATGGTCTCAGATGAACCTCAGCAGTCTCCCTGGGGTGATCACAGTGCTCAACATAGTTATGCAAAATAGAGATTTGGACATCTATGTATACCTACATCTGCATAGATGCCTATCCTGGGTGCACGCCTTGGAATTCTGTGTATGCACAAATCAGGTACTGTACAGTTTGGGAAGCCTGATACATTGTGGTAGAAGCTGAATTTTATCTCCTGTTGCCAGCTTTGGCTATTTTCAAGGGGCTTAATCCAACCTCCATAAGTGTGGCTAAAATAGAAGACCCCAATCCCAGTTTCTGAGTGACAATTGTCTTGGTCAGCAAAGTAAAGGAAATAGTCAACATACAAGCTAAAGCAGTAGTGAAATCAAATTATTCATAGATTCATAGATTGTAAGGCTGGAAGGGACCTCAGAGGATCATCAGGTCCAGTCCCCTGCACCATGCTGGAAAAATGACAGGTGGGATCAGGTGACCCCAACAAGATGACTGTTCAGTCTCCTCTTGAAGATTTCCAGGGTAGACAATTGCACCACCTCTGGAAAGAGCTTATTCCACAGTCTGGACATCATAACTGTGAAGAAGTTTTTCCTAATGTTGAGCCTGAAATGGTCTTCCAGGAGTTTGTGGCCATTACTCCTGGTTTTCCCCAAGGGTGCTGTGCGGGTGTGAATGAACCAGGAGGCTCTGGGGATCATTGGGTCAGGCCGCCCGCAGGAACGGACCTGCCCCTACCACTGAAGACGGGGCAATCACTTACCTGTTTCAGATGTGCGGAGAGAGGGGCCAGTTTAAAAGCATCGTCGGAGCGAGGAAACAGCCCGGCGGAACCAGAAGTGGCGGTCCAAAGGGCGGACACCAGCAAGAGCACAGAGAGGTGGATGCATGCTGCTCAACGCCGCACCCGCACGTTCTGGGGCGCAGGTAAGACCCCAGCGGGGAATGGGACTCAGGGGTGGTGACCCCGAGCACAGAGGGACAGAGCGGGCTGGCCAGGAGCGTCTGGCTCTGGTGGACTCAGGCCGAGGAAGCCCTCAGGAAGGGGTGAACAGGCTGCAGGTGGTGCGGCCATGGTGGTGAGGGATCGGGCATCCCCGAGGGAGAGCTGAAGATGCCCTACTAGGGTAAGGAATTCCCCAGAGGGAAATGTGGAATCCCACTCTAGACAAGGGTGGAAGGGACCAGAAGCGGCCACTCCAGACAGGAGCTGTGTTGGCGTTTTCCTTCACTATTTTTGTTGAGATTTGAACCCACGCTGGAAGATTGGACTATGGGGCGAGCTTGTGGCAAGTGATGGTCCTGATCACAGAGGCATGGGCGAGGGTGTAGGGGTGGAGGAGCCCTCAGCAACTCCAGGTCCAGCAGACACGAGGTGTCACTTTTGGATGTGCATGCGCCAGACGGTCCAACTGAACTGGAGAATCATCAAAGACGTGGCAAGTGAGTTCGGTGTGTGTAGCCCACGAAGTGAACGCTTGGTCTCGCTGGGAGACTCCTCTAACTGGACAAAAAACAGAGGGACGAGGGTACTCGTTCACAGGTGCCCAGGTGAACAGTTGTTCACTGAGCCCCGATATACTCCCCTGATGTAGCAGTAAGCTGCTACCGAGTACACTTTCAGCCTTCTCTTTTTCAGCTGAAGAGTCCCAGTTCCCTCAGCCTTTCCTTGTATGACTTGCCATGCAAGCCTCTAATCATGCAGGTGGCCCTTCTCTGTACTCTCTCAAGTTTTACCATGTTCCTGTTAAAGTACAGTGCCCAGAGCAGTTTACATTTCTTGACTTTGAACTTCATCTGGTTCTGACTCACCCAACTTGCTAACCTGTCTAGATCCACCTGTATGTGTAGCCTACCTTCAAGCATGAACATGCTTCCCCATAACTTGGTGTCATTTGTGAATTTGGCCAATGAGCTCTTTACCCCCTCATTCAAATCATTGATAAAGATGCTGAAAAGTACAGGACCAAGCACCAATCCGTGTGGAATACCACTGTCCACTTCTCACTAGGACAACACAGATCCATTCATTAGGACTGTCTGGGTCCTAATACATAGCCAGCTTCATACTGGCCAACATATTTAATGATTTCTTTGCCTCCATTTTTCTAAGCAGGGACCGGAACAGTCACCCCCACCCACTGGGCCCCCCCCAGGCCCCAGGGGAGGCACACCTAGGCCAAGGGTTAGTGAGGAACTAGTTAGGGAACTTCTGGAGGGACTGGATGTATTCAAGTCAGC
>NW_017728997.1:42366968-42367767 GCF_001723915.1 Gavialis gangeticus | reverse complement strand
CAGGAGGTGCTACTTCACAGTCAGAGCGGCTAGGAAGAGAAGTGGTGCTGGCTCCTACTCTGGGGTTCTTTAAGAGGAGGTTAGATGTACATCTTGCTGGGGTCGTTTGACCCCAGTACTCTTTCTTGCCATGGCAGGGGGTCAGACTAGATGATCTACTCAGGTCCCTTCCAACCCTAGAAACTGTGAAACTATACCAACTTAACCATGTTGCAGTTAAGTCCACTATCTTCCAATTTTCTTTGGAGAACATCGTGGGATACCAAATCAAAGGCTTTTTGGAGTCAAGGTATTTAATATTCACCACTTCTCATTTACCCAAGTGTCAAGTTACCTGATCGTAAAAGGAGATGAGGTTGTAAAGACAAGACCTGTCCACAATGAAGCAATGCTGGCTGTCATTCAGAATCGTATCTTTTGTAAGCCTATCACACACAGAATCCTTAATGAATTTTTCCAGGATTTTTCCTGGGATAGAAGATAGGCTATTTAGCCTATAGTTACCCTGGTCCTTTCTCCTCCCCTTCTTGAAGATGGGCACAACTTTGGCCCTCTTCCATTCCTCTCCAAAGTGCCATGAGTTTTGGAACAGTCTTGCCAGGGGCTCCACGATGATGACGGTCAGCTCCTTCAACACCCTTGGATGGAGTTCATCCAGTTTTGCTGACTTATATATGTCTAATTCAGAGCTGGGCAATTATTTTGGGCAGAGGACCACTTACTGAGTTTTGGCAAGCCATTGAGGGCCACATGACAGGCAGACCAGGGCAGATAAATATTAATTTTCTAAATTTTTTAG
>NW_017728997.1:42359691-42361968 GCF_001723915.1 Gavialis gangeticus | reverse complement strand
GCCCTAAGGGCTGGATAGAATGGTCTGGCAGGCCACATCTGGCCTCCAGGCCACATTTTGCCCACCTCTGGTCTAATTTATTTAATTGATCACACATCAGTTCTACAGCTACAGTAGGAAGGTAGTCATTTCTGCCCTGCTCATTCTGTACCCTATCTGGCATGACTTTCCCCATGGCTTGGTGAAATAGTGAGGCAAAGTAGTCATTCAGGAATTCAGTTTTCTCCTGAGTGTTGGTAACTAGCTGTCCTGAGTTGTTGAGTAGTGACCCCACACTCCCATTTTCTTTCCTCTTGTTCCCTATGTACCTAAAGAAGGACTTTTTGTTGTCCTTGATTCCTGTTACTAATCTAAGTTGTTGCCACCTTAGCCTTTCTAATTTGTTCCCTACAAGTGCAGGCCATTGTTGTAAAGTCCTCCTTGGGGCCTGTCCCCAGTTCCCATTGCTTATACGCCTCTTTCTTCTTTCTAAGAAGGACCGTGATTTCCCTGTTTAGCCAGGAGGGCTTCCCAGGCCTTTTGCTACCCTTTCTCCACGTGAGAATGGACTCTCTATGTGCTTCAAGGATCATGTTCTTAAGGAGCAACCATTCTTCATGCACACCTTTTGCCTTCAGCCCCTGGTCCTGCAACACTTGCCCTACTAGTGACCTGATTTTGTTGAAATTTGCATTTTTGAAGTACAAGACTTCAACCTTGCTATCATATTTGTCTGCCTTGTGAAGGACAATGAACATGATGGTTTTGTGGATGCTGGCACCCAGACTACCCTTTATTTTTCAGTCAGTCACCCGGTCATCTCCTTTGGCCAGGACCAAGTCTAAAACAGCATTACCTCTGGTTGGCCCAGGCACCTCCTGAGCCAGGAGGAGCTCTTCAATGCAGGTCAGGAAGGAATGCGGCTGGTTCGACTTGGCTGAGTATTCCTCCCAGGAGATTTTCAGATAATTGAAGTCACCCATGACAGCAATATCCAGGGCATGCACGGCATCTCTCAGTTCTTGGGAAAACTCCAAATCAAGTTCCTCCATCTGATTTGGTGGCCTGTAGTATATGCCTACAGTTAGGTCTCTCTCTCCATGCCCCCCTCCCCTGCACCTTGACCCAGAGGGTTTCAAGCCACTCTTTTTTGGAGCTGATATCAGTCTCCAGGGTGGTGTATTGCTGCTTCACATAGAGAGCTGCACCTCCACCTTCCTTCCCTACCTGGTCCATTCTATGCAGGGTGTAGCTCTCTATGGCTATGCTCCAATCATGTGAGGAGTTCCACCAGGTATCTGTAATCCCTACTAGGTCAGACTGCCCACCAGAGAGCAGGAGGGATGGCTCCTCCTCCTTCTTCCCCATGTTCCTGGCATTGGTGTACAGGCACCTGAGTCCTCCTGTTCGAACCCTTGGCTTCCTGTCATGCTGAAAAAGTCTGTTCCCTCAGGTCTCTCAAGACTGGCTCTCCTGGTGTCCTTATCTATGGAGCTTTCTTGTATGTTGGTCCCTGGGCAAGCTCCAGTCAGTGTTACCCTGTCCCCCAGCAAACTTAGTTTAAAGCCTTATCTAGAAGATTGGCTATCTTGGCTGAGAACAGGGACTTACTTCTTCACAGGTCAAAAGATGTGGTCATCATGGGGGACCTGAACTTTCCAGACATCTGGTGGGAAGAACAGTCAGTCAGGTCTGACCGCTCAAATAGGTTCCTAGCCAAAATGCAGGACCCCCATCTAACCCAGGAGGTGCACAGCCCCACCAGGGGAGATGCCTTGTTGGACCTGGTGCTGGCCATCATGACCTGGTGAGGGGGCTGTGGGTGCTCGACCACCTGGGTGACAGTGATCATCGCCTGCTGGAATTCACCATCCAGCGCAAGGTGGCAAAGGCCTGCAGCAGGGTAGCAGCCCTAGATTTCAGGAGGGCAGACCTCAATGAGATAAGGAGAATAGTTGGGGAAGCACTGAAGTCCCGGAGGGGAGGGGAGACAGGTGTCCAAGAAGAGTGGTCGCTCCTTAAGGAGATGATCCTCCAAGCCCAAAGGGAGGTAATCCCAACATGGATCAAAGGGAGCAGGAGGGTGCAAAAGCCCCCACAGCTCACCAGAAGCATCCAGGAATGTCTTCTAGCTAAAAGGGAAGCATACACCCAATGGAAGGGAGGGACCATCACCAGGGAGGACTATACTGCGGTTGCTTGGGGCTACAGGGGGGCGGTCAGGAAGGCCAAGGCAGAGATGGAACTGGGACTAGCTTCCCAGATCACAGACAACACGAAGTCCTTTTTTAAATACAT
>NW_017728997.1:42342013-42354691 GCF_001723915.1 Gavialis gangeticus | reverse complement strand
GAGGACAGTCAGGAAGGCCAAGGCGGAGGTGCAACTGGGACTAGCTTCTCGGATCAAAGACAAAAAGAAGTCCTATTTTAAATAGATAGTGGGTAAAAAGAAGTTACCGGGTAATGTGGGGCCCCTGCAAGACACGCTGGGAAATCTGGTCGTCACACCAAACAACAAAGCTAACCTATTTAATGACTTGTTTGCCTCCATTTTCCTGAGCAGGGACCGGATCAGCCCCCCCACTGGGTCCCCCTCAGGCCTCAGGGAAGGTGCACCTAGGCCAAGGGTCAGTGAGGATCTAGTCAGGTAACTTCTGGAGGGACTGGATGTATTAAAATCAGCTGGTCCAAATGATCTCCACCCCAGAGTGCTCAGAGAATTAGCTGAAGTCATTGCGGGACCCCTGGCACAGCTTTACGAGAAGTCGTGGGGCTCTGGTGTGGTGCCAGAGGACTGGAAGAGGGCCAATTTGGTTACCATCTTCAAAAAAGTGAGGAAGGAGGACCTGGGAAACTATAGGCCAGTTAGTCTTACCTCAATCCTGGGTAAGCTTTTTGAGGGAATTATTCTGGCACGTGTCCATGAGGGGCCAGCAGGGGAGATTATGCTTAGGGGCAACCAGCACGAGTTCATTAGAGTCAGGTCCTGTCAGACCAATCTTGTGGCCTTCTACGACCAGGTCTCCAAATCCTTAGATGCAGGGGTAGCAGTGGACATAGTCTTTCTGGACTTTCGGAAGGCCTTCGACACTGTCTCTCACCCCATTCTCATTAAAAAACTGGGGGACTGCAGTGTTAACAACTACACAGTCAAATGGGTCACCAACTGGCTAGAGGGCTGCACCCAGGGAGTGGTAGTGGATGGAACATTTTCAGCCTTGAGGGATGTGGGCAGTGGGGTTCATCAGGGCTCGGTCCTTGGGCCTTCACTGTTCAACATCTTCATCAGTGACTTGGACGAGGGGGTAAAAAGCACCCTCTTCAAATTTGCTGATGATGCTAAGATGTGGGAGGATGTGGATGCATTAGAAGGAAGGAATAGGCTACATTCAGACCTAGACAGGTTACAGGAATGGACAGATGAGAATAGGATGGGATTCAACACTGACAAGTGCAAGGTACTCCACCTGGGGAGGAACAACCAGCACCATACCTACAGGCTGGGGAACTCCCTTCTTGTCAGTACAGAAGCAGAAAAGGATCTTGGAGTCATCATTGACTCCAGGATGAACATGGGCCGGCAGTGTGGGGATGCAGTCAGGAAGGCCAACCGCACCTTGTCCTGCATCCACAGATGCATCTCAAGCAGGTCCAAGGAGGTGATACTCCCCCTCTATGTGGCACTGGTCGGGCCACAGCTGGAGTACTGTGTCCAGTTCTGGGTGCCGGACTTCAAGAGAGATGTGGGCAACACGGAGAGGGTGCAGAGGAGGGCCACTCGCATGATCAGGCAGCAGCAGGGCAGGCCCTATGAGGAGAAGTGACGGGACCTGAACCTATTCAGCCTCCGCAAGAGAAGGCTGAGGGGAGATCTAGTGGCCTGTTACAAACTAGTCAGAGGGGACCAGCAGGCATTGGGGAAGTCCCTGTTCCCCTGAGCACTACCAGGAGTGACTAGAAATAACAGTTACAAGCTGGCAGAGGGTAAATTCAGATTAGACATCAGGAGGCGCTACTTTACAGGGCGGCTAGGATCTGGAACCAACTTCCAAGAGACGTGGTGCTGGCTCCTACCCTGGGGATCTTTAAGACAAGGCTAGAAAATCACCTTGCTGGGGTCGTTTGACCCCAGTATTCTTTCCTGCCATGGTAGGGGGTTGGACTTGATGATCTACTCAGATCCCTTCTGACCCTACAAACTATGAAACTATGAAACATAAGGTGGATGCTGTCTCTTCCCAGGAGTCCTCTCTCCCTGAAGTGTGTGCTGTGGTCAAGGAAGCCAAAGCATTTAATTACACAAAGCACAATACCTGAAAGAAGACATTATAAAAGAAGGCCTGAAACAGGTACAAATCTGCAGGGAGGAAGGGCAGGGTACATGCAGTGGGAGAGACCAGACCCAGGAGAAGCTGGGGACTTTTTTAAGTTGAGGAAATAAATATGTATTCTTCTGCCCTTTCCTTATGTGCTCAGAAACACCTCCACTTTCTTTTGCCCACTGCTTCTGCTTTCCCCAACTACTCTGGGGCTGGAGGCAGGGGCAGAAGGAGTTTTAGAGCCTCTCCTGAGGATCCATCCAGGTTTTGCAAGAAGCCAGGCTTAGCCAGAAACAGGAGGAGAAATGAGTGGATTCCCCCCTGCTGCCCAGTCAATGTTCCCTGCCAGCACCAGAGCACATGTTCTGGAACGGAATCTACCTGCTTTTGCTTTGTCCGCAGCAAATGTTGATTCCATGTGCATCCTGGCTCCAGCAGGGCAGGAGTGTCTCTAGACACCACCTCCCCCTCTCCTCCCTCCCCCACCATCCCTAGCTCAGCTAGGGGCAGGAGCAACAGCTGGTAGGGGAGGAGACTAATGGGAGGGGAGGGGAGGGAAGGGAATTTACAGCTAAGCTTGGAGTCGAAAGGAGGGGAAAAAGAAGATTCTTACTTATTTGAAAGACTTAACAAAGGTTCCTTTCTATTGTGAAGCATGGTCTGCCCCTAACAGGGGGATGCTGTGAGATGGGTTCAAATACCCTTGAAGTACATTTGGCTGTTGCTACACCTCACTTCCTAAAATCCTGGATCCACCTATGTGTGTATGGTGGGGTGTGTGTATGTACAGGTGTGTATGAGTCTACAGTGAGGTCTGGGGGGGTGTATGTGTATGGTGTGGTGCGGAGCGCTGTGTGTGTGTGTGTGGTAGGGTGTGGGGGTGTGGATATATGTATATGATAGCGTGTGGCAGGTTTGTAAGGGGTGTGGTTGTGTGTGGGGGGGAAATAAGATATGTTGAGGGGTTGTGGGGACAGGGTGCAGTGAGTGTGCGCGGTTTGTGGCATGTGAGGGAGGGTGGTGGGATGTGAGCATCCCTGCATTTCCTGCATGGTGCAGCAGCAGCAGGTGGGGGTGTTCAAGGTGCCATTGCAGGCTTTCTATGGAGCACACATCCAGGCAGCACTGCACATTGTAGTGAGAGGCACAGCCTCCACTAGGCTGCCTGTATCACCAGTGCTTCCCACACTCACTGGGCATGGGAGGAAATCCCCAGGAACTAGAACCAGCTGCCTTCACCACCCCTCATGGGAAGGTGCCTGAGCCTTCCCTCTCCTGCTGCACAGCCCTGGCAGGGAAGGCAGCCAGCTATGGAGCTTGGGGCTTCCCTCCCATGCCCAGTGAGTGTGGGGAGCTCCGGTGATACAGACAGCCCAGTGGATGCTGCCCCCTTGGCTGCAAAGTGCAGCACTGGCTGGAGCCACTCCCCACTGGGCGCCTACGCCAGGAACAAATGCCCTGAGCACCCCAACCTGCTGCTGTTGCTGCCACTGCCACTACCTGTGGGGACTGTATGCCATGAGGAGAGTGTGGAGGTGGTCTCCATACGCCCCCATCCTCCCTCACACCCACACTGCCCCTTCAAGCTCTGCACTGCCACTGCCCCCTGGGTGTGGGCTCCAGGATGGCCATTGTACCCCTTTGGTATCTGAACTATTCCTGCCTCCCTCAGTTTTTGCCTGTGCTCCCCCAAGGTGCTGCCTAACTTAGCCAGGCATGCCTTGATGGGATGTTACTATGAAGTTAGGGAGACAGGCCTCCCTGGGATTCCAGTGAGTCCTTAGCTGCCTCTATTCCTTCTGGTGCCACTCTCTCCCACTCTTTTACTCTATTTTAGGCCAATAGCCTGTTGGCCTACCTAGCCATGTCATTCTCCAGACCTGCACTGCACAGATGTACGGAGCCTGTGCCCCAATGTTACCAGGTGTGACCTGATGGCCCTAACCATGCCTTAGAGCATGGGTCGGCAAACCCCGGCATAGATGCCAGAGCATGGGACATGAATGCATTTTGCTTAGTATGTGCACCTTGGGGCAGATGGTGGGGAAGGGGCCAGAGCTGTGCTGCTGTAAGGAGGCTCCCCCTACCATCTGCCCCAAAACACATGTGGACCTGCTGGCAGCAACAAGCTGGTCTGGGGTTCCATTGACCCTGGTGCAGCTCTTGTGCTGCCTTCTGCAAGCAGCCTGGGCTCTCTCAGTGGGTAGGCACCCCCATATGTGTTAAAGGATTCGCTGCTGCAAGCAGGCCGGGGTCTAGCAGGTGGCAGGGGCCTTTCCAGAGCCCAGGCCAGTTGTGGTAGGCATCTGAAAAGCTGCAAGTAGTTGCACTGGGGTCCACAGAGATCTAGCCCAGCTCACTGCTGGAGTCAGGGGCATGTGCACCTTGGAGGAGACAGCAAAGGAACCACCATTATTGTGGCAGCACAGCCATGGCCCCTTCCCCCCTGAGGTGCATGTGCACTGACCACTAGCAATGAGCCAGGCCATGACTCTTCATACCCCAGTGCAGCCACTTACAACATTCCAGCTGCCTGATACAGCTGGCCTGAACTCTTGTCAGGCCCCTGCTACCTTCCCTACAGCCTGGGCAGTGCCATGGTAAGGAAGTTTGGCAAAGCCCACAGCAGTTACAAGTTGAGGTTGTGGATGTTCTGGGCACTCTGACTAAAAACGTTGGTGATCCCTGCCTTAGGAGCATCAATCATAGTCTCTAACCTCTCCCATAGCCTTACCCATGACTCCTGGGCATTTCTCAGTCTCCATTCTTTGAACCTTCCAGATCAGATATTCAGTTTTATTCATTCAGACTCCAATCCCTCTATCCAGGCTTCAGCCCCCCTGGCCTTAATCCACTTTCTCTGGCTATAGCCTTCAGCCTTAGCCCACTGATTTCAGTTTCTGGGCCTCAGACCACTCAGCCTCAGCTATGTAGGACTCCAGCTACAGAGAACCTAGGTACTTTACTATTTGGCCTCCAAACTGCCCCTTATAACTACTTACAAGCCACCAGTGGTTACTCAAAACACTCACAACTAAAAACTCTACCCTCGTGGGTCACAAAGGAGAAATCAAAAATATACCCTGCTGGATGGCCTGAAATATCTCTCAGCAAAACCTTTAATCCATCTGGGGATGTTCACCCACTGAGAGAGAGACTTCTCTACACCTTGACAATGGCCTCTCTGGCTCCTGGGAGTACCATCCTCTTAGGCCAGAGTTTACCTACTCTGCAAGAGAGCTCCTTCTTCCCTGACACTCCAGAGCATAGTATTCCTTCTTTCCTGGAGTCAGCTTATATGCTGGCTCAGTGCCTCCCCTGCCAGTCAGTTGCTCTCTAACAGAAATCTGGCTTTTAGATTTTTTAGCCTCATTTGCCTCCAGCTATCTCTACTACAGGCAGAACCACGCCTGAGACCAGTTTCTTTCCTATCAGCAGCCCCTGCACCATTTAACATACTGAAGTTCAGTTTTGGTCCAGAGCTCTGCTTCAGTGCAGGCTCTGATTATGTAACTTGTCTCCCCTATTAGCTAGGGCACCACAACCACAGTGTTTCTTTCTTCCTCCCCTAGTTGGGGTTGTTTTCTCTACAGTGCCTAGGGCTAAATCTCTCACCATATTTTGTAGCAGCACATCCCCTGTCTAAGACCCTGCCCCTCTGGGCCACAGAAGTTCAGTTCTTAAAGGGGCCAAAGTGTTTTCTGCTCTCCATCAGCTCTTCATCAGTAACAGGTTTCAGATCTCCTGCTGGACCATAATGGCTCTTTCCCACTATATTATATTTTCTTCTCCAAGCTTCATTCTTTTCAGTTTTAAAGCCTTTACATTTCCAATTGGGCACTGCAGGAAGCCAAACATTATTAAAACACATAGGAAGTAATTTCTAGAAAGAATTCTACCAGGATTTTAATAACTTCCACCCCACCACAACCTGAATAATACACCCAGAAGATTCATTTCTTGGACATCACTGTCAAAGTTTGTAATGGTCACATCATCACCACATTGTATCAGAAACCATCCAACTACTCCAGCTATCTCCATGCCACCCACATGCCTAAACCTACCACTACACCCATCATCTACAGCTAAGATTTATGTTACAGTAGTATCTGCTCTGATTCCATTGACCAGGAATACATAAATGTAATCCTTGCACAGTCATTGAACTATGATGTGGTTGGAATAACAGAGAGTTGGTGGGATAGCTGTCATGACTGGAGCACAGTCATGGATGGGTACAAACTTCAGGAAGGACAGGCAGGGAAGAAGAGGAGGAGGAGTTGCACTTTATGTAAAAGAGCCATATGATTGCTCAGAGCTCCAGTATGAAACTGGAGAGAGACCTGTTGAAAATCTCTGGGTTAAGGTCAGAGGGAAGATCAACAAGGGATAGCTCAACAAGGGAAGATCAACAAGGGATGGTTGTGGTGGGTGTGTAATTACAGACCACCAGACCAGAAAGATGAGGTAAATGAGGCTTTCTTCAGACAACTAGTGGTAGTTTTGAAATCACAGGCCCTGGTTCTCATGGGGGACTTCAGTCATAATGACATGTTTTGGGAGGGCAATACAGCAGTGCACAGGCAATCTAAGAAGTTTTTGGAGAATTCTGGAGACAACTTCCTGGTGCAAGGTTGGAGAGACAAATTAGAGACTACACTTTTTGACCTGCTGCTCACAAACAGGGACAAAAAGGTGGGAAGTGTAGAAGTGGATGGCAAGTAGGGCAACAGTGACCACAAAATGATTGAGTTCAGGATCTTGAGGAAAGGAAGGAAGGAGAGCAGCAGAGTAAGGACCGTGGGCTTCAAAAAAGCAGACTTTGACTCAGGGAACTCTTGGGCAGGATCCTCTAGGAAGCCAGTCTGAGGGTTAAAGGAGTCTAGGAGAACTGACTGTACTTTAAAGAAACTTTACTGAGAGTCAGGAACAAATCATCCCAACGTGCAGGAAAACTAGCAAGTATGGCAGAGGACAAGCTTGGCTTAGCAGGGAACTCTTCAGTAAGGTAAAGCACAAAAAGGAACCTTACAAGACTTAGACAAAGAACTAGGGAGGAGTATAATAGTATTTTTCAGCCATGCAGCATGGCTGGGTCATCCGGCTGGCAGACCCCAGGGTGGTGGCAAGGTTTGGGGTCCTTGGGTTCTCAGCTGTGATGGGGCACTCATTGGGACCCACATCCCCACTCTCTGCCCCTCCCTGGTGGAAGGCAGAAATACATCAACTGCTGCAGTGCCAACTCAATTGTGCTTGAAGCGGTCGTAGACCATTATGGCCACTTCACCCATATTTACACTGGGTGGACTGGGAGTGCCCATGATGCCCACATGCTGCACCACTCCCCCAGGACTGATGGAGGCACAGACCATCACCCCAGGAATCCAGGACCAGCACCAGGTGGCTGTGGTGGAGCTAGTGCATTCTGAGATATAGCAGCAGAAATGGCAGGAGTGGCCAGGACAGAGATGGGTTTCACAAGCTGCTCAGTGACCCTGTGCACATGAATTATGGCCACATAAATGGAGGATTAGAGTTGGTGAATCTCCTCCAAGTTCTCCAGGACCAGCTGCTCCTCCCCACTTGATCTGGGTGACCAGGTGCTCCAGGGCTGCCCTACTGGCTCACACCTCCTCCATGGCCATGGCCTGATCATGGCAAAAGTGGAAGAGCTCCTGCAGGACCTGGTTGCTGAAGTCCTGAGCCTTCCAGCAGTGCACCTGCTCCATCCATACAGCCTTCTTCTGCCAGATCTCCCACTGGGCACATTACTCCCACCTTAGATAATGCATCCAGATGGCTCCTGGCATCTGTGAGACTCATCAGGTGGTTCCTGGGCATAGGGCAGTGGCCTTTCCTCTGGCAGATGGGCTGTCTGGAAGTCCATCATCAGCTGTAGAAGCACAGCACAGGGCAAGAACAGGCCTCGGCCAGGGTCCCCAGGGAGTAGCTTCAATCTTGGGCACACAGCCAGGCAGATGGCCCCCAAGCCACGGCCATGTAGGCCAGGCACTCTGACAAAGGCCATGACCATCCCCTCCTACTTGTGTGTCCAGGTAGCCTGCTGCCCTTGGCACAGGGCACTGCCTGGAGGGATCCTCCCAGGGGCAAGCATCACAGCCAGCCTGGTCTATGGATCCCAGATTCTCCCCCTACCAGGAAAGATGCAGCATTCCAAGACATCAGAGCCCTCAGGCACTGGCCCCAGTTTGTTTGGAGTTGGGGCCCCATGGGCTCATGGCCCCAGTGATGCCTACAGGAATGATACCAAAGCAGAATGGTGGTGGTAGAGGAAGGAGAAGGAGACCAACCCAGTGCTGTGAATCCCACTTCCCCATGCAGCAACATACCCCTATTGCCAAAGAATGTGTGCATCCAGAATTGGGCCCTCCATCACCTGAGGACCCATCAAGCCTGACAGACGTCATCCTTGATTTTGAGGGACTGCCACCTCCAATGCCTACACCTGCTCCCTGCCCTCATGGCTAGGGCCAGCTCCATCCAGCAGAGAGTGCTGGCAAAGTGGGAAGATTGTCCTGGCCCTGTTGCAAAGTAGGCACTAGTACAGCTGATGAGTGGAGGTTGGGAAAAGAGGGAGAAAGGTGGTAAGGATGGGTTTGGGCTGCAGACATGGCCTGAGAAAGAGCAGGTCAGGGGAGAAAATATGGGCATGGGGGTGGTAGGGAGAGGTTCCCAGTTCCCCATGCCCTCTGATCCTGGGCCCTGGGCCCAGAGGGGAGGTGGAGCCAAGCCAGAACTCTTGTGGAGGTGAGACCTTGTGCCAAGGCTGCCAGGGAATGCCTTTCATTGACATAGGTGACAGCCTGAGCCATTCCTTGGGATCCTCCTCACTCCTACTGCTGTCCTGCAGGAGGCAGGGAACTTCTCACCCAGGGTGCCCCTCAGGTGTGGTAGTAGCACTGGGTATGGCCTGCAGTGTAAGTCCCTCACTGCTGTCATTTCCAACATGGCTAGATGGTGGTGGGGATGCAGGCCTGGAGAAGGGACCTACCACTTGGGACTCCGGATGAGTATCTGGGCTGGCTGTCCTTTACTCCACTCCTCCTCCAGTGACAAAGGAGTAGTGTGGGGAGCTTGGTGGCTGTGGACCCAAGGATGCAGGCCATCTCCTTGTAGTGGAGCATGGCAGTGCTCCCCATCCTTAAGTGTTGGTTTGGACCATGGACAGCAGTAGGTTGCTGCCACAACACCTTGGCCTTCATGCAGTACTGTTTCCATGTCTTCCAGTGCCCCTGTTCTGCCATGTGGGCAGCTATCACCCCAGAGGATGTGCTCATTGAGATGGTCCACTTTGAACTGTCATAGCAAGTCCTCCTGGCCCCAAATGCCCAGGAGGTCAGCCACTTCATCTGCCCTCCAGCTGGGTCCCCAATGCCAGGTCTAGGCAGGCTCCTCTTCCTGGGTTCCACCACTTGCCTCAACAGGATTGTCCATGGTCCCTGCTGCAGCCTCTGGTTCCTCCTAATCCTGTCTCTGGCCTGCAGCTGAGGCCTGGGCATGGACACAGGTGTCCCCCATGTACGGCTGCAAGGCAGCCTGGTTGGTGCTGCTGCTGTTTCTGAGCCCAGGGAAGACCATGGGTGCCAGGCAGGCTCTGGAGCAACCCAGAACAGATCCTGGGTCCCAGCCTGCTCTGGAGCAGCATGCTAGACCAGCAGAAAGATTCAGAAGCTATACAGAACTCTGGCTGTCTGCTGAAGCATCTCCTTGGAGGACCCCACCTCCAGACTCCTATTACCAGGCCTTTCACCCCCTGGAGGCAGAGGGTAGACCAAGGTCACTTTCCAGGACAAGGGAGGACTCAGGGATCTCCCATACTGTCCAGCCAGGCAATTGGACCAAGGTGATCAGCAGCCCCAAGGCCCACTGTACCAAGGTCCCTGCCCCTCTTCAGCTTTGCAACAGGTACAAACCTCTTGCAGCCCCAGTAGAGCCTGCAGAGTTGCCAGCTCCTGCAGGCACTCATAGAGTGGCCATCATGGGAGACTCCATCCTGATGGGGACTGAGGATGCAATCTGCCACTCCAACCCCTTAGCCTGGGAGGTCTGCTGCTTCCCAGGAGTCCATATCTGGGATGTAGCGGAGAGGATCCCAAAACTCATCCAGCCCACCAACCACTACCCTATGCTCCTTATCCATGTGGGCACAAATGACATGGCTCGGAGCAATCCTAGCTGGGTCATGAGGAGCTACAGGGCTTTGGGAGTGGGGCTTAAGGGGTTGGGGGCATAGGTGGCATTTTCCTTGATCCTCCTGGTTTCAGGTTATGGGCTGAGGACGGAGAGAAGGACTGAGGTAGTCAACCAGAGACTGTAGTGCTGGTGTCATCATGAATGCTTTGGCTTCCACAATCACAGTCCACTCTTTGGTGAGAGAGGCCGTGGTCTGCTGGGAAGAAATGGCCTCCACCTTACTCCACTGGGGAGGAGGCTCCTCTCAGTCAGACTGACTGACCTACTCAACTGGGCTTTAAAATAAGGCTGCCGGGGAATGGGTGGATAACCGCCAATGCAAGCCCACTAGGCAACTACTACATAACCAGCAGGTTAGGGCATCTAATGGAATCCACACCTACCCCAGCCCTGGAATGGTGTCTGCCTGAGAGTGCAAGGAAGCCTAGGGCTTCCAATAGGACACTTACATGTGTGTATACCAGTGCCAGAAACTTGGGGGAAAAACAGGAGGAACTGGTCCTCCTGATAAGCAAGGAAGTATACGATCTCATACGGATAACGGAGACCTGGTGGGACACCACCTATGACTAGGCCACAGGTATAGATAGCTATACCCCGTACAGGATAGATCATGCAGATAAAAGGGGTGGGGGGTGTAGCTCTCTTTGTCAAGGAAAGCTACACATCCCTGTTAATTGACATAGCCACCCAGGGAGGATGACTGGAGTTCCTCTCAATTAAAATACGTGGGGAACGTGGCACATCATGGAAGGTGTCTACGACAGACTTCCCAACCAGAAACAAGAGCTAGACCAAGAATTCACCAGGGAACTGGCCGAGCTGCATAATGTCAGTGCATGGTTGTCATGGGAAACTTTAACTACCCAGACATCTCATGGGAAGAGCACTCAGTCAAATCTGATTGGTTGGAAAGCTTCCTCACATGTATGGACAAGCTCTACCTGACTCAAGATGTCTATGGGCTGACAAGAGGTAAAGTGTTGCTGAACCTGGTACTGGCCAAAGGGGATGATCTAGTCAGTGACCTAAGAATTGATGGAAAGCTGGGTGATAGTGACCTTGAGCTCATCACCTTTACTATCCATCGCAAAGCTGGCAAGTCAGTCAGCAATGCAGAAGTCCTCGACTTTAGGAAAGCTGACTTTGACAAGCTCAGGAGGCTCATTGTCAAGGCCCTAAGGGACCGTGACTCAACAGGAAGAAGAGTCTAAGAGGAGTGGTTGCTCCTCAAGGGAGAGATCCTGACAGCACAAGGGTTGTCCATCCCATCTCGGAGGAAGGATAGCAAAAGGGCATAGCAACCCCTTTGGCTCAGCAGGGAATTTGAGGAACTCCTATGTCTAAAAAGCAAGACTTACAAAGGATGGAAGGTTGGAATAACCACCAAGGTGAAGTACTCAGCACTGGTCTGTGCCTGCAGTGAGCGGACCAGGAAAGCCAAGGCTGCAACTGAACTCCATCTGGCTTGACATATTAAGGATAATAAAAAGTCCTTTTTCAGATATTTAGGGAGTAAGAAAAAAGGCAAGGGTAACATTGGACCCCTGCTGAACCAAATGGGATAACCGATAACTGACACCCAGGAAAAAGCCAGCCTGCTTAATGGGTATTTCGTGACCGTCTTTCATCAGCCCAAAGGCCTAGCATGACGTGGGACAGCCAGGGTAAGGGCATATTTACACCCAGCATTGGTATAGACCTTGTAAAGGAACACCTTGAGAGGCTGGACAACTTCAAGTCAGCTGGTCTTGACAGATTACACCCTAGAGTACTCAAGGAGTTGGCAGGTGTCATAGCCCAACCATTGGCAAAAATATTTGAAAACTCATGGCGCTTAGGTGAAATACCTGAAGACTGAAAGAAAGCCAATGTGGTACCCATCTTCCATAAGGGCAGAAAGTATATCCCAGGAATTACAAGCCAATCAGCTTGACCTCAATCCCTGGATTCTGGAGAAAATTATCAGAGACCCTTCTTGATAAGCTGGCTGATGGCAACATCCTGATGGACAGCCAGCACAGGTTTGTCATGGGTAGGTCTTGCCTGACCAATCTCATCTCCTTCTATGACCAGGTGACATATCACCTGGACAAGGAAGAAGAGATTGACATCATATATCTGGACTTTTAAAAAGCCTCAGATCTGGTGTCCCATGATCTCCTCATGGAAAAATTGGCCAACTGTGGCCTCGGCTACACCACAGCCTGTTGGCTGGGACACTGGCTCTGAGGTTGGACCCAGAGAGTAGTAGTTGATAGAAGCGAATCCTTATGGTGCTCCATGACCAGTGGTGTCCCCCAAGACTCTCTTCTTGGACCGGTTCTCTTTAGCATCTTTATCAAGGATGTGGACATTATTGTCAGAAGCGCACTGGCCAAGTTCACTGATGACACTAAACTTTGGGACATACCTAAGGACAGGCTAGTGATCCAGGTTAACTTGGATAAGCTTAGTAAGTGGGCAGATATAAACCTGATCAGGTTCAATAC
>NW_017728997.1:42336704-42337013 GCF_001723915.1 Gavialis gangeticus | reverse complement strand
GGACATACCTAAGGACAGGCTAGTGATCCAGGTTAACTTGGATAAGCTTAGTAAGTGGGCAGATATAAACCTGATCAGGTTCAATACCAAAAAATGCAAGGTACTCCACCTTGGGGAAAAAAACCCGCTGCACGCTTATAGGCTTGGCAATGCTATGCTTGCTAGCACCACAGCTGAAAGAGTCTTGGGGGTCATGATTGACTACAAGATAAACATGAGCCACCAATGTGATATCACAGCTGGTAAAGCACATAAAATTCTGGCTTGCATCTGTAGATGCTTCTCAAGTAAATGTCAGGATGTCATCCT
>NW_017728997.1:42332356-42336693 GCF_001723915.1 Gavialis gangeticus | reverse complement strand
GTCCCTTCCAGCCTTAATGTCTATGAAATCTATGAAATCCTGAACAAGTTGCTGTAAGAGGTTCTTTTTTGGAAGTTGAAATTTTTTCACATATGACACACACATCATTATCACGTTTTAGGTTTTTTCTTGATTGATTCTGACAGTGTTGCAACTAAAAGTGCTGGCCTTTTAGTTTGTTGGGAAGTTCCAGCCCCTGTTCTTTTATCCATTGTTCTTAAATATTCATCTTGTCTTCATTCACTAAAAAATAAATAAAACCTTGATGTAGATAAGAAGTAAGAACAAAAGGATAGGATTACCAAAACGTTAACAGTGGCTACCATTATGTGCTGGACATAAGGAAAAACAACTCATTAGTCATCACCACCATTTTTAAAGATGCCAAAATGCCAACTTTAGAAAAGTTACCCCCCCCCAAGGATAAATTTCACCCTAAGCAACTAAATTGCTAAATTGCACACTAAGCAACTAAAAAATTATTTCCAATCATAAAAAGATCCCCTAAAACACATACACAGACTGTAAATATACAGCTGGACTCTCAGGGTTAAAGTTAGTGATTTTGTCATATTTGTATGGCTACAGAATCATATAACTGTAACGGATACATTGTAACAGTTTATAAGAGTACCCTTTGATAGCAAATACACTTATGTTTCCCTATATCCATGGGGTAGACTTTTAGTTCACTGAATGGATGAACAAAGTGCAGTTTGAGACTATGGACAGATCCAGAATATCCTTAAAGGAGGTATGACAAGCCATTCCTCAGACCATGGAAGAACAGGGGTGAGATGTGACTGGGAAGGGGACAGGGAACAGGCAAATAAAGGGTGCAAGGACCGGCCCCCCACCAACACTGGTGCCATTGTCCCCATCCCTAGAAGTGGGGCCCAGAGCTGGTTCTGTCCCTGTCCAGCCAGGGCCTGTGGGAGTGGCTGTGAGGGGAGCCAGGCAGAACTGGGAGTAGTAATAACATCATAAAGTTTCCTTCTTCCAGCCTTTGCTTCCTGTCCAACTCCTCCCTCCCTCAGTGTCTGTGGATAGCCAGATTCAGGCACTGGAAGGAGGAACTTACAGGTTACCGCTGTTATCCCTGGCTGAGTCTGATTCCCCACACAGTCACTCCCTACCGCAAGGAGCTGGAGTGAGACAGGAGCTGCTTTGGGGATCCCTTTGCACCTGGATCAGCTGGAGACTGTAGCAGCAGTGGAAGAGGGATGCAACAACATCCCTGCACCCCCTGTTAATCCACCATGCTTTTAATCAACTCTGAGGTACCCTGTTTCAGTGCAGAAGCAATCCTATTGCACATCTGTGGGTGTAATAGAAATCTATTACCCCATGATAGAAATGGGATTTCTCTCCAGAGATGCAGTTATCTCCTGTCCCTATAATGCACACACTTACATGCAAAGACAGGGTAATAGAATTGTTAATACTAGTTAGTCCACTAACTCAAAGGTTGGCTTCAAGCTGCACTTAGTTGCACTAAGTGAAATAGAATTCTGCCCTTAGTGAAACTAGCCCTAATTTGTCACCAAAATATTGGCTAGTTCTATAAATAACAGTGGATGGAGTTTCTCATTAAACTAGTCCCTGATTGTTAGGTTTGGCCATGGTTACATGAAGTAGGAAAACTATTAATGTAACATGAAAAAGTATTGAAGATAAAAATAAAATTGGCAAAGGGTTGGGTCAGAGTGTGTACACTGGGGTCAGTCAAGGATAGCACCACTAATGCCCAATGAGTTAGTCTGGTGTAAAAGAAAAATTAAAGAGCTGTATCTAAATTTAAAATAGCCTATTACATAAGCCCTAAATTTTCACCTGAATTTCAGGAAGTCAGGGTTTGCAGTTACTTTGAAATTCATCCTGCAGGGCATATACAATATTAAAGCTCAAATGAAAAATGTGAACTACAGAAAGAAAGATTTTTTCTTAAACATGCAGGGGGAAGGGGTGTTAAACTAGATTTGAAAATTCTTAGCTCAGGGGAAGGGAGGAAAAAGAGAATCAGAGAAAAACTGTTTACTTATTTGTAAGGCAATGAAATATGACTGAATCAGGGCAAAAGCTTCATGAAGAAATATATTAGTTGTGGAAAGCATTGCACATAAGGGTTCTATGACAAGCTGTGAACCATAGCACTTGTCAAGATAAAACCTTGCAAAATAAATTAAAGGTAAAACTAGAATTCATTCTGCTCTGTCAAGGTATTTGTAAACAAAATCTAGTATCATTAAATCCTTGGTTACTTTTGATGTTGACCGCCCAATAACTTCATAGTTATAAATCAACCTCTGTAAATCTTAATCATGCACACTTCTATTTTGAAGTCTCATTTACGGGCGTGCAGACACTAGGAACTGTCGGGTTAAGTTAAAGTTCACCTAACAGGCTGTCACCATTAGTCAATATTTCTACCCTGAAATAGGACACACCACACAGTTACTTAATTTGTCTCAATTTAAGTTTAAGGGCACTTACTCTAGGAAGCTATGCACTGTAGGAAGTATAGATTCCTGTAGTGTGGGATACATTTTTCCAGTTATACAACTGCAACCAATCACTTACACCAAACAGAAAACTGGATACCCAAGGGAAAACAGACATTTTTTGTGTGTGCACAGCCATGTTCTTAATCAGGATTTCACCTCAGTCAATGCTGCAGGTTGAGATCTGTAATATATCACACACAGTTCTTAACAGCCAGCATATATTTGCCCAGGCCACCCTATATAGTCATCATGGTGAACCATAAGTCTCATATCTGCTGTCCGACTGAAAAGTGATTTTATTTCGTATTTATAAAAAGCTTTCAAAACTCATTTCTTAGATAACACCAGACTTTTGAAATGTATAATAAATATGATCAGTGTCTAAGTGCTACATGAAGTTGAAATTAAAACTAAAGTACATTTTCTTAATATCTAGAAGGAATGTGTATATATAAATCAAGACATCTACTTAATACAATAACTCTTTAAAAACCCTATGTTTTAAAAACTACAAGTCATAATACATTTCTCTGGATGGAATTCACCGTACAGATGGGCTCTTTGAAAAAGACTGTATACAACTTGAATTAAATCTCCCAAAGTTAAAAACACATATTACTCTATATCCTTAGAAAGAAAAGCATGTTATTAAAGAAGCCTCATAGGCCTCAAACTAATTTCTCTTCATAAGACTAACATTCAAATGTATTACCTCACACTGAAACCTTCTAAAAACCAAAACCAAAATTTATGCCAGTTAGCCACAAGAGGGAGCCTATATTACTTTCACATTCTGCAGAAAATTTGATATTGGAAAAATTAATTGACTGCTTCAGTGCTATTGAATAGGCTAGGTATATTTCGCCCAAGTACACTTCCTGTATGGCCTTGATGCTACATAGATGTCAGTACAGAAGTACATTTAGCACCTTCAGCAGCACCTGGATTACATTATTTGGCAAAGAAGATAGTACGGGGTAGTTTACACCAAGCTGTAAATGTGTGCAGAGTTAACTACGAAATGGGTTTAGAACAAGGTCTTTTCCAGTAAATTAATGTAAAGGACCACTGACAAGAAAGATGTCACCCTTCTCTCCTGAGGGAAAAAATTGAGAAATTATTTTAAGAGTGTTGCAAGAAAAAGTTTTGGGGGGTTTGTTTGTAGCTGTGTTGTTCTAAGGACATAGGCAAACAAGTTTCTTTGTGAAAGTGAACTTTCAGGCGTCTTAATGTATGGCATTTAGGCAATGGATAGATGTGCATTTGCAGCAGTACAAATTCTACAGCACTTTGAAGTGCTACAGAAATATAGTGCTATGAGGGGTGCGCAGGCATTCAGAGCCCCCTGACTATAAATTTACTGTGAAGGCTTGCTTGCTAAATAGGGGGCAACAAGGAATGTTCCCATACCCAATTTCCACTCCCCAAGGGAGGGGAGCTTGCCAATGAACCCCATCACCAACAGCCTGCCTTTTCCCCATGCCAGAGAAGGGGGACTAGGTGAGCTGGAAGTGACTGGCAAAGCTAGCCCATGCTGTCACTGCAGCAGCAGCAGTGGCGGTAACGCTGGTTCCTGCCACTACAGCAGCATTGATCTATGCTGCCACCATAGCAGCACCAGTCCTTGCCACCATAGCAAGCAAATTCTTAGAGCTTGGACCTGGCTGTTCTGCAGCTATGCTTCCTGTGGGCAAGCAAAGGCCTGGTCTTACGGACAGCCAAGTCCAGAACTAATTGGTTCTCATTTAGCACACTGCAGCCATTCTCTTGTTGGCTACAAAGGACCAATTCACAGGATCAACATAAATTCTAATTTATTAGATGTGAAGTGAA
>NW_017728997.1:42311145-42327356 GCF_001723915.1 Gavialis gangeticus | reverse complement strand
GCCTGGTCTTACGGACAGCCAAGTCCAGAACTAATTGGTTCTCATTTAGCACACTGCAGCCATTCTCTTGTTGGCTACAAAGGACCAATTCACAGGATCAACATAAATTCTAATTTATTAGATGTGAAGTGAAGTTTTAATAAAATTATAAATGCAAATTCTGGAGGGTTATGGTGGGTAATGGTCACCCATACGCACACACATGCATTCACTCTTTCGAACCCATAGAGTATAGTATATAGTAGCTGCTGTAGTGATTGTTGAGAGCACTGATGTTAGTATATCTTCCTATCTGGGGCACTGGAGTCTGCCATAGATGGCCAGTCAACATTTCCTTCAAGGTGGTGTTGTCTCCAGAAGTGGGTCACTGGCGGGTCCTTCTGGTTGGACAGAGTTGGGTGCTGATCAGGTTGAAGATGAAGAGGGTGCCACTGGGGGTCAAGCTTCACTGCTCTTTATCCGTCTCTGGCAGACTTCTGTGATCCCCCAGCATTATCTTGGCTGCCCAATCCGGAGGTCGCTGTCCCACACGGGTCTTGAGTAGTGCATGACAGCTGTTAGTCACAGTCACTGGGGGTTCTACCTGATGGTGCAGTTTCGGGATTCCACCCTTGATTTGATTGATTCAACGGGTTACAGGAATAGTCAATAAAGTGGGTGCTAAGTTCCAGAAACTAGTCTTCAGCTTTGATTAGTTCAAAGTGGATACATTGTTGCACACAGAACGGAGTTTCAGGCCTTGGTATTGATACTTTCCTCTTGTCAGTCTATGGCTAGGAGCTGCTAACGGCCACTTGTTAACTGGTTACTTCAGATGGTCACACCTATTATTCAGTCACTCAGTCAGACTCTCTCTCACTCATTCAGGAAACCGGTCTGACACAGAGGGGAAAGTGGCAACAAAAGTAGTACACTTATAATTATAATCCCAATGCACTGTTTAACAATGGTTCTAATAATATTACAGGGTGTAACTTACTCTACAGGGAATGCATTCCTTAAGGTTTAAACATATAAAATATAAAATACAAAATGTCATGGCAAAAGGTAAAGGTGAAGGATGAAATATAAAAATACAGAATAACCAAAATACAGTGTCTGCAATACACCTATTAAAAATACTATTTTATGTCCTATAAAATACCTATAGGATATGAAATTGTATCTCATGTCTTATAAAATACTTCTTAAAATACAGTTTCATTACCTATGTTTTATGATGGAGGGAGAGAAGAAGAGGGGGAGAGGAGGAAAGAAGAAAAGGTGGAAGGAGAAAAAAAAGAAAAACGTACCAAAAAAGGGGGGCTGAAGCAGTCCCCTGCCCCTCTAGCCCATGGCTCCCTCTGGCACCTGAGCCTGCCCCTCCCCTGAGTGCCTTCTCACTCATGGAGAAAACCAGGGAAGTCTCCCCCTGGTCCTGCATCCCCCTTCTCATGTGCTTACCCACACCACACAGGGGTTTGTAAGAGGGTCTTTCCAGGCTTGGAGTCTCATGACAGGCGGGTTCTCCTTTGTGCCTGCCCTAGCAGGACTCCAAGGGGGAAGAGAGGAAGAAAGAATACTCTGTTTCTCACCACTGCAGCCTCTAGTTGCCACATTTGCAGGGTGCTGACAGAGGCCCTCTGAGGGATGGCCATGGGGAGGTCCTTTTCCTGGCTTCCAGCCTGTTTCTCCACCCCTTTGGTTCTCCTCCCCAGGAAAATCTGCTCCCCATTTTTAAACAAGCCCTCTCAGCTAATCCCAAGGGAGGACTCTTCCCGGGCTTTTGCTAACATTCCTCTCATTCAAACCCCTGCTGGGGTTACATCACCCCTTCCACTTCAAAGAGGGCTGCCTCCAAAGCAGCTTCACCCACCTTCAGGGCAAATGGTGTCCCTACTGGGACAAAATCTCTCTCTCTTCACACTGTCCCTCTGCAGGGCAGCCCTTACTTTCGCTACAGGTGAGTACAATTTTAATGTTGCTACACTTGCAAAGGACAATCCCAGCATGTGCATGCTCTGGTCTGTGCACCTTCATACAAGACTTCTTATAAATCTAGAAAAGTGCAAAGAAAAGGCGTGTTATTCCCTATGTAGTGCTGATATTCCACCATATGAAACTTCACATACTACATCAGTGAGCTTAATGTCTGAATTGTCATTTTCCCCACTCACAAATACCTGTTGCTCATAAGCAGATTAATGCACAGGCCAGTGGGGCCCGGGCCCAGGGACTCCTGCCAACCATAGGCCCTGTTTACAACTCACTCCTCATCAGCAGGGAAGTAAAAACTGCTCAAGGGCAGCAAGTAGCTGAGCCCCTGGGACTCCTAACCCAAACATCAGCAGGGAGTCAAAAATGGTGCCAAGTTTAAAACCACAACTTTTGCTTCTGTTCAGAGGAGCAAGACACAAGCATGGCCTTTCCACCAATAAGGGGCAGTGGGGGGACCAGAAGAACCTGCAAAATCAAAGATGGTGCCATGTACATGCCCAGAAGCACAGCTGGGCAGCCAGCTCCCTGCAAGTAAGTCTGTGGGTGGGAAGGAGCATGGGGGAGGGAAGGGGCAGGGGGGAAGATTGAGGACCTGACAGTGAGGGGGGGAGTAGGGCAGGGGTAGGTGTTGCCCAGCCAGGACAGTAAATGCACTCCTGGGGCTGGGAGTGGGACAGAACTGTGAGCAGTTTGTCTGGGGAGTGTAGGGAGCAAGGGGGGCAGCTCCTCACTGCTGCACATACCCCTGAGGGAGTCATGGGGGGGCATGTGCCCCCCTGGATTTGTACGTGGGTGAGGGTGGGCTGCCTAATTTAGGCTCAGGGCCAGGGATTGCATCAGCTTCTTCATGGGGGGGCTGCATCAGGATTGGGCTCGGGGAGTGCTCAGCTGCATGGGGTGGGCAGTGGCAGTGCTGGGAGGGGTAGCTATGGAGGGGCTATGGGGAATTTTGGGGTGGCTATAGTGCCTTCTTGGGGAACTCCACACGGGGCTCCCAAGAGAAAAGCAGAAGAGTAGAGAGCCCCAAGCAGGGGCAGCACTAGGGAGGTTTGGGGGGCTATAGATACCCCAAAATTCCCCCTAGCCCCACCGTAGCCACCTCTCCCAGTGCCACCACTGCCCTCCTGCTGAGCCCAACCTGCTCCAATCCATGGCGCAGTGCCCCCACCAAGAACAGGCTGGCACAGCCCATGGTACCAAGCCCACAGTGGGAAGCCTGCCCTCATCCTGCACACAAATATGGGGGGCATATACCCCTATGCCTCCCCTAGGGATGCCCTGCCAGCCCTGGTGCAGAGTGGGAGCTTCATGCCAGGGGTGCTAGACTTCCAGCTCGATGCTGTGGTGGTTCCACTTCTCCTTATTAGGGACCCCACCTACCCACTCCTCCCATGGCTCATACAGCCCTGTATCGGCCAGCTGGACCCCCACCAGGCCCACTTTTACCAGTGTCTGGGCTGCTGCCATACCTTGGTGGAGTGTGCCTTCAGCCACAAGGGACACTGACACACCCTCACTGCCTGTCTCAAGTTTGCTGAGGCAAACATCCCCCACATCTTTGTCATAGCCTGCATACTGAACAACATTGGTGAGGCCCATGGGGAGCTGTTTTACAAGGTCTGGATGAAGGAGGTGCAGTAGGCAGAGGGCACCTATGGAAGCACCAGGTGCAGAGGTGTCAAAAGCTCAAAAGCAGTGGCCCCACCTGCTGAAGCTCTGCACACATGCCAGTGGGGGCCTGGGCACTGTGTATGAGAGATGCTGGCCAACCACCTCCTCCTGATTCCCTGTTGTAGCCCACCTGGACAGCTGCCCACAGACCCACCACCTCTGCCCACCCCCAGCCCCATACTGACTTCAGACATATGTCAAAACAACACTTTATTCCCCTCTCAAAAAACAGAATCCCACTTCTCCTCCCTCCCCAACAAGCAGGCATTTCCCCCTCCCTCCCCAAAAACAGAACCCCTCCACCATCCACCCCACCCACCAACAATAAAACACCTTCTTCCCCATGCAAACTATTTACAATGTGGTGGTTTGTGTGGGTGCTCTCCAGGGGTGGGCAGCCATGGCATGAGGGTCCTAGGGGGTGGAACCTGGAGACATGTGGCCAGCACCCTGGCCCCTGATCATTCCCCTGCAGATGCACAGTCCTCTGGCCTGGAGGGTGGGGGGCTCACTCAGGGGCATCAGCAGACCTCTGCACCTTCTGCTGTATCTTCAGACCCTGCTCCTCCCAACTTCTCCTCCTGCAAGCCAACCTGTCTCTTGTGCTTTTTCCATGCCCACAGCACCCAGGATTGGGAGGCAGGGGGCTCCCAAACAACTGGGATGTGGAGCTCCCTGCACTCCTGCCTCCACCCTCTCTTCAGAGGGCCTCTTTTGGGATGCGCCATAGGGCCAACCTTCTGCAATGGCCACTCTGTGCCCTGAGCATGCCCCTGCTATGTGTGTCCTGGGTGCCGTGTGAGGAACTATTTGTGTGGACTGAGGGGTCCCTGATCCACTATTCCCTGCTGCTGTTGATGGCCATCATGCCTGGGGTACTCACCTGGCATGGGACGCTAAGCTTCAATGGTTCAGAGAGCAAGTTTGGACTGCCCTGCATCTTCCACCACCACCTAGAGAGGTATCTGTAGGTGTGGTACACATTCCTGCCCCCCACAGCCAAAGAGCACATTGCTGCCAACAACAACATGTTCCTTGGTGTGTAAAAGGTCCGTGTCCCCTCAGCTCCTCAGCTAAGGAGGCACAGGATGCTCAGTAAAATTTTACACCATCTCCTTCCTCCCTGCATGTTGTAGGGAGGGAACTCAAGGGCCAGGGGAGCCAGACTGGGTGGGGAGCAGTGTAGAGGCTGAGGCCAGGGGCTGAGGTAGGAAGGGCCAGTACAGCGCTTACCACATGGGTGGGGCTGATGTACCCAGCAGCTCTGGTCAGTCCCAACTGGTGGCAATAGCATGCAGCTCCTGGTGATCTCCTCAGTTAGAGGGGCATGGCATGCAGGTACCTGGGCATGGCCCTCCCCAGGGAGAAACAGGTGCTGCTGGTGGTGACATGGCCAGCCCTGCTTCATGGGTGAGGGTGAGTTCTTGCACCTGTCAGGGCAGGTGCTAGCTCAGGCTCCCTGAGCTTCTGGTGGAGGCTGCAGGTGGGGAGTTCTGTGGGATGTGTTGAGGGTAAGCTAAGGAGCCCTCACCTGGCAACACTAATCTTAATGAAGATGTCAGGCCAGAGTGGGGGCCCTGGCAGGCCACCCATGCTGCAGTATACAGCATAGCTGAGGCCTAGGTCCCGGGTTGCCAGGATATCAGTCAGCTGCTGCGTAAAGAGCATGGACTTTATGCAGTTGAGCACTACCCAACCAATGGTTGTGGTCAGAGATGGAAATCCACTGTGCCTGCAAGGCCTTGACATTTATGTGGCACTGCCACACTGGCCAGTCATGCCTGCATTCCCACATCTGGCCTGACAGTCCCTCATAAATGTGTATGTTGGAGGGCCCACCCTGTGCAAACTGCTGCCGCACCTCCACCTCGCTCCACAGTACCACAAGGTTGTCAGTCTCCTCCATGGACCAGTTGGGGCCCCAGGTGGCAGTGTGTGGTGTGGGCGAGGACAAGGTTATCAGGTCCATTGGCTTTCTAGGCCTCGATGTGGCTGTACCTGTGCTTCTGGGCCTGGGCAGCTGCCTGCAGTGCCCAGCATGGGGGCACGGCGTAGAACTAGGAACCACATAGTAAGAAAATGCCCTGCAGAACCTGCAGGCTCTGGGCAGACTGCTGGGGGTTGGCTTCAGGCAGCTGGAGGTGGTCCTGGTATCCAGGAGATGCCTGCAGCTGGGCTCAAGTGCTGGCAGGCCTGGCAGGAGCCTGCAGCACCCTGCAGGCCTGGACAGCATGGCACTAGCAGCTGCATGGCACTGCAGTGCCAGGCAGCAGCTCTGGGGTGCAGGCAGGCTGCCGCAAATAGCCTGAAACTTGTGTAGGGTTAGTGGAGGCCAGCAGTCATCTCAGACTCCCTACTCTTGTGCCTGAGGGCTCAAACTGCCTGCAGGCTTTTCAGAACCTGAGGCTGGCGCTACTAGAGAGCTGGGATATCTCAGGGCAGGAGAAGCTCCCAGCCTCAGGGCCCTGGGGCTGAGCTAAGGCTGCCCCCTAGTAGCAGGGCTGACTGGGAGCAAACTTGCTCTGAATTGGCATCTACACATGGGTTACTGTGCAGTAACTACACTTCAGTAAATCTGCTACTTGCATTTGCAGGTAGCAAATTTACTCACGAGCGACAAAGCTTACTGCACAGTAAGTGTGTGCATGTGTAGACATGCATGCTTACTGTTCAGTAAACTGCGCTACTGTGAAGTAAAGTGTCTCATATAATGTACCCCCTGTTGTGGGTTTGGAACTGCTGACTCAATAAAGCACCTAAGCACATTCTTAGCCTTAAGAATGTGAGTAGTACCCTTGAAGTCAGTGAGCTGGTTTGTACAAAAAGGAACATAACTAATGAAGCATCAGTGCTAGTTGTCATAATATGCCGCATTACCCATTCAGCTTAATTGTATATAGTGAGGGATGAAAGTTGATGTTTTCAGTCATGTGGCTTTAAGTCATTATGCAATGACAGAATTCAGCAAGAGCTGGATTGGTCCTCTTTTTGATAACTGCAGTAACAGTGGAATGCAGGGATTCCATTCCTTATCTTGATTTTTTAAATAATGCTAAAGAGAAGAATATGTGCCTCAAGGAATCACTTACAGGCTGAAGAGAATTGAAGCCTGCTTGTCTCAAAGCAGAAACATCTCCACCCAGCTGAAACACCAAAGTTTAGTTATGGAAATAGTAGGTCAAATTGCAGCTGCTTCTTAGAGGAGTATACAAGTGGCAGGGACCTTGGGAGAGTTCTACTGGAACAGGAGTCAGCGGCAGTTGCAAACTTCAGGGGTGACATTCTGTGTTTTTACTTGTCACCTCAGTGGCCATTTTTCACACATATGCCCCCAAAGGAATTCTGTTCCTGGCCCCATTGCTCTGCATACATGGGTGACTGAAAATACACAGCATCAGTCATATCCCATACTCATGCCCCTTATGGACATGTAGTGGATTTACTTGCCTGAAAATGAAGCTGGCCAAAACCTAGGGCTACCAGACTTAGGCTCAGGAGTGAGGGTCCTTCTTAGCTCACAGGCTATAGCACAGGGCTAGAAAGCTGAGAGCCTTCATCTCTGAGGGTTTGAATCAGGGCCTCTCTCATTTCTAAGTACAGCACTTTAACCACCACACTACAGGTCACCTATTACCTGTACTTTCTAGCACTCCTTTTGAAGTTGAGCCACTAATATAGTCATTGGAAAAAATGGATAGTACAGAGGGAAGATTCTACCCACCAAGGGCAATAGTCCAGGGCATCCTTCCAAGCTAGTAGTTGGCTCACTGAGCCACACACCCTCTAACTTGCTCCCTTTCTCTTGGCACCACATATCTCCTTCTCGTGGCTGCCCAGGAGACCAACTTTACAAGCAATACCAGAGAATGGACTGAATAATGGCTGTATACAGCACTGTTTTGGGAAGTGATAGAGCCAGCTTCAAACCTCTCTGGGTGGATTCTGCGCCAGGGTGGAGGCATGGGAAAGCTGGAATAGTGGGAGGAGGCTATGCTTCACACTGGTTCAGCCAGGGATGAGCTCTTAAGCCACAAACTTAGGGCACATCTATATGTTGTCCTACAGTGATGTAGCAATGCACTACATCACTGTACAGCATGTTACAGTGATGTAGCAGTCATGTGTGCCTACACATGATCTCCAGCTACATCACTGTAGCAGCACGCTCCCTGGGTATAATGCACCACTATGGCAATATAGCAGCGAATTCTACCTGTGCACTGTGCACACAGCACAGTAAACTATCCATACTGTGCTATACTTTAGTACTTCCAAAAGGATGTACTAAAGCATGGTGCCATAGCAACATCACTGTACAGAGACATGTAGAATGCCCTGAGGGATAGAAATCAATGTTATGTTATTTTTTCAAAATAGTTTATGAACAGATTTCTGTTACATTTTTCAAACAGGAATAATAAACCTCTCAAACAAAACAGAATGAATGGATGCTGTTTCCAAGGTTTTGGTTTCCAGATTTTATGTTCCAGGACAGGAGAAAGAGTCAATTAGAGCCACACTTGCATGGGTTAAAAGTTGTGAGCAACAGGGCACATATACATGAAACATCTACCTCAGAGGTGCCTAATTATCTTTGCAGTAAATGTCTCCATGTCTACATGTGTGCCCCTATTAGGGTACAGGAAACTAATAAATTCTGGAACAAGCTAGTATTTGTAAATACAAGTACTAACATGGAAATCTGCTCCTGAATGCTTGCACATGTACATGCCTGTCCAGAGCACAGTTTCTCCAGAGTAAATTACTCTGGAGTAAACCCACCCAGGAGTATTTGTGCATGTAAATGCATGCACTGCTTACAAAGCAGCATCAATTTACTATTGTTGTCCTAGACTGGAATGTATGTGGAATAACAATAAAATTTGCAAAAGGCATTGCTGCAGTACAGGTTTGCAAGTTCATTCTATAGAAAAAAAGTCAAGATTTTGCTGTAATGCTATCAGGACAAATACTGTTTTCACTGGGCATGTCTACACACGCAATTAATGTGACTGAATATACTTTGGCTCAATTTGAATTGGAGTAAACTAATCCCAATATCTCCATCTACATGTATTTAAGCACAGTACTTGACTGTATTTGTATTTGATGGGACTGTCCAGCAGCACAGTAAATTAGTCTACTGCACCCTAATTGCTGTGCATGTGTAGATGGTGATGCTTTATGGTGCAGCAAATTAGTATTGCTCAGTAAAGAGTCTCATGTGGAAGCACCCACTGATATTATGAGGTCTCTCTAAAAGAAGATGCCAGATGATGGTCATTCTAGAAGTAATATCAGATTCTACTGTTGCAAAATAAAAGCAACTTCTGTATCTTGTAAGCACCATTATAAATATATATAGTAAGATTTATCACTAAATTGTGATAGGATATATTGAGAATGCCTATTAGATCTAAGTCAACACAAAGAACAATTCACTTGACATTATTCTCATTGTGGTAGAGCTAGACTAGGCATGAATTTAGTTCATGTCCCCTATACAGGTTTCTAACATGTTGTAACATTTGATAGGCAGTTAAGTTTGGGTGGGTTTGTTTGGGGGTTTTTTGTATGGGGGCTTATCATTACTGCTAAGAAAAGGATTATGTTTACCTCAGCTGAATTATCTCCAGGTAAGAAAACAAAGTTGAGAGGGGGCACATTCATTTTACTTACAAAGTAGACTCACCAAATTCGGGCTTCTGTCTGCATCATGCTTTGGCCTCATTAGGTGATTTACTGACTTTCACAGATCTTTTAGCTCACGAGTGTGAGTTACACAGAGGGCACATCTACACATGCCGATTTAAGGCACTTTAGCTTAATTTAAGGTGCGTTATGGGTGTGTGTGCCTAAATCTGATACCTGCAAAAGCATGTATCAAATTTAGGTTTGAATAGCTAAAGCACATTAAAGCATATGTAGATGCATTAAAATGCATTAATGCTGTATATGGACTAATTTGGGACTAACTTTAGTCCCATGTCAGTGCATACACATGGCATTAATGTACTTTAATGTGTGCACTTGTAGACATGAGCCTAAATCACCTTAATCACCTAACATTAAGCTAATGCATGTAAAATTTAGGCATGCCTAAATGCATGTGCAGACATGCCCAGAGGTTAAAAAAAATCAGTCTTGTGACAGTGCAGAAAATTGCATGGATTCATCCTATGGATGAATTATTGGCTGTCATACTATGCTAGAAAACAGCAAGACCTATGTGAACCTTGTCTAAACAAAGACCCTTCTAATTCCAGATAGAACTACAGCCTCAATCAGGGGTCAGCAACATGTTACAGCAACAGGCTGGACTGATCCAGCTCTGGTTGAAGGCAGGCTGATGCAAGAGCCTGGATGCCGCCGCTGTTTCTTCTCCCCACTGCCATTTCTTTCTGCCACCTAGTGCAGCATAAGCAAAGCACTCGGCTGTGGAACAGTATAGGTGAAGCTCCCTGCCCACTGCCAAAGCCCCTACTCCATGAACTAGATTCCCAGGAGTTTGCTGCTGCCTCAGATAGCTTGTTAGGGACAGAGTCGTTGGCTATAGGTGCTTCTGGCTGCATCTACACAAGTACTAAATGATTTCACAGCAGCACCCTGAGTGGCTTTTTGGTGATGCTGACTGCGCAGTATCTTATTACTACTGTGCCGTAGCATCATGTCACACTTTGTGGGTGAGCTACAGCACAGTTAGTATCTTGTATAGACTTGGCCACTGGGTGCATCTACATGAGACACTTACACTGGAGTTGCCTAATTAGCTCTGCAGTAGAGCATCACTGGTCTACAAAAGTGGTGCTATTAGGCCAGAATGAACTAATTAACATAGGATACTACTTCCAGATACAAGCACTATCATATAGCAAAGTTATTTACTCTCCCACAATACATATGTAGATGTTAACAGAGCTGGTTGGGACATGAGAGTGCTTCAGTGCGCAGGCTTCTTGCTACTTGGCCCACACTGGATCACCCTTGTACCCCTGCCAGCCCCTCTGCAGTGCATTGAGCCAGGTCAGAGCAGCCCCCCAGCTGGCAGGCCCCTGCCAGCTTTGGCTGCACCACTCTGGCTCAATGTGCTGGAGTCCCAGGTGCATGTGTAAACACTGTGCCTGGTAGCAGTAAACACTGGCATGATATGTGATGGAGTTTATTGTGTTGCATTAATATTCATGTGTAGCAAATGAAGAGGTGAAGTGAAAATATGACTGCAAGAAAGAAAATTTCAAATAATTTTATTACTGCAATTAATGACCTCCCAGTATTTTGGGGTTGAATTTATTTTTAAGTTATTTGCTGGAAAAGGGAGGGACTGGCAATTTGCATATATGCCCTGGATTCTGAGGGGCTGTAGCCCTCTATTCTACATCTAGTAAGACATTTTTATTTGGGCAGACATTCAACAGGTGAAGTTAAATTTTGAGGCATTGTCTGAGGAGTTTGTTCTATTACATTTTATTTTATGTTAATAATTGAACCTTGTAACTTACCTGTTTTTATTGTAAGTTTCCCTGAGCCTCTTTTGGGCAGGGCAGTATATACAGCAAATAAATAAATAATGATTTTTCCTTGGTCTGATCCTATTAGCAACATTCTTCTTGTGATGGATCCAGAGGGAATTCCCTGAATATAGCTTATAGGCAAAGCTCACCACCTAGGCTATAAATAGAACTCAGACGGTATTTTTGGACTATAGCATTTGTACCAGAGCTTGGCAATTAAATTGCTACTTTATTTACATTTGAGAACAATTTGCCTGCTTATGGACATGTCTACATGTACAATTAATGCACATGAATAAACAGTGAAGCTTATTGCTCTGGAGTGTTTTGCTCCCAGGCACACTGTTTGAGTGTATACCTGGGAACAAAAAACTCCAGAGTATATTGCTCTGGAGTTTATTCATGTGCAACACATTGAGCCCAGTTGGAGGAGCCGGTGCAGGGCTAGCTGGCAGGCAGCCCCCACCCTGAAGCACCCTTTTGTCCCAGCCAGCCAGGCAGCAGCAAGCTAAATTCAAGTACTAACTGGTAGCAGTTCACTCCAACCCCCTCCAGCCCTGCACAAGCCCCCTGCAGCAGCCAGGGGGAGTGGGAGGCACCAGCTGCATCTGCCTGCAGCCAGCAGCTATCTTTAAAAGCAAGCCCTGCACACTGGTCCCTGGCACCCTGGTTTCCTGGCCCAAAGCAGTGTGCAGGTCATGATGCAAACACACTGGACATTTTTACACGTGTAAGTGCTGCAGCGTTGGGCACTTTGAAAAGCTCCCAGTGCTGTGATGCATACAGCTGTATAAGTGGCAAAATGCACGTCAGCACAAAGGAAATGGTGGCAGTGCACTTATGAACTAAAACACCTCAGAGGTGCTTTAGTTCAAAAGTGCACTATTGCCATTTTCTGCAATAGTGCAGTGCACGTCAGCTCGCATGTGGAGCAGACTCGTTAATCGGGTTTGCTCTGAAGTGGAGGCTCTCCAGCGCATCACGAGATAAAAAAGTATGTATATAACTGTCCACTGTGGCTCTGTTGCTGCGGCTTCTGCCCACTGAGCCATGGCTGCTCCACCCCAAGGTATCATAAGTGACATCCAGCACTCCAGGATCCTGTTGGCCACCATACTCACTATGATGGCTCATCACACCGACTACTGCCTCGCCCAGGTCAGTTTTGGCTCTGGCAGCCCCTATACACAGCACAACCACCTGGACAGGATCACTGAGCCATCCCAGGCCCCCTGCTGCCATGCTTCTGCCACCCAGACCCTATGCTGCCCTTCACATTCTGCTAGGCCTCCAGCCCCACCACCTGTGGGACTGCCTAGACATCCAGCACACAAGGGATAATGATCAGTGACTGGAATCATTCTGGAAGACCTGGGCCACTTTCCTGGACCTCCTGGAGCAGCTTGATGCACACTTGGAGTGGCAGAATACCACCAGGTGATCACCTCTCCCCATTGCCCCACAGACACCTGGCTGGACAATGCCCTGCTCAAGCTGGACGTGCCTGCCAGCCTCTGCTATATCAACCTTCTCTTCGGCATGGGCAAGGCCACTTCCAGGGAGGTCATCCTGGAGAACATGCTGGGGCACACCATGCTATGTGTGCATGACCCTCTGGAAGTGGTGGTGGCGTTCCACACTCTGGGCATCCCTCCCGTGCATCAGGGCCTTGAACATGACCCACATCCCCATCACCTGCCCTCCCCACAATGACCACCCCTACTTCAGTTGGTGGGGCGTCCACTTTATTGTGCTCCAGGCTGTTGTCAACCACTGTGGTGCCTTCACCAATATGAGCGCTGGCTGGGTGGGCGGCACCCACAATGCCCATGTTTCCTGCAACTCTGCCCTGGCAGCCCTGGTGGAGAGAAGACACTTCACGCTGGGGATGAATTAATGAGTTGTATAACAGAGAAAATGCAATATAATTAATGGACAAGAACAATAACAGAGATAATCACAGTCATAAGCATAACAGTGCAGTACAGATTATAAAGATCAAAAGAGGTTTGCTCCTTCTTGGTGACTCACTACATATGTTACAGTCTCAATCTTGGTGTTACTCTTCCTATAGCAAGAGGTATAAGACCTAGACTCCCCCCCACCCCTGCCACCTAGAAGCCTTTTTAAACAAGGGCCTTCTGTGTATTAAGGGCAGGGTGATACTTTACCCTCCTTGGCTGTGATTTCTTTGGGGCAATGATGAGTGATACAGGTCCCTGAGAAGCTGCTGATTGATGCACTTGAAGTGCTGCCTCAGCAGTCGCACTCTCTCCTCAGAGTGCTACTCAGGCAATCACATCAGGCAAACCACAATTGAACACTGGACCCCAATCACACCACAGGCACTAGAACCAAACTAAGCAAGCAAGCCACACTCAAATAACTTGCACCTGAAACTATAGTTGTACTGAGCATGCTCAACTGTCTTAAGTAGGCCATGATGCAATCTTGGGTTACAAGATCACCAGGCCTAGAAAGTTCTGTAGCTGTCTTATACTGAGCATGCTTAAACTAAACAAATATAACATAACTTAAGTCAACATCTTAGTAAAATAATGTAAAAGGACAAGGGAACCCCATCCTAGGGCTGCCTGCTCCCCATCTCGAGGCACACTGCACCCCAACTAGCAATTCTTCTTCACAGCTGGCTGGGACACAGTGTGCCTCACCATTGGGGCTCCATAATGTGCAAAGACAGGTGAGCAGTCTTGTTTCCTCACCTCCACGTTTGTCCTAGCACATACTAATTTTGTGTGCTTTCTGCATTTTTTCCTGTGTTTTTTTTGCAATGAGGAAATCTCAGTAGCAAACTTTGCCCCTGCACTGCAAATTAGCAGCACCCATTAGCAGAAGGAGAAAATATTTGGGGGGGCTGAGAGGTTGTGCACTCACGTGCTTCCACACACCTCCCCCCACCAGCAGGTGAGTCAGTCATTGGAAAGGGGCTGGGGGAGGCAGATTGAGGCTCCCACCATGTGGGTGGGAGTGGGGCAGAGACAGGGGCTGAGGTGAATGGGGCCCTGGCTGAGCTGGGTTATGAGAACATCAGAGCCCCAGGCAGCTTGTCCAGAGGCACAGGGGAGCTCCTGCCACTGCGTGCATCCCAGTGAAGGGCCGGGGGGTAAGCACCTCCTTGTTTTGTGCATGGGGTGAGGGTGGGCTGCCACTGCACACTGGGGCTCTACACTGCTGTCAGTGCGCTGGGAGCGGCACAAAGCCATATTCCTGTCACCACCAGGCTGTGCCCCATACCCTGCCCACCCAGCTGTGGTAGACACATGGTGTTATGTAGCTGTTGGGGCAGTGGCAGCAGGTGCAGAACCCAGCCCACAGTGCCTGCCTGCCCTTGTCTTGCACACAAATGTGGGGACATGTGCAATTATGCCTTACTTCCTGCATAAGCAACTGGCCTCTACTGCTCCTGCAGCTGGAAATGGCTGAGAAAGTTATCCCCATGCTGTACATACCCACATGCACAGCTTGCACGAGTCACATGAACTTGCTAAATATCCAGAAGAATCCTCCCCCTGACCTTTCCCAGGCCCTTCTGTATACTTGAGTAATTGCCACACTGCAGTGGTAATATCCATGCCTTAACTTGTGTTCTTCACATGGCTACTCCAGTTCACCTTGATCATTCCAAAAAAAACCCCAAAACAAAACATTCATATCATACAGATCAAACAGGCACCAGTTCTCATTTTCTAAAGCAACCAGCCTTACAAATGTTTTATTTTCCCTTCAAATATAGAATTCTACTCAATCATAGGATCCTTCTACTCTCTCAACTGACACGCACTTCTGCTTATTCTTCCAGTGCACCCTCATTGCCTCTGAAATAGGCACACTAATCTACCTGGCATGCACCTTAGACACACACACAAACCTTCTGGCTCTTTCATGACAAGATCTGGAATTTTGAAAAGGCAGGTGCAGATGGTAAGGTACATTATCACATATAAAATAATGCATATTTTTCTCCAGTTAAAAATAAACTAGTAGATTTATACTAGGAGCCTAGAGCTGTATGATTCATTTTAAGGTTGAAGCAAAAACAAATATATCTTCATTGAAATGAGATAAACAGTCTACAGGAAAACCTGGGCATCATCCCTGCACTCCACCAGGGGTAGGGATGGACAGGCAGGCAGGGTCTTTTACCTGCATGCCTACCAGCTCAAGGGATGCTGCAGCATGCCAGAGGTGAGGGAGGGTGCCAAGCTGCTGCTGCCATCCACGTGCCATTGAGCTGGGTCAAGCTGGCCCTCCACGCAGGACTTCCAGCACTCCAGTGGGAAGCTGCACATGCAGGCAGGCAGGAGCCCACCTGGCTCGATGGCACACAACTCTGTGCCTCCATGTATAGCTTCCCGTTGAAGTGCTGGAAGCCCCATGTGGAGGGCCAGCCTGGCTCAGCCCGCTGGTGCATGAACTATGAGCCACATGCTATCAGGTCAGGTGGGAAGTCACACATGGAGGCATGATGTCACGCACCATTGGGCCTGGTGGGCTCATGCTTGCTTCCACATATGACTTCCTGCTGAAGCACTGGAAGCTCCATGTGCAGACATGGAACCTACCTGGCCTGACAGCATGTGGCTCCTGGTCCATGAGCCATGAGGCCGGACCAGGCTGACCTTCCATGTGGGCCTTCCAGCACTCCAGCGGGAAGCCGCACATGGAGGCACAGAGCCTGCCCAGCCTGATGGTGTTTGGGTCCCACCTGCACTGCCACAATCCACATGTGTTGGTATGGAGCCAGCCTGGCCTGGTTTGAAGGTGCATGCCAGGGGACCAGACCAGTTCCATGCCAGCATGTGCAAGTCCTAGGACTCAGCTAGAGGTGCACACCAGTGGGGGCTCTGCCTGCCACAGCCATAAGTGCTCCAAGAGCCTGTGGCCTGCTGCTGCTGAGCTGCTGACAGTGTGGGCTGTGCATGACAAACCCCGCAGTCACCCACAACCCCCCCACACAGACACCCCATGCCCCTTCACAAACCCCCAAAACCCCACCACCACCCACAAGCCCCACCCCCCACCCCCACAGCC
>NW_017728997.1:42279892-42310927 GCF_001723915.1 Gavialis gangeticus | reverse complement strand
ATACTTCTTGACAACCACCCACAAACCCCACACCCACCCACAATCATGTGCTTGGGCATGAAAAACTGCTGGGGTCAGAGAACCCCAGCAAGGTGAGCGCCCAGATGTTTTTTGAAGATTTTGAGAGTAGGTGATTGTACCACCTCTGGGCAGAGCTGTCTCTAGGGTACAGTGAGATGGGGTGACTGCCCCGGGCCCCATGCTTTGGGGGGCCCTTGTGTAACTAGGCCATGGCCCCTTCCATGAGGCCCACCTCAAGGTCACAGCTCAGCCCCATGTCATGGAAGAAGCACAGAGACCACCCCCTCTTTGCAGGGGGTACCATGGCCCCACGCAGTGTTAAGGGGGCCCCACACAGGCTTTTTTGCCCTGGCTCCCACACACTGCTAGGGTTGGCTCTGCCTCTGGGGGAAGTCTGTTTCAGCCCCTGGACACTCAAACCATAAATAAGTTTTTCCTTATGACCAATCTAAAGTGATCCTCTAGCAATTTATGACCATTATTCCTTGTCTTCCCCTGGGGTGCCTTGATGAACAGGCACTGATGCATGCCCCTTATAGACTTATAGGCAACCACCAAGTCCCCTCTAAGTCTTCTCTTTTCCAGGCTGAACAGTTCCATGTCTTTCAGCCTCTCTTCATATGGTCTGCTCCCAAACATCTAATCATAAGCATAGCCCTCCTTAGGACTCTCTCAAGCTTCTCCACATCCTTCCTGAAGTGTGGCACCCAGAACTGGATGCAGTACTCCAGCCTCATGAAAGCTGAGTAAAGTGGGAGAATGACATCCTTTGTCTTGCTTGAGATGCATTGGTAGATGCATGCCAGTGTCTTATTTCCTTTTCTGGCTGCAGCATCTCATTGGTGGCTCATGTTCATTCTATGGTTCATCAGGACCCCCAGTTTCATTGATATCATTAATATCATTGATATCACAAGTTGTCCTTCGGCAGATATCCTAAGTGACACAAAGACTTATGAAAATAGGATGTAACCTGTGCAAAACAAATTATCTTCCCAGGTATCTCTTCTATCTCTGACGGGCTTCTCTTGACAGTTGCTGAAAATTATGCATGATTAGATTTCATAGGTCTGATTAATCCTCTGTTAGAATAAGTAGGATATCTCCAATAAAACAGAATTGCTCACAGAATCGAAATAGCATTTTGTTAAGGTTTTCAAGATTTCAAGAATTGTTATTTTCAATGAGAACAAAACAACATTTTAAGATTCACTGCTAAAAAAATCTGATAAAATCATATTCTATACCATTCAAATAGTTCCATTTTAATTGAATTAATAGTATAATATTCAGAGATTCATAGATTGTTAGGGACTGGAAGGGACTTTGTAGATCATTGAGTCCAATCCCCCTGCACTAGGCAGGAAAAAACAACCAGGGTCAAGTGATACCAGCAAGGTGACTGTCCAGTTTCCTTTTGAAGATTTCCAGGGTAGGTGACTGCACCACCACTGGAGGGAGTTTATTCCACAGTCTGGACACCCTGACTGTGAAGGAGTTTTTCCTGGAATTGAGCCTGAAGTGGCCTTCTAGGAATTTGTGTCCATTGCTCCTGGTCTGCCCCAGGGGTGCCCTGGTGAACAGCTGTTCACTGAGTTCTTGATGTACTTCTCTGATGTAGCAGTAAGATGCTAACAAGTCCCCTCTCAGCCTTCTCTTCTGTAGGCTGAAGAGGCCCAAGTCCCTCAGCCTCTCCTCATATGACTTGTCTTGCAAGTCCCTGATCATATGGATGGCTCTTCTCTGGACCCTCAATTTTTTCCACATCCAGTGGAAAAGTGCAGTGCCCATGCCTGGGTGCAGTACTCCCACTGTGGTCTCACCAGTGCAGAGTACAGTGGGAATATCACTTCCTTAGTTCCTTGAGCTGCAATGGTTAATTCATGCCAGTGTGTTGTTTGCCCTGCTGGCCACAGCTTTACACTGCTGGCTCATGTTCATGTGATGGTTGATCACTGCCCAAGGTCCCTTTCAGCTGTGGTGGAGGTCAAATTGTTGCCACTGAACCTGTAGGTATGTTGGGAATTGTTTGCTTCCAGATGGAGCACCATATACTTCTGAGTGTTGAACTTCATCTGGTTCTGGTCTGTCCAACTCTCCAGCCTGTCCAGGTCCACCTGTATCTGCAACCTATCTTCTGGCATGGCCATGCTCCCCCATAACCTGGTGTCATCCGCAAACTTGGACAGCAAGTTTTTCACCCACACATCCAAATCATTGATAAAGATGTTGAAAAGCAGCAGTCCAAGCATGGACACCTGAGGGACACCACTGGTCACTTCTCACCAGGGCAACACACACCAATTCATGAGAACTCTCTGGGTCCTACGATGCAGCCAGTTTTCCACCCATTAAACTCTTGAGCAGTTAAGCCCACATTCTTTCAATTTTTCCACAAGGATATTGTGGGATACTAGATCAAAAGCCTTTTGGACGTCTAGGTATATAATGTTGACCTTCTCTCCCGTGTCCAGGGGGTGAGAGACCTGTTCATAGAAGGAGATGAGATTGGTAAGACAAGACCTACCCACGATGAAGCCATGCTGGCTGTCATTCAGAATCTTACCCTCAATGAATGTATCACACATAGATACTTTAATGAGTTTTTCCAGGATTTTCCCTGGGAAGGAGGTTAGCCTGATTGGCCTATAGTTGCCCAGGTCCTCCCTCTTCCCCTTCTTGAAGATAAGCACAATGTTGGCCCTCTTCCAATCCTCAGGGATCTCCCCTGTGTGCCATGATTTCTGAAAGAGTTTTGCCAGGGGATCTGCAACGACCTCAGCCAGCTCCATCAGTACACTTGGGTGAAGTCCATCTGGTCCTGCTGGCTTATACATGTCTAGATTTCTAGTTGGTTTTACACCAGCTCAGCATCCACAGTGGGAAGGCTATCATTCCCAGCATGCCCCTTGTGATCCTTATCTCACTTGTCTTTCCCCTTGGTCTGGTGAAATGCTGAAGCAAAGTGGGCATTCAGGAATTCAGTTTTTTCCTGAGTGTCCATTACCAGCTGTCCCAAGGTGTTAAGCAGGGGCCCCATGCTTTCATTTGTTTTCCTTCTGCTCCATATATACCTAAAGAAGGACTTCTTATTATCTTTTACTCGCTTAGCTAACTTAAACTCAGTCACTACCTTACTTTCCTAATAATTTTCCTACAAATGCATACTGCTGTTGTATAGTCCCCCTTGAGGACTGACCCTAGCTTCCACTGTGTGTATGCCTCTTTTTTCTTTTTCAAAAAGACTGCAATGTCCCTATTGAGCCAGGTGGGCTTGCCAGCTCTTCTGATACCTTTCCTCTTCATGGGAACAGTTTTCTTTTGTGTTTTGAGAATTGTGTCCTTGAGGAATGACCACTCTTTGTGCACCCCATTCGCCTTCCATCCCTGGTCCTGCATCACCTCCCTTACTAATGCACTGAGCCTGTTGAAGTCAGCAGTTTTGAAGTCCAGGACTTCAATCCTGCTAGTTGTTTTGTCAACCTTGCGGTGAACAGTGAACCTGATGAGCTCATGGTCGCAGTCACCCAGGCTACCCTCAAAGTTCAAGCCACATACCACATCATCTCCTTTGGCCAAGACCAAGTCTAGGAGAGCAGTACCTCTGGTTGGCCTTTGCACTTCCAGGGTCAGAAAGAGCTCCTCAATTACAGTTAAGCTACATGACAAATCTATGTCTGGGTAATTAAGGTCACCCTTGACAACCAAGTCCCTGGCCTCTGTCAGCTCTTGAGAGATCAAGCTCCTCCCCTTGGTTCGGTGGCCTGTAGTAAATGCCCACAGTTAGGTCTCTTGCCTCACCTCCACCCTGAAGCTTGACCCAGAGGGTTTTAAGCTGCTTATCCTTGGAGGCAATATCAGCCTCCAGTGAGGTGTACTCCTTCCTCACAGAGAGAGCTACCTCTCTGCCTTTTCTCCCTGCTCAGTCCCTTCTGTGCAAGGTGTAGTCTTCTACAGCTATGTTCCTATCATGTGAGGAGTCCCACCAGGTCTCTGTGATCCCTACCAGGTCATAGTTCTCACTACAGAGCAGGAGCACCAGCAAGAGGGCTAACAGGCAGCTGAGGCCCCCAACTGACACCCTCAATTTCCTGAGATGCTGTGGGAGAACTTTTCCATTAGCATTTTAAAAAACAATTATCTTAGTGCCCTCCACGTGGGAGTTTTCCTGTGTGCCAGTCCCCAAGCATGCTCCACTTGGAGTTTCTCCAACCCCTGAAAAAGTCAGTTTAAAATGCTGTCTAGTAGATCAGCCATCCTGGCTGAGAACAGGGACTTACTTCTCCACGTGAGGTGGATGCTGTCTCATCCCAGGAGTCCTGTCTCCCTGAAGTGCATGCTGTGGTCGAAGAAACCAAAGCCCTCATGGTAGCACCACTATTGTAGGTGTTTGTTTACTTCTTCCACACAGCCTTCCCTCTTGGGTCTGTGGCCTGCAACAAGAAGCACAGAAAAAAAACCTACTTAATGCCCCAGTCTCTTGAGCCCAGCCCTCAGAGCCCTGTAGTCACTCAGGACCCAGTCTGGATTCCTCCTGGCTGTGTTGTTCATTTCCACATGGATGAGAAGCATGGGATAGTAGCTGGAGGGACAGATGAACCTGGGGATCCTCTCCACAATGTCCCAGATGTGGGCCCCAAAAAAGAAGCAGACCTCTCAGGCCAAGGGGTCCAGATGGCAGGTAGATCCCTCCATGCCCCTCAGGAGAGAGTCCCTCACAACCACCCAGCATCCCCTCCAATGGATGGAAGTACTTACCTCCTGAGTATTTACCTCCTCCTCTGGTGTCTCTGTCGGGGTCTCTTCATGGGTGATGAGGGGAATATACCTGTTATGCAGCATCAGGGGAGGAGTAGCCCTAGCTCTGCATGCTCTGGATCTGGAGACTACTGTCTTCTAGGTAGTTCTGGGATGGTCTTTATGGCCAGTCTTCTTTGTGGCCACCTTTGCCTCCACCTTCTTCTTCTCAACTTCTCCTTTTTCCTGGAGTAGGGCCTGGCAGTAGCTGTTGATGTAATCTCCGTGGGCCCTGATGGTGCATACCTGACGTACCTCCTCCTCAAGCTCCCACACTTTGCCTTCCAGAGACACCACTAGGGAACATAACCCACAAATGGGGTTGCCCCCATGCACAGTTGCCAGCAGCACCAGGCAGCCCCCACAGTCCGGGGCCATAGGCTGTGCCTAGGTAGAGGTCTCAGAAATGCCAGGAAGTCTGCGAGTATGACAAGTCACCGCCATGCCCGAGAGTGTTTGCACGGTAATAGGCTATGCTACTACCTGAGAACTGGTCAGTGATCTGCTTCCACTGTTGACAGGCTCTGTTCACTGGCTTCCTGGTCACAGGCTCCTTGGTCACCTGGGGAGTCTCTTTTTATATCCTTCTGGGCTTGGGCTGACTCAGCCCCTTTGTGTCAGGTCCAGGCAGCAATCACACAGCAGTCAGCAGTCCCACAAGAATCAGAAACAACCGGCAATCAAAACTCACTCAGTCAGTAGCAGTATGTAACACAAAATAAATGTTAAAAGAAAAGTCATTTCAAACACAAAATTGTACAAGCAGTCCTTGCACTTGTGGTGGGTTACATTCCTGAAAAGGCGCTGCAAGTCAAAATGATGTAAGTTGAATCTGATTTTTCCATAGAAACAATGTTATAATAGAGGGTTACGTTCCCGACCAAGGGCCTGATGGCCAATTTTTTATAGAAATGACCATAAATGCCATATTTAAATCAACTGTTTAATCAACTATAAATTATATACACTGTACAGTACAAAGCTTTCTATGGTGTACTGTATATAAATCAATTAAACAGGACAATACAGTAACTAATCACATAAAATTTTATTTAATCAGAAGGTGAAGGAAAGCCTTCATCAGGGTCATGGAATTCAGAAGGGTCATGGAATTCTTTGGGGAGATTTTGGAGAGACTCAGGGCCACTTGATGGCTTTTTGAGAAACTGATCCAGGGAAGTTTGCTTTGCTGACCTCATTGTAAATTTCCTTGTAGTGCCATAAGTGGAAGGATCCAGCACCATAAGTAATAACATGGATGTAAATGGTGGAGTGCTGCAAGTGCGAATCTCCATAAGTCGAAATGCTTAAGTCGAGGACTGCCTGTAATGTTCCATTCCCAAAATTTTTAAATGTGTCAGAACTATTGCCAGGACTACAATCTTAGAAAAATTACCATAGCAAACATAGTATTGTTGTTGTTGTCTCCCCTGCTGCTTAACACCTGCATTACAGATGTAAGTCTCATTCAACTGTAGATGCCCAAAGGTCACCTTTCATAAAGTATTCAAAATCCAAATTGTATGACTTAACTGCTTTAAATAAACCTCAACCAAATCCTTCTTTGTACAACTTGGTGTGATATGATTTTTGTTTGTTTTTTTAATATGAAAATCTCTTTCTGGTAACCATTAAATGCCTAATGTCTTCTGCTTTCTTTATAAATATATAAAAAGCATTTAACAAATTATTTTTCATTTTTGAAAAAAAACAAACATGATTCTCATGTTGCTCTGTTTTCAAAATGACACTGTTTTGTCTTGGACACATTTTTAAGTTTAAAAGAATAACATCACAGTGTAACTGAGAGCATCAAGCTGTGTAAAAGTGAATCTTGGCAAATCAGAAAGAATATTACCAAAATAAGTAAACACAGCATAATAGAACTCAGCTGTAATCACAAATAACCTTAACTGTATTGTATGTGGACAAATACTCCTGTGGACTTGAATTACAGAAAGATCAAAGGATTTTTTTCAAAGAGAAATAGTCATTCATCCTACAGTCCTATGGAGACAAAAACCTATTTCAGTGAAGGCCTGGGGACAGTTTTGAATAAGCCTGATCAAGTTATCCAAACATCCATCAAACTGGAACACAATAACAAGAGATTATCACAGCATAAATATGGAGTTTGAAATAAAACAATCCTTTGGTGCACAGCATTGGCATTGTACTTTCTCCAAAACATATATTGTAGGAAAACAAACTTTTCCCCACCCCCATCATTGGCAGAAGGAAGCTAACAGTTTTATGAAGATCAAATTAAATAACTTCATTGTACACAACTCTGAGCAATGATATTTTTTTCAGTATCTGGTTGCTGATGGATTTATCCTTTCACAGTACATATAAAATTGTTTTGGTGATAGCTTTGGATCAGGAATGATGCTTTGAATCTCTGAAGTCAGTTCAGTTTTTTTTTTTCATGAGGCTGTAAAGTCTTGATTTTTACTGATTCTGTGAGGGTTTGCTGTCCCTGAGGATTTCCCTAAACCCTATGTGCCTTTTGTTGCTGTTTCTCACCCCTTTGTGCACAGCAGGGACATCAACTGAGAGATTAACGTTACTTTCCCTAGAGACAATCCATGTAATTCATTAGCGGATAACAAAACTTTTCCTCCTCCTCCAACTGGCTGATATGTTTTCCCCCCTTACGTTTTTAACACTGATCTAAGAATATTGTAAACTCTGAGCCAATTTGCCTGCCAGAGAATGGGTAAAAGAGGAAGTTACTCAGTTCATTGTAGAGGTGCTAAACTCCTCACTTCCCTAAGTCCACCCTCTGTACATCTGGCAATTCCATATTAGGCCATTGGTGGATCCTGCCAGCTTCCCTTTGCCATTTCTCATGCCTTCAGCCAACCTGTCATCACACTTGCATCTTTTCTTTAGCTCCTTAGCTCCATTCACCTATTCAATTTCTCTTAGTTTCCCACAGCTCTAATTCAGTATGTGCCAGCAGCTCTAGAAGACGACACTGGGTCAGTGAAGACTTGAGGGCTGGGGACAAGAGAGGAAATACATATGAAGGGGCTATAGGTGGGGACATAGGTGGCCTTAGGATTAAGAGTTGTGAAGGAAAACTGAGGTGAATGTCACACAGGAATCTTGGTGAGAGTACAATTTTTGTTTTATGACCCACCTCACAAAGATCAGAGTTATAAAATGTAAATATACTGGTTATAAGACAGCAGTTATATCCAATGATTCCAGTGGCTAGTTACTGCTGTGTCTTTTTTGTTTTATATATGTAAAATAATAAATACAAACTATTAAAGACCTGCAAGTCTTGTTCTTCTATCAGAAGGATGATAGTTGAGTAAGCATTTCTGAGCATCAGTTTAACTAGATATTTTTAGCCTGCTATTTTCTGGTTGCTGGATAAATCTGTTCTGACTCTTTTCCTTTTTGACTCAAAGAGAAATTTCTGTCTACAAACAAAATAGCTGCACATCATTTACCTTTTAACCAGAAAATGATCAGGTCAGTTTAAATTAAACCCCCCAACCCACCCCCCCAACTCATAAAGCCCCTTTTTTTCCTAAATAGAGTTCTAATTTTAAAAATGCTTTATTTTAAAAATGCAAACAAAAAGTTTGTCACGGCTACATATCAAAATATTCCTCATTATTTATCTAGCAAATAATTATCCACAGATAAATATGATACAAACACAAGAACCTTTGAAAAGATTTTATTTCTCATATAATTAGTGTGAGTATATTTGGCAACTTGATTCCTTTGGGCAGCTTTAATGAGGCATGGTTAGTGGCTTAGCTTTCTAAGGTGGGGGGGTGTGTATGTAGAAGCAAAGCACAAGATCATTTTAGTCTTGGCAAAATATCACAGATTTTTATTGGGGTAAACCACAAGAAAACTAAAAAGAAAGAAAATTAAAATGTTCTTTGTTTAGACTTAGGCCAGAAGCAATTATTTTGATCAAGTCTGATGTCTAGCTCAGACCACAGGATTTACTTGAATTAATTCCTGCTTGAGCATGTCCTGTAGAAAAACAGCCAATTTTGACTAAAAAGCTCCCAATGATGAAAAATCCAGCACAACTCTTGGTAAATTATTGTAATGGTTAGTTCATGAATCTTTCGAAAGACTATTATAAGCATGTGGGAAAGAGAGGAAGGTAAGTGCAGGGATTAAAGCCTCAGTAACTTTAGGACTGTTTAACTCACTGGGGGTGTGTCTACATGTGAACAGTGTAATTCAGCAAACTCAGTTTGCACCAGAGTGTCTTGCTCCTGAGCACAGTATTTACACATGCAACTGGGACTACAGCACATTGAGCTGGGGTGGAACAGTCCTGGATGATAAGAGGCCTGGGGGGTCAGCCTGCCACCCTGGGGCTGCTCTAGCTCAACTCAATGTGCTGTGGAGGGGCTGGCTGGGGCACAAGGATGCTACAGTGTGGGGCTAGCCTACAGGCAACCCTTCTGTCAGGCCTGGTCACTATCTACAAGTGAGTAGCAGTGGAGTAAATAACTCCACCACAGAATAGTACTTGTGTTGGGTAGTACTATTCTATGACTGAGTTAATTACTTTAGTCCAATCTAATAGCACCACTCATCTGCAGAGCTAATTAGACAACTCTGTAGTAAGCATCTCATGTAAATGTACCCAGCATGTCTCTTTTTTTAAAAGGAAGAGAACAGCACTATATTTAATGTTGTCCTTAGACTCCTGCATGTATTTGCTTCAACCCTTGGGAAATCCTTTGACACTGCTCCTCAAAAGGCAAAGAATTAGGCATGGGGAGAAGGTCAGAATCATTTTGTTCTGTCAATGTGCAACGTGCAGGACCTGAGGATACCAAAATCATTTTAAATCACTTTTCCACTTACATACTTATCATGGTACCTGGCATAGGTTGGAACATCTTTAGGGGTATTCTAACTTACCCTAGACTGCAACTGTCCCCTTGGAGTACCCAAGGTAGTCCCCTAATCCCCAAGAGCTGTTTGACTGTTATAGTAAGCCCTTATACCAGTGGTATAACAAGGGCCACTGAGACTTCAATCCTTTGGTCATTTCCCTTTTTGTCAGAGTTGGGCAAAGATTTTCAGAGTCTTTCTCCAATTCCTGGGTTGTTTTGATCTTGTGTTCTGGTGTGGTTCCATACCTACACTACTGCATTTTGAATAACAATTATTTATTACAGTTATTAATTAATGAATTCAAATATTACATACATCTCTCTTTCCACACCCATAACAATAATTCAGCTACTAATTCAGCCTTCCTTTTGTAGGAATTTTATATTACAATCTGTGTATAAAAGAACTTTAGCTTAACAATCCTCTCCTATTGTCATTTGAACTGCCCCTGATACACGGATAAGCTGTTATTTTTGTGTCCAAGTGTGCCAAAATGAAACCATTTTGATTTTGTATTCACAAACTATAGCAACCTTTCATTAAAATGAAAGGGGTTCATGCCTGTTTATTCAGTTGTGGCTATGTATGGATGGTGGTGTGAGGTAGGGAAGGAATCTGATCTTTCTGCCCAAGTATAGTATAGACTGGGCACATCTACACAAGACGCTATGTTGCTGAAGTGACGAGCTACAGTGACATAGCTCATTGCTATGGTGACATTGAGTTGGCAGTCACAAACTGTGATACCACTGCTACTGTACAGTAGCTCATTGTTATTGCACAGAAGGGTCAGAAATGACCTGTGAGGTGCCAGGACTGCATAGTACTGGCGGTTATTACTCAAACATTTAGTATTTGCTAAAGCAAGTACTTGCTTTAGCAAGTACTAAATAACCACGAAGTAACAACTATGCAGTCAGGCGCATGTGTAGACCCACTCAATGGGTCTGTATACATAAGACACTAACTGCACAGTAGCCGAATAATACTGTGTGGTGTCGCATTGCAGCACAAGCAGTGCTAATATGCTATCGTTCAGTATTATCAAGTTACTGTACAGTAGTATCACTAAAAAGTAGTATCACTACTGTACAGTAGCTCTGGTTGCTATACATTTATTTGGTACTTGATTATACGTGGACTAAATAAATGCACAATAACATCTTGTGTAGATGTGCCCAGTGAAAGCATTATATACATATAATATACTACCATTAAAAATGTCCATTTTCCATTAGCCACAGCACAATGGTATCTGACAGCTCAGTAGCTTTGTTATATACAGAATATGCAACTTCATGGTACCTATGGTGTAACAACACTTTTTTAACGGTTCTAAATAGTCAGTAATAGGCTTTCTTGCATGTTTAAAGCAAAATGCATGCCTTAGTCTTCATGGCTAGGGCCAGACATTACACATAAACTGGTTTAAGTGATCAGAAACTGATTTAAGCCTGTAATAGAACTGTAATCAGTGCATATAAACCAGTCTGAAAATGGCAGAAACTGGTTTAAGATAAACTTGGTTGAATGTAGTATCATACTTAACTGATTTGGGTCAAATTGGTTAATGAAATGTCTGCCCAGACCCCTTGGTGTTTTAAGATAAACCAGATGCCTCCAACACCCAGTATGTTCTCTGGCTTGGGTGGGGCTCTCTGTTCCACAGCATGGCTGACTTCTTCCCTCTGTTCCCTGGCTGCAGCTCCAGCACAGACTGTGAGATGCTCCTCCCCTCCCCCCCACCACTCCCTGCTCTGCAGAAATCTCTCCCTCCCCTCTGCTTTGCTGAAGATGTGTCTGTGTATTAGCTAGCAGACCACATGCTGGCTATGGTGAGCATTGAATCAACAGATATAATCAACAGGCAGAATCAACAGGTAGCTGGTAATATCTCTCTGTTGTTTTCTTAATGTGGTGATAAACACTGTTATCAATTCCCTGCTGAGTTAATCAGAGTATCCTGCCCGGGTCTGGCCACACCAACCCTATGCTCAGTGCTGTGGAAGGGATGGGAGGGTTGCTCTAGTGCCCTCCAGCTTCTATCCTGAGCCACTGCAGGCATGTGCTTGCATGTCTGGGATGTCTGTGTAATTACAAACTAGTTCAGCCTAGCCAGGTTAGACTAACCTAAAAAGACTGAATCAATTCAGTCTCAGACTTTTTGAACGTCTGTCCCTAGCTCATAAGACTGAATCTGAAGTTAGCCATATCACAGGGATCTGACAATAAATTTGCAAGAGAGGGACAGAGGTTGCACAAACCAACACTGGAGTTATTTTGTTTTTTGCAGTGTGTAACAAAGCTTAAGAGAATGCTCCCAGAGAATGAACCAACCATGTACCATGTGTGTGTCTTTATCGTGTGTTTACATTGTAAAGCATGACATTACATCTGAAAACAGCTGGAGCATGATGTTATGAGCGTCAAGTGGCAGAAAGCCTGGCACTTTTACAGTCTGGTTTAATGTAACAATAGGCATTTGTGTGTGTGTGTGGGGGGGTTGTTGGGCCTTTTTTACACATCTGAGAACAAGCAGGATAATTACTATTTTGCAGTAATTTTGTTAATTGTGTAATGTGACAAGTATAAAAGCAATCTGTCAGTTTGGGAATACAGCAGGGGGGAGGGATGTTTGGGCAAAGGGTACTGACTGTACTGTAACCAATGGACAAAGCTTATTTATCTGAATAGCTGTGTACCTACCAGTAAAGTGTTGGGGAATATTAATGACTTTTGGTTTCATTGCTAGGTTTATACAGCTCTGGTCAGTATGCAACAGACTGTTGCTTACTATTTTTATAACCAGTTCCTATTGAAAGACTGTTGTAGCATCATCTTAGGTGGTCCAGGTTTTTTTGTTCAGTTTGCATTGATACTTCTATCTTCCTTGTGACTAGAAAAGGTCAAACAGTTAATGAACTTATTTTAAGGAATATCAAGTCCTATTCTAAACAGAAATGCAGCCCTGACAACATTAGGTTCTGAGCCAAAGGCCCATTTCGTTGCCATAGTTCTCCTACTGAGAAACCCATTTTCTAGATAATAAAGTGAGCACTCAAGTGTGTTGGGGTGGGGGGAAGAGGGAGATGAGAGAAAGGGGCAGAAACCTCTCTATAAAAAACCTATCACAAAACACTGTTAAGTATGAGCAAGTACCCAGTAATTTCTACTGAAGTCACCAGCATTCTCTTCTAGCTTTTCGTATTCCAGAAAACAATTTTCTAGGAAAACAGGAGTGATATGACCTCTTTCTATAGATGCTAAAGAACAATATTTAATATAACTGCTGCAAACAAAGCATTTGCAGATTTTTTGAGACTGTCAATCTATGACAGGTTGAATGGAGAAGAACAGAAAAGCATGTAACACAATTCTGAATGTCAATCACAAAGTAAATCTTTCTTCAAAAGAGATGCTTTTAAAATTAATTACAAAATGAGAGAGCATTATTTCCCTTCACCCAGTCTGATGATTGAAAGAAAAAAGTTAAGTTTTCGTCCTTCACTTGAGCAGTATTTGCTTCTATTTTACAAAGTCATGAGCAAAGAGATCAGTTCTGATTCTTAAGTCTCAAAAATGGAAAGAGAATTGTATTGTTTTTTGTCTGGTAAGCCTTTGCTTCAGTTATCAGCTTCTGTTGTCCTGAAAAACGAAAGCCCTGTGAACTGAAAGCATCTGTCCCTTGCTTTTATAAAATATACACACAAACAAACAAAACCTAAATATTCAGAAAAAGCACATAAAACTAAACTAGACTCTTCTCTGTACCCTCTTACACCAAATGTTCAGTGTGTGAAGTGATTTGCATCACTATGATGCAACAAGTTCTGAAGATGCGTGAGCTTAGAGCTTTCACTTCCCAAGACTTGTGGAAAGGCAGTGGGTCAGAAAAATTTCGTCTTCACCTTACCTAGCTTAACCATGCAGTAGCATATCACCTTGGAACAACCATATGCAGTAAATGTTGAAGCACAGCAAGGAAATGGAAGTGTGATTGAAAAGCAAACCACTATGACAATCTTAGCCCATACTTGGTGTTATTTGGAAAGAATTCACAAGTGTAGCTGAGTGCACAGATGCAACCCCATCATGACAATGGCCATTACAACTTATTGGGTAAGCATTGGAATGGCTAATTAAATGCCTATTGTATAATTAGCTACATTTTTTTTAAAAGCATTGAATGTGTAGTAAGTATTAAAAAAAACAAAATAAAAACAGAGCATACCTGGAATCCCTACAAGGGACACAAACAGTCTCCTCAGAAGTATTTGATCGAACATACCAGACAATCTACGCTTAGCCCTTCTATCACTGTAACCACAGCTTGGTGTTTCATGGGGCTGTGCGAGGCTTCGAACCATGCTTCAGATCTGGAGAAGCTTTGGATGCTTTGGCATCTGAAGCAGCATGTCCAGATCAAAGCACTGGCTTCATTAGGCTTTCCGAAGCAGTTCACAGCTTCTGAAGCGCTTCGGAAAAGCTTTGGAGCCACTTTGGAGATCCGGCCATAGGGTATAATGAGGAATCAATGAAATATCTATAACTTTGTTTTTTCTTGTCTGATTTTGATGAGATGTGCAGAGATGGTAGCCCCTGGTGAGAGCATGAAGTCTGCCAAGTTTCAAGAAGATCTATGCAGGGGTTCGGGGGGAACTGCACCCCAAATTCTTGAAAGAAAACTCATGTCAGGTCTATGTGTTACAACACAGGGGGGTGAAAACTGCAGGGCTGGTGGCCCCTGCTGAGGCCACAAAGCCTGCCAAGTTTCAAGGAGATAAGTGCAGGGGTTTGGCGTCAAGCCATACATTAAAAACCTCCAAGGATGGAAATTCTACCACCTCTCTAGGTAACCCATTCCAGTGCTTGACTACCCTCCTAGTGAGCAAATGTTTCCTAATATCCAACTTAAACTTCTCTTGCTGCAACTTGAGACCATTGCTTCTATTTCTGTCATAGTTGAAGGATGCTATCAAATCCCCAGCTCCTCCCCCAGCCTTCTCTTCCCCAAACTAACTATGCCCAACTCCCTCAGCCTCTCCTCAGCAGTCATGTGCCTCAGCCCCTGAACTGTTTCTGTTGCCCTTCACTGGACTCTGTCCAACTCATCCACATCCTTTCTCTTGTGGGGGGCTCAAAACTAGACACTGAACTCCAGATGTGACCTCACCAGTGCTGGCTGGGTCCAGGGTTCTTGTCTGGCCTCATTACACTGTGTTGGGCCAGGTATTGTTTAAAATCTTCATGTGTTTTGATCATACCACCCTCGGGTATTTTTAGATGTGTTCTAAGAAGTGGGCAGGGGACACTTTAATGAGCACAGCTCTGAGGCATGCTAATTAAAAGTGCCTGGAGTGTCAGATGTATCAGTGTCCCCACACTGAAAAATGGCAGCAGGGTGCTTTAAACTACAAGTCATCTAATGTGCTTCAGTTTAAATCACTCTGCCACCATTTTTCAGCATGGGGACTCTGATACACATGATGCTGGAATCTGCTGAGCCATAGTAATTACCATGCTCCAGCAAACTGAATTAATTGAGTTTTCTTTCATTCGCTGTAATACAGTGCATTGGAGCAGCCTCCCTGCATGTGCATAGAAGCCGTTCATTAATGATTTAGAGAAATGGACTGAGAGAAAACTTAACAAATTTGTGCCAACATCAAGTTAGCATCCCCAATGAGCACTTTTTGGGCTTGGCAGTCATCCCTAGCTGATGAAGTTCTCGTACTACCGCTTTCAGATGACACAAATGATGGAACCAAGATTGTAACTAGATTACAATGTCATCAATACAGGCAGTGGTTACATTGTGTGCTGTCTGAGTATGTGGTCTATGAGGCACTGAAAGGTAGCAGCAGCCCCATGGAGGCCAAATGGCATCTTGTAAATTTGAATAAACCCCATGGCGTGCCAAAGGCAGTTTTCTGTTGGTCTTGGGCAGCCATAGGTATCTGTCAATACCCCTTTGACATATTGATTGTATATATGTAACAAGCTTGTCCTATTCTCTCTAAAAGTTCTTCTACATGGGGCATAGGGAATGCATCAAACCTGGCAATTTCGTTCACCCTCCTGAAGTCTATGCATATTCTCAAGGACCCATCAGCTTTAGGTACTACTACCATCAGTTTTAGGTACTACTACAGACTGTGGGAGGGTATAATGACCCCTTGGTCTAGCATCTTCCACATTTCCTAACATACCCTGGCCTGTAAATGGTGAGGAATGGGTCTCCATTTTTCTCATACGTTGGTTCCCACTGGGGTGTTAATCTTGTGCCTCACATCTTTGGCCCTCTGGGGCCTTTCATTAAATACATCTATAAGTACTTGTAACTGCTCATGTTGCTCCCTACTAAGTTCTGCCCCCTGTTCCACCTTCCTATGCTGTGCTACCCCTCTTGGCAGGTAGTCTGCTTCAAGTTCCACCTCCTCAGGAGGGTACTCTGGCCTTAGCATATAGCCCTCTGGTTCCTGCCAGGCCTTCAGCAGGTTAATGTGATAAATCTGTCACTCCCTCCAGTGCCCTGGGTGGTAACTTCATAATCTGTGGGGCTGGCCTGTTTTATAATCTCAAATGGCCCCTGCCATTGCGTCAATAATTTGTCTGCCATTGTGGGGAGTAATAAGAGGACTTTGTCCCCAACCTGGAACTCTCTGACACATGTTTGTTTGTCATACTCTTGTATTTGCCTTTTTTGAGCCTCTGCCAGGTTCTCTTGGGCCAATTCCCTGGCTTTTCTAAGCCTGTCTACCATGTCTTGTCTATGTCACTGAATTCTGACTTCCTGCCTACCCATACTCTTCCTTTCTTCTCTTATTTCTTGCAATAAGCCCCTGAGTTTATGTCCAAATATTAAATCAAACAGTGAAAACTTTGCAGATGTCTAGGACATCTCCCATAATGCAAAAAGGAGGGGTATCAAAATTATAGTTTCATAGTAGTTGGTAGGGTCAGAAGGGACCTGAGCATATCATCAAGTCCTACCCCCTGCCATGGGCAGGAAAGAATATTGGGGTCAAATGACCCCGGCCAGGTGATTATCTAGCCTCCTTTTGAAGACCCCCCCAGGGTAGGAGTGAGCACCACTTCCCTTGGAAGTTGGTTCCAGATCCTAGCCACCCTAATTGTGAAGTAGTGCTTCCTGATGACTAACCTGAACCATCTCCTAGTCAACTTGTGGCTGTTATTCCTAGTTACTCCTGGTAGTACTTGGGGGAATGGGGACTCTCCCGTTCCCCGCTGGTCCCCTCTGTTAAGTTTATAGATGGCCACCAGGTGCCCTCTCAGCCTTCTCTTGTGGAGGCTGAACAGGTTCAGGTCCCATAGCCTCTCCTCATAGGGCCTCCCCTGCTGCCCCCTGACCATGAGAGTGGCTCTCCTTTGGACCATCTCCATGCTGTCCACATCCCTCCTGAAGTGCAGCACCCAGAACTGGATGCAGTACTCCAACTGCAGCCTGACCAATGTTGCATAGAGGGGGAGGATCACCTCCTTGGACCTGCTCATGATGCATCTGTGGACGCATGACAAGGTGCAGTTAGCCTTACTGACCGCGTCCTCACATTGGCGGCCCATGTTCATCTTGGAATCAGTAATGACTCCAAGATCCTTTTCTGCCTCTGTGCTGAATTAGGTCCCACCTCCATGGTTCTTCTTGGGCACAGGGTTTGATCATACTATTTAAATGTTCTACTAGGCCATTGGGCTGTGGGTGATAAATGGATGTACATAATTGCTGTATTCCCAGTACTTGACACATGGCCTTAATAACCCTGGCGATAAAGTTTGTACCCTGGTCAGTAAATATTTCTCTAGGGATTGCCACCCTGGATATCCACTTTATCAGTTCTTCGGAAATTCAGGGTGTGGTTGCCAATCCTGAGGCTACTGCCTCTGGGTAGCGGGTTGCATAGTCTACTACAACCAGTATGTACTGGTACCTGGCACTGCTTTTCATTAAAGAGCCCACAATATCTAATGCTATTCTATCAAAGAGTATCTCCATACAGGGCATCATTTATAATTGTGCTCTCGGCGGCTGTCTTTCTTGCACCCTTTGGCATTCAGGGCAGCCTCACACTGCCGTGTGATCTCTTCCCTCATTCTGGGACAGAAAAACTATTGCTCACTTTTGAAGAGAGTCTTCTCTCTCCCAAAGTGGCCTCCCATAAGAGTGGTGTGTGCCAATTCCCATACTCATCTACAGAAGGGATGTGGCACCATCAATTGTTGTGTCCAGTCACCTCTGACCAGGCACTTTTTTACTCTATATAATAGAGTTGTTTCTGCTCATGTCTGTCTCCAGGTAAGGTTTCCCCAATGTGTGGTAGGCATGGGGGTAGCCTACCACACACCCAGAGACCAGTTTTGTCCAAGACAACAGACATTATATGAAAACTTAAAAACATAGATCACCTTCCCAGTAATACCCTTCTAGCCACAATGGATGTTACTGGCTTATATACCAACATCCCACACAAGGATGACATTCAAGCCTGCCTTACATATCTACAAGAGCAAGATTACAAGTCAGAGTACAGACTTTAAAATATTATTGAACTTATATACTTCATCCTCACATAAAACAACTTCAGTTTCAATAACCAACACTTTCTCCAGACCATGGGTACAGCTATGGGCACCAAAATGGCCCCACAATATGCCAACTTTTTTATGGCCCACCTGAAGGAAGCATTTCTCAAGAACAGCATCATCAAACCCATGCTATACCTAAGATATATTGGTGACATCTTCATCATTTGGACCAAAAACTTGCAGTCTATGATGGATTCATTACCATCACAAATTCAATAATCATCACCTTTCCATCAGGCTACCTCTTGAATACTCCAACACTAAGATTTTCTTTTTAAACGCTATATGATGAATATCCAGAATGGTTAGATAGAAACCATCACATACAAAAAACCCATGGCCCAACATGCATATCTATACAGAACCAGTAATCACCCTAAACACACCAAGAAAGCTGTAATTTACAGCAAACCCTCTGAATTTTCACTGAGAACAATACCCGTGATTGCCACCTCACAAATTTCAAAGGGCTTTCACCCAACAAGGAAACTCCTCTACAGAGATAGATGTCACTTTTGAAAGAGCCAGCAAAATACCACAGGAATAATCACTGCAGTACAAAAAAAAATCCCCATGAATTGCACACCATTAGTTATGACACACCATCATTCCCAGAACCTATACCTAAAATCCTCAAACAATTGCAGCCCTGTAACACATCGGGGTCCCAGGGGTGGCTGTGACACACCCTGGTGGCTCTGCAACTGTGCCCTGCTCTGCCCCTAGGAGGCTTTCCTGTCTCTCTTGCCATGCCTTGGTGTTATTTATCATATATAGGGAAGCTGCCCACAGGCCTTTGCTAGGCTTCAGTCTCCCTGAACCCCATCAGTTTCTGCTTGTGCCCAGGCCCCTCACTGGGTTTTACCCTTATCCGCTGTGCCCAGCAGGGCACCCAAAGCCTTACGGGCTAACTGTGTGGCACTAAATCCTTCCTTTTATCACACCCGATGCCTTGCAGGAGTTATAAAAATGTTGTCCCCTCTGTTGGGACTCCAGCCTCCTTGGACTTAGCCTCTTAAATGAGCTAAGCATTCTATCCTAGGCCCACTGTTTCAGATCTGGCTTTGAGGCAGTCGCCATGCCCATGGCCCCTGTCTGCCAGGTCCCAGGCCCCTGTGTGGCTACACCTTCTCTGGCACCAGGCCTCTGGCCCTGTCTCTGTACCTTCTCTGGCACTGATCCTCTGGTCTATGCCTGGCTGCACCTCTCTCTCTTTGCCCACTCTGGGCTAAAGAACTACTTGAGCCTCAAACCTGTCCCTGGCAGGGTTTGAAGCAGTCAAGTATCCCCTGGGCAGTAATGAAGCTGCCATACCTCCCTTTCTAGCCTCATTCCAAATCACATGTGTAACAACAACTTAACATAAGCCCCTGGGTTATAACATAATAATAACAAAATAACAGACCTCTGTCTCTTTAAGAGGGCAAACCTTTATCCCTAGCATAGCGTGCCTCCTAGCCAGGGTACCTTGCAAGTTCCCTAAGCCTCCTTGTTCATGTAGGTAACAAACGGTCAGCCCAGCATCCCTGGGTGGCTGCTCTGGGCAGGGGCTCCTTGCCCTGTGGCAGCCAGGGAGAACTCCCCCACACCCTCCCACCAAGGCAGCCTCAGCCTTGTGATTATAAGCTCCCAGGGCCCTGCCTACATCTGGTTTGTGACTGCCCAATCTGGCTGCTAATTGCCTCATTAGCCCTGGTTCCCAGCAACTGGCAGTTGCTGCCCATTGCCTTGCCTGAACAGCTCCCTGGATGGGCTGCTTTTATCTTGAAGTAACAGGGAGCGCAATGTTACAAACCCATACTAGAAGAAGACCCAATTCTCAAAGAGATTTTTTCAGAACCGCACATCCTAGCCTTTAAAAAAGCACTGAACCTTGCTAACCTCATTACCACATTACCAGAAGCAAACTTCCTATGACCCAAGCTACACCTAGTGAAACTAGGCCATGCCAAGACAAGAAATGTAAAATGTGCCAAGACGTCTCCACCACTCCTACAATAACTACAACCTACAACAGAACTATCACCATTCTTGGATCTTACCCTTACACCTGCACCTCCAGAACTGTAATATATCTCATCCAGTGCACTAAATGCCCTGATGGAAAACATGTAGATGAGAACAAACAGCAGCTGTGTACCAGAATGAACACAAACTTAAAATCCATTGAAGATAAAAATATCCAATTATCTGTGGGCATACACTTTTCACAAGATAATCAGTCTCTCTCCGATCGTTCAGTTCTAATCCTCAAAGGGAATTTACAAAACACGTCTAGTAGATGAGCCTATGAACTTCACTTAATAGATCTACTGGGTACAACAGATCATGGACTACATATAGACATTGGATTTATAGCACATTTTAACTTATCTGCCATCTGAAAACCCCAGGTAACCTCTTTACAATTTACTAGCTACATTCTTTCACCAGGTCAGTATCCCCATTTCTCTCCCCACCTTACCACCCACCTATTGTCTACCACACATTTGCATTTTCACAGACCTGCATCCTTGCATATTGGCTTCTAATCTACCCAGAAGAGCACCTAAACCAACAGCAGGCTCTCTCCAATGCCTGAAGAAGGGCATTTGTTCCCAAACTTTGCAACGAAGAATTTTTCAAACTATTTAGTTGGTCTAATAAAACATGTCACATAAGATGTTTATATGTTAATGCAAGAAGTACTAAAATAGTTTCTTTGATTGTTTATATGATCTGTACAGTTTGGTAAAATGGAGCGCTTGTTAGCATGGCCCATGAATTTATAAGGACCCAAGAGGCTGCATGTTTTAAACAGGAAAATTAAACTGTAAAAAACTCAACCAAACAAGTCTTATACAATAGTAAAGTTCAAGAAAAGCATACATAATATTTTAATTCCTATTTTCCTTGAAAAATATAAACATAATTAATGTTATAATTAATGTTGTACGGTGTGTAATCCACATTAGTAATTTAGGGCATTTTTGCCGCAACCTAGCATTTGGAATTTTACTGACTTGGAGTACCTTTTTTCTACTTTCACGTTGCATTTTTATTCTGAAAAATGAAGATAATCAATATTCTTCCAGAACATTAATTTTATGTAACACAATAACTAGGGGTTTTATTTTTTAAAAAGCATTGAATTACTATAAAATTGTACCTTGGGATGGATTTCAACCTTTGCTGAATTAACTGTCATTTAAAAAAAAATGTACTATTGTTAAAATCCAATAGAGATTTGAAGTTGATGTTATTTTTTTTCCTAACATGCATATTTGATACCCTGCTATTCAGTGACATTTACAGAATGTAAGAAGGAAAAGAATCCTTGAACTGGCTTGGGGCCAGTCACCTGGCTTGGAGCTAGATGACAGTGTTCTATAACTAATACCTGGATATCCAGATTTTAGCATCCTCTCAGACCTCAATACTATGAATTTAATAACACTAAAATGTTTTGACACTTCACAGCAAATTGTTTAATAAGAAAGAGGATTAGCCATAAGACCTTTTGCAAGATTTGAATTTCAGCCCCATGAAAATCAGGTTTCCCTGGCTGAGCTGAGGTTTTGAAACACAGCATAGGCTCATACTACACAGTACAGCACAGACAAAATCACAAAGTAACCTTCTGGGTCAACTGAACATTACCATATAATGGAGGTAATTTAATTTTTCGTGGAAAAATGAATGCAGTGATGGATGTAGAAGAGTGATTCTCAAGCAGGGTGCTGTGGCATGCAGGGGTGCCATGCGCTTCTTTGAAGGGTATTATGAGCAATGTTCCCTCTAAGGAGTAGCGGTCTGTAAGAGCACAGTTTTGGTCCATGAGTGCACTGCTTCAGTCTGTGAGCACGCCACTTCAGTCCTGCTTCCCTCTTTTGGCCCAGTCTGTTGGTAAGTGTCCCTAAGGAGAGTGTAATTGTATTGTTTGCCATTGAAACATGGTGCAGAAAAGTAGAGCTTTTCTGGTTAGTTACCTTTTACAAATGTAAATTTATATATATTTTAAATAGGCTCCAAATTCGTCTCCAGTTGCATATTTAACATTAATCTTTCTTTCCTTTAAGTTACATGGTGCTTCTTGTGTTATTGTATGACAACGTCACCAGTTGAGCCACTAACTTAGCATTGGGAGCTGAGTAAGTACTATAATGGTGTTTTATTTCAACACAAAATCCATCTGGTCTTGCAGCTTCTTAAGAGTAAGAAAAATGTCTGGGGGGTGGGTGTGAGAGGGTCCTCTCTACCCTAACAGAAAATAACATAAATAATACTTGCAGGTTTTTAGCATTTTTATTTTGGAATCTCCAAGCACATCAGCAGCAGGTCAGTCCACAAGTGCTATCCCAGGTGTCATCCTGGCTGGGGGCTGGGCATTGGGGGCTGGGGCGGGCTCCGCCGGCTCCAGGGAAATGCTCCGCTTCCCAGCCCTGATGCCATGTGCCTCCTCACTCCCCGAGGCGATATGGGGGTGTGGAGCAGTTCCCCGGAGCCAGTGGAGCCCACAGAGCAGTTCCCCAGAGCCGGAAGAGCCCTTGCCAGCCCCTGTCCCACCTCGAGGAGCTGCTACCTGCCCCAGAGTGAGAAGCTTACCTTAAACTCTGCGCATCACCACTCCAAGCCCAGCACAGGTCCAGAAGAGGCACTGCATTAGTTGGACCCAGCTCACCCAATGTTTGTATAGATCGTTATCTTATATCTTATATAGCTATCTTAAGATATAGATGTATCTTATATAGATATAAGACACTCTCATTGACTCAAAGGAACAGACTCCCACCTTCAGCTTCCTCTGAAAAAATGAAGTTTATTTTCTACCTATGGGGACTTTTTATCAACTTTAATTTTTCCTGAACCTGAGGAGGGCGTGTATGCCCGAACCTTGCAGAAAGTGTTTTGGGGTATTTTTGTGATTTCTTAGTTGGTCTAATAAAAAGTATCATCTCTGAACCAAGAGTTCTAGAATTTTGCATTTCTATATAGATCAGGCACTTTAGTGGGGCTTTTTTGGTAGTTGAATCAGCTATTAGATAAAAGTGCTAAAAAGCCCCACTGAAGTGCCTGATCTACACAGAGGCTACGCAACCAGGTTAAACCATCACACAGTTTCTTCCAGTAAAGCACAGTTTGGGGTTTTTTTTAAATGTCTGTAAGCAGTACAGCTGTGCAAAATGGCTGTGTTTCAATTCAGTTTTGGATTCTGCTGTTTTAGAGGACAGTGATTCGTTTTGGTGTTTCGGATTACTGTCCTGTTCCATTTTGGCTGAATCTGTTTCGAACAGGCTACAAGCTTCACACAGCCCTAGTGCCCAGCTGGGCAGAACTTGGGGCTGGGGGCTTGGGGTCCTAGCAGGGAGTAGGATAGGATCATGGGTGGCTCATCTGGGGGAGGAGGAGGGCTGCTGCCCTCTGTGCAGGTGAGAAGACCCCCGCATGGATCTCTGATCGTTGTCACGTGGGATTGCGGAGCAGGGAAGCAACGCGGAGTGGTGAGCAAGCCTGCTGGTCCCTGCCACATGACTCAGTTCTGCAGGGAGCAGAGCTGTGCACTGAGGGTCTCCTCACTACCACCTCCTGCCCTGTGCTGAGCCGGCAACATGGGGCTGTGCAGGGGGGGCAGCGGTGGCGAGGGGACCCTGGCACAAATCTCTGCTTCCTGTGGAGCCAGGCCATGCAAAAGGGGCCAGCTGTTTCACTGCAAGTCCAGGTCTGAAATTCCAAAATTTTTGGAAACATTTCTGAAACATTTTGGATGCCTCATTTCATTTGGGAGATGTTTCAGAGCCTTCTGTTTTAATTCAGATTCTGTGTTTCAGGTGCTGAAATGACCCAAAACACTTCTGAAATGAAATGGCTGCTGAAATTTCACACAGCCCTAGTAAGCAGCTGTCTTAGAGTGATTTTGGAACCACTGTAATTATTGCATTATAATTTCTTTTGGCCTGATATTTTACATGGTTGGTTTATGCTAGAAAAAATTATCATACGGAATATATACAGCTAATCAATGAATTGCATCCTTTGCCTTGGGTAATCAAATTAATTTGTGCCAAATTGCATTCTGAATGTGAGTGAGAGTGACTTTAAGACTCCTATAATCTGAGCCTTCTGGAAGTGGCCACAATTAAGATTCTGGCTACTGTTGTCATGTCTGCATACAAAATTGAAGTCTGCCTCCAGCTCAACATCATGTTGCAGATTTAAAATGATCATTACACAGTTTTGAAGTTGCTAGGTGGCTGTAACCAAGATCCAACATCGTGACTTGAGTATGGCAGTGGTAGTAAACTATGCAGTAGCCAATGTGGTGCTTCTAAACTACCCAGCAGCAAGCCCAGATACCATAATGGTCTAAGTTCTGGAATGTCCTCTGTGGAATTACTAAAGCTGGTGATAATTACCAGTAACATTAGAAATCCTGAATTTGTCACAGTAGACACATCTCTTAGTATTTCAGTGTATGAATAACACTTTTGGCTTACAGGACTGGGGTGCAATTTAACTTCAGTTGAGGTAATGTTTTACCATGATACTCTAAAGTTGAAGCCAAATGATAATTGCTAGGCAGGTGACCTTAATATCTATTGCTTATATTAACTATAAGAAAACTTGTCAAATTATAAGTTTGCCAATTTATGCAAATCTCATGTTTCTTTCACTGTTACTATCTCTCCTCTCCATTGATTGTTGCATACACTTTATGCATTTTGTTTTAACATACACTGCAAGTTCTCTAGTAGAAGACCTGGGTCTTAGAGGAGTCAGAGATTGCAAGCTTCAGCACCTTACAAAATTGGACCATTAAAAGAGGGAAAAAGAGGTACCTGCCTCCTCCACCAGTGGAGAATATTTGCTATTTTTTTCCTTTGGAAAAGAAGCAGTGTGGAAGCACTTTAACTTATTGAACACATTTTTTAAAAATCTACCATTTGCTTCTTCTACCCCTAAGTTGATGGAGAATTTTAAAGGCACAAAAACCAGTCAGGAATATAACTCTCCTAGGTAGTCAAAGGGAAATAGGTGTCTTATCATCATTTGCGACTGAAAATCTTCCACTTTAATTTCCTAAATGCTCAAGTTTTTTGTGAATACGGGACTTGGGTTTTTAAGCATACTGAAAACTTTTTTTTATAGTGTCCCAATCCTGCATACTCTCTAATTATAAATGTCAAAGATCAAAGTCTTTGATTTCGGATGCCGATGGCAAAAGAGCAAAAGGGCAAAAAGTCAGAGGCTAACACAACAAACTCTGTAATTGTAGTCTCACACTATTATTTTTTAGTTTGTAACAGTGCTGCATATTCACACCCCAGTCTGTGCCTCATTTCAAATCACTTGAGCTTCTCATATGAGAGAGAAACTAACCTTGGGTTGTGTACAGCCCAGCACGAAAGATAACGTCCCTATGGTAACAAGATACCCAAATTGGCTGAGTTTAATGGAACTGTAAAATTAAATAATATGCTATGCTTGCCCTCTTGTGACCAAATAGGACCAGTACCACCCAAGCAAAAATATAACCCCCCTTTTTATGAAACTTGAGAAAACAAAGAAAGCACAAGTGCCAGCTCGTTAATTATTCATGCCTAGCGTAAAATAATTGGCTATTCTATTTTCTATAACTTTGAAAGAACTTCTGCCCAAAGGGGAGAGATCTCGGAGCATTCCCAAGAGACACAGTCTGTAATCTAATCAGTTACAGACATCTCAAATATCTCTCCGCCTGCGACCTTGATTCAGGCATACCCCCGTTTTGCCGGCTCATGTCATCCTATCTTTCTCGCTCGTCTTATCTTATCTTTCGTACGTCCCTCTCGTCAAGAGCTCTCGGTAATCTGCAGACAGTAATAATTTGTATAAACTGTTTGAAACCTGTACTCAGCAAGTCTGCAATCCACTGTAATTGCTGGGTAACAGAACATCTGCATGCTGTAACTAAGAAATCAACTGCTTCTGCCTACGCTGCAATCAATCATCAGTAGCGTAAGTAAAATAAACTTTCTGTGTAATCAATACGCTTTAAGTCATCTGACTATCTGACTCCTGCTCGCCGTTAACACCTGTCTGTGTGGTCATAAATCCCCCCTCGCGCCAAGCCGGTCATACTGACCCAGGCTTGCAGGTCAAGGGTGCACCGGCATCTGGGCGCAACAATAAAATTCCATGAAAGTCAAATAAAAAAGTTGCTGAGGTGTGCTAGCACAGGCTCCAAAATAGTGAATCCATTGAAAACTGCACATATTCATCTAAACTGAACGTATTTATCTGAACAGGATCAAGTAGCATGCTGACATTAAAATGGGTATTCATTGTGTGGAAGAAATCAAACTTCGCGTTGTGGTTGAATCAGAACTGACAGAGCCAGCTTTTCTTTATTTAGGGCTATACTGTGATCGCAGGGAGAATTCCATACAGCAAGGGGAATCACCCACTTGTCTGTTTCAAAGGATTTCTCACACTCTCTAAGGTTACAAGCATATTTATACTTAAGACAGGGAAAGACATAAAAAATATACCTTGGAGAAACAAAACAATAGTAAATTACACAGAAACTTAGAAAGTTTTACTTAAACAAACTATCTATGTATAGGGCAATATATCAAGATAACCCAAGGAATGTAGGAATACGGATTCCTTATCTCAGAGCAGTATCAGTACATCTGGTCTTTGTCTGTTTTTCTAGTCAAGTAAGCTAATTAATTCTACAATTGATAATTCTGGCTGCTAGCTTAAGTCATTTCACATATCCTTAATAGGTCTATTTCTCTTCACTTAACAAAACACATGCAAAACTTGAGTAACTGATGATAAAACTGATTTTACAGTATATAGCCCTGTGGAGTGTAACAGGGGGCTTCTGGCCCATTACTTCAAGCAGGGCTGGCCCGTCCTATCCTGCAGAACCTGTGCGCACAGGGGGCCCCACAGCTAAGGGGCTTCCTGCATCCGGCCGCTCACCGCCACCTACCCCACTGACATCGCCGCCACCATCTTCTTCAGCCACTCGCCACCCCACTCCTCTGCTGCCAGCTTCTTCGAGGCAGGTGGCTCCAAGAGTATTTCTTGCAGGGGGCCCAAAAATTGTGAGCCAGCCCTGACTTCAAGAGAGGGAAAAAACAGCATAATAGCACTATAATCAGTGTGGAGTTGAAGCAGACTTCGTAGATTCATAGATGCTAGGGTCGGAAGGGACCTCAACAGTTCATTGAATCCAACCCCCTGCCTAGGCAGGAAAGAGTGCTGGGGTCAGATGACCCCAGCCAGATGCCTATCCAGCCTTTTCTTAAAGACCCCCAAGGTAAGGGAGAGCATCACCTCTCTTGAAAGCCCATTCCAAATTTTGGCCACCCTTATCATGAAGAAGTTTTTCCTGATATCTGGCCTAAATCTGCTCTCTGTCAGTTTGTGCCCATTGTTCCTTGTTACCCCAAGAGGCGCCCTGCTGAACAGAGCATCTCTGATCCCTTACTGAGTCCCCCTGATGAATTTGTAGGTGGCTACAAGATCACCTCTCAGCCTTCTCTTGCAGAGGCTGAAGAGGTCCAGATCTCTCAGTCTCTCCTCATAGCCCATAACCATATGAGTAGCTCTCCTCTGGACCATCTTAAGTCTATTAACATCCTTCTTCAAGTACGGCACCCAAAATTGGATGCAGTACTTTGACTGTGGTCTGACCAGTGCCACACAGAGGGGAAGTATCACCTCCTTGATTCTGTTTGTCATGCATCTGCTGATGCATGATAAAGTGCGGTTAGCTTTGCTGATGATTTCGTTACACTGACGACTGATGTTCATAGATTCATAGATGTTAGGGTCAGAAGGGACCTATTAGATCATTGAGTCGGACCCTCTGCCCTGGGCAGGAATGAGTGCTGGGGTGAGATGACCCCAGCCAGATGTCTGTCCAATCTCCTTTTAAATTCCTCCAAGGAAGGGGACAGCACCTCCTCCCTTGGAAACTTATTCCACGTGTTGGCAACACTCACTGTAAAGAATTTTTTTCCTGATGTCCAATCTGAATTTGCTGTCTTCCAGTTCGTGGCCATTATTTCTAGTTCATAGATTCTTAGATTCATAGATCGTAGAAACAGAAAGGAGCCCAAAGGATCATCATGTCCGACCCCCTGCCCCAGGCAGGAAAAGGACTCAGGTCAGACAACCCCAGCCAGGAGCCTATCTAGCCTCCTCTTAAAGACCTCCAAATTAGGTGATAGTACCACCTCTCTTGGTAGCCCAGATTCTGTGAAAAATCCCTTCCTGTGAAAAATTTCTTCCTAATGTCTAACCTGAATCTACTCTCCATTAGTTTGTACCCATTATTACTAGTTACTCCTAGGGGTGCGCTGGTAAATAGCGCATCTCCAACTCTCTGTTGTCCTCCCTTGATAAACTTATAGGCTGCTACAAGGTCTCCCCTCAGACGTCTTTTGTGAAGGCTGAAGAAATCCAGATCTCTCAACCTCCACTCGTAGAGTTTTGTATGGAGGCCACTAATCATATGAGTGGTCCTCCTCTGGACCCTATCCAGATTCTCTGCATCCCTCCTGAAGTGCAGCGCCCAGAACTGGATACAGTACTCCAACTGCAGCCTGACCAACGCCACATAGAGGGGGATCTGTTGGTCACGCATCTGCTAATGCACCATAAGGTGTGATTGACTTTGTTGATGGCTTTGTTACACTGTTGGTTCATGTTCATCTTGGAGTGAACTATGACTCCAAGATCTCTCTCAGTCACTGAGCTGCTGAGGAGGTCATCCCCCAACCTATAGGTGTGCTGGGGATTTCTCCCTCCTGGGTGGAGTGCCTTGCATTTGTCTTTGTTGAATTGCATACTGTTTTGTTCTGCCCATTGACCCTACCTGTCCATCATTTCTCCTGCTGGGCCTTCCAAATGTGCTCTTTAATGATTTTTCCAGTGTTTTCCCAAGGATAGAGGTAAGACTGACTGGCCTAAAGTTACTCAGCTCATCCCTTCTCCGCTTCTTAAAAATGGGCACCATATTGGCCTTTTTCCAGTCCTCAGGGACCTGGCTGGAGAACCATGAGTTCTCAAACAGCCATGCCAGCGGCTCAGCTATGACACTGGCCAATTCCTTCAGCACCCGTGGATGTAGGTCATCCAGGCCTGCTGACTTGTAGCCATCCAGCCCCTCCAAGTGCTCCTTAACTAAGTCAGCACTAACCATTGGCGGTTTAGTGCCTTCTGGACATCTATCTATGTTCAAATTGGGGGAATTGTCTTGGCCAGTACTTAGGAATACTGAAGTGAAGAAGTCATTGAAGAGCTTCACCTTTTTCCCTTTGTTGGCCACCAACTGTCCTGATTTGTCCTGCAGGGGCCCTATGTTACTCTATGCCTTCCTTTTGCTCGTTATGTATCTGTAGGACTGTTTATTGTCCCTGATTGTTGTAGCCAGCCTAAGCTCCAGTCCTGCCTTGGCCTACCTAACTGATTCCTTACAATAGTGCACCAGAGAGGTATATTCCTCCTTGGTGGCTGCTGCCTGCTTCCACTGCCTATACATCTCTTTTTTTGCCCCCAGTCTTTTCTGGAGTTCCCTGTTCAACCAAGGGGGATTTTTAGTCCCCTTGGCCACTTTCCAGCGTAATTGAATAGTCTCCTTTTGTGCCCCAAGGATCACTCCCTTGAGAAACCACCAACCCTCCTGGAACCCCATATGCTCAATGCTTTTGAGTTCAGCCACCTCACTAACTAGCCTTCTAAGTTTACTAAAATTGGCCCTTCTGAAGTTTAACACTTTAGCCTTGCTGGTTATTTTTCCACCCTTCTTTGGACTGTAAATTCAACCAAATGATGATCACTATCTCCCAGGCTACTGTGCACTCACAGGTTACCCTGTTGCTAAAACTAAGTCTAGCAAGGCATTACCCCTGGTGGGACAGGGCATCTCCTGGGTTAGATGGATCTCCTGCACATAGTTTAAGAACCTACGTGACCAGTTTGTTTTGGCTGTCTGCTCCTCCCAGCAGATGTCCAGGTAATTTAGGTCCCCCATGACCACCGCCACTTTCGCCTGAACAGCCTCTGAGAGCTGCCTGGTGAATACCAGGTCTAGCTCATCATCCTGATGAGGAGGTCTGGAGTAGACCCCCACTACCAACTCCTTTTCCCCTGGATCTTCCTGGTATCCTGACCCATAATGCCTTGGTATTCCCCTCCTCTACCCCGCCTTGATGACGGTAGATGTGTACTACTCCCTAATATAGAGAGCTACACCTCTGCCTTTTTTTCTCACTCTGTTCCGCCTTTACAACCTGTACCCCTCAATGCCTACTGCCCACTCATGAGTAGAGTCTCACCTTGTTTCCATTAAGCCAATCAGGTCATAATGGGTGCTAGCAAGTAAGAGTACAAGCTCCTCCTGCTTATTCTCCATACTCCTGGCATTTGTGTAAATACATGTTAGGCCTCCGATGGGTGATATTGGTGCCCCTTTGCCTTGATGTCTAGTGTGCCCCTTAGTGCCTACCTGGATTGGTCCGGTGCCTTGTTTGTGGCTTGCCAACACTGGGTTCTCCTTGACCACCGGTTCCCCATCCCCCATCAAACCTAGTTTAAAGCTGTATGGAGAAGATCAGCCAACCTGTGGGAGAACAGATCATCTTGGTGTCCACTATGACTCCAAGATCCCCTTCTGCTTCTGTGCTGCTGAGAGGGTCACTTCCCAACCAGCAGGTGTGCTAGATATTTTTGTGCCCTAGGTGCAGC